>NW_027325372.1:25442736-25818059 GCF_036924035.1 Leuresthes tenuis | reverse complement strand
AGAGTATAAGTTGAAGAGTTTGTGAATAAAGGTGTGCGCACACATAGTGAGCTGTAGGAAAATAGGCAGGGAGCAATGCCGGCTGGGGTATATGTTCTTGTATGTTGTCTGACTGTTTGATTTGAATGTGTTGTGTAAGTGTCCTGTTGAATGTTACATGTTTGGGCTTTGACACGCTTCACTGTGGTTGTTAACTGTGTGGTGTGTCCTGAAATGTTATATGTTTGGGCTGTGTGACATGCTTAATGCTTGTCAGTAGCTACCCACTTATTCATATATAGCAACTGACAACGTAAGAAGTCCGGACACACTTTGATAGAGTAGTTGTAGAAGTATCCTTATTGATAATAGATAAACTAATTCATAGTGATAGAACAGTAGATGAACAGGTGCCTGCACATGTCTCACGAAAATAAAATGGATGTATGATTGCTGACGGCAGAGCAATACTGCCAAACTTATGAGTTCTTGTGGCAAACTTGATTCAGTGTCTTGACGTGTATACGCTGTTTCGCTGACTTGATTGTCACAAGAAACAAAGTGTGTTTGATAAGATCCGACCATTTTATTACGGGAGGATCAGTATGTATGGATTCTGATGTGACTGATAAACCCATTCGTATCTTAAGCACAATCTAATACGTCAGACAACGCCCTGGCACACGATAAAAAAAAAAGAGAGAGCGGTTTTGTGTCCCCACAGTCCATAATGTAGAAAAGAGAGAAAAAACCCTTTCTGATTTGGTGTGTGTGCTCATAGTGCAGAGTGTAGAGAAAAGAAAGCCGTTTTGGTGTCACGGGTGTTGTGACTTACACACACACATTTCTAAATTGAGAAAGGAAATTATTTTAGAGGAAGCACTAGAGTTTAGATCCCACATTTGTTGATAGGCATTCATTTATTTCTTCACTTCTGATAAAAATGATAAGACTGAACTAAAGAATTGGAGGCCCATCACACTTTTAAACTTTGACTGTAAACTTTTTAGCAAGGTTTTAACGACACGGATGTCCTCTGTTTTAGAGGAGGTAATTCACCCAGACCAGGCTTGTGCCATCTCAGAGAGACAACTCACCGACAGCCTCGTACTGATTCGAGACATCATTGATTACGCTAGAGACAGAAACACCCGGCTTGTCATCTTAAATTTAGACTTTGAAAAAGCTTTTGATCGGGTCTCGCATCAATATCTCTTTCAGGTGTTGCAGCCATCGAATAGGGCCCGATTGTTCCTACTTGGTGAGATTTGCTTGGTTGAGACTTCTGCTCCCCCCCTTGCTCCTCGGCTGACCAAGTAGGAACAATCGGGCCCTATTCGATGGCTGCCTTGTCTTTTACTCTGTGCAAAAGACAAGGCAGCCACAAACACCACGGGAACACCGTATTGAGGCTTTGTTCTGACCACTCATTCGGTGTCGCGTTTCTTTCAAGCAATTCTCCCGGTTAGCTCGCACTCGGCTCGCTCCCAGAGCTGTGTTAAAGTCTACTTCGCATTCACTCTCTTTTCTCAGCAGATTAAAAGAAAGTTTCATCTTGGGCTCCCTGAAACTTCCATCTTGCACCGCTGTTTGCTTTTTCACAAGAGCAGAGAAGAGCGCACCGTTCCCAGCGGCACTGCAGTACTGGGTCGATGCTTGGAGTGAACGGAGCAAGCTTCTTTTTCAACTCCTATTCTTAAAAATCCATTTAATATGTAGTCCTCGTATAGAGGACATATTAAACTGATAAGAACAGATACTAAACTTGATCTTAGCCAAAAGGCCGAGAAGCGATAACTGTCCACTGTTTCAGGTCCGAGGGCCCTTGCTGGCACAATGCGCACTTGTAGCAGTGTTCTTTTTATGGCCATAGGTGGCCAGAGTGTCACGTTGCACCTCCGCCCACCCGCTGCACTGAGCACTCTTCAGCCCTTTTAAATGGTATAACTTTGCACTCCCGCATGCTCCAGCAAGCACCATTCAAGCAACAACTTTGCACTCCATCTTCGAACATTGGCACAATCGCAACAAGTAAGGCGACTCTACTCAGAGAAGTCACTCTGCACAGTAACAAGATTTCTTTTGCACAGACAGAAAGGGCTTCACCCGCAAAGGTAAAGCCTGCCAAAAATAGAAACAACTCATTAGTGCTGCTCTCCACGAAAGTCTTTAGTAAAAGGCGAAAGACTTGTATGTTATGAAGAGAAACCAGAGTACGATTATCCGTCACTGCAGGAGCAGGGCATCAGGCTAGTTGCCATAGCCACCTTCCCCATGGTGAGCGTTGCTTGGTTGAAACGCTTGCCCCTGTGCAATCGACAAGGCAGCAACAAAAACACCACGGGCACACCGTATTGAGGCTTTGTTCTGACCGCTCATTCGGTGTCGCGTTTCTTTCAAGCAATTCTCCCGGTTAGCCCACACTCGGCTCGCTCCCAGAGCCGTGTTAAAGTCTACTTCGCATTCACTCTCTTTTCTCAGCAGACTCTTGGGATTTTATCTATAAAATTAATTCCTTCACTCAAACTATGTTAAAACTGCTTTGTCCTTCATATTTACCATGTCTAGAAAGATTTAAACAAAAAAAAAACAATGTTGTACTTTGCAGTAAAAGAAAGAGCAAATCTAAAGTTTCAGGAATCCGAGAATAAGCTTACTTTCATGAGTTCTTCACGATTTCGGATTTTGCTATAAATGAATTCCTTCACTCAAACTAAATAAAAACTGCTAAACCGCTAATCTGTTACATGTAAGGCAGATGTCAAATTCACTGAAATAGGATCTAAGGGTATTCGGCCAATCGAGCTGTAGCAGCTTTAGTAAAAGAGTATAAGTTGAAGAGTTTGTGAATAAAGGTGTGCGCACACATAGTGAGCTTTAGGAAAATAGGCAGGGAGCAATGCCGACTGGGGTATATGTTCTTGTATGTTGTCTGACTGTTTGATTTGAATGTGTTGTGTAAGTGTCCTGAAATGTTATATGTTTGGGCTGTGTGACATGCTTAATGCTTGTCAGTAGCTACCCACTTATTCATATATAGCAACTGACAACATAAGAAGTCTGAACATACTTTGATAGTAGTTGTAGAAGTATCCTTATTGATAATAGATAAACTAATTCATAGTGATAGAACAGTAGATGAACAGGTGCCTGCACATGTCTCACGAAAATAAAATGGGTGTATGATTGCTGACGGCAGAGCAATACTGCCAAACTTATGAGTTCTTGTGGCAAACTTGATTCAGTGTCTTGACGTGTATACGCTGTTTCGCTGACTTGATTGTCACAAGAAACAAAGTGTGTTTGATAAGATCCGACCATTTTATTACGGGAGGATCAGTATGTATGGATTCTGATGTGACTGATAAACCCATTCGTATCGTAAGCATAATCTAATACGTGAGACAACGCCCTGGCACACAATCAAAAAAAAAAAGAGAGAGCGGTTTTGTGTCCCCACAGTCCATAATGTAGAAAAGAGAGAAAAAAGCCTTTCTGATTTGGTGTTTGTGCTCACAGTGCAGAGTGTAGAGAAAAGAGAGAAAAGAAAGCTGTTTTGGTGTCACGGGTGTTGTGACTTACACACACACATTTCTGAATTGAGAAAGGAAATTATTTTAGAGGAAGCACTAGAGTTTAGATCCCACATTTGTTGATAGGCATTCATTTATTTCTTCACTTCTGATGAAGTTTCAACAATAAACAACAAACTTTGTATCATGAGAAAGAACCAGACTCATTCTTCAGGAATCCGAAAATAAGCTCTATTTTACGAGTTATGCACGAATTCGGATTCTCCTATAAAACGAATTCCTTAACTCTAACCAAGTTAAGACTGCTTTGTCCTTCATATTTATTCATGTCTAATCAAGTTTCAACGATAAACAACGTTGTACTTTGTAGAATGAGAAAGAACTTCTTCAGCAATAAGCATCTCTCGACATATGACGAAATACAGATTTTGCTATAAAATTAATTCCTTCTATCAGCCTGACTTAAAACTGTTTGTCCTCCTTATTTATCCACTTCAAATCAAGTTTCAACAATTAAAAAAATGTTGTAGTTTGAGAAAAAACAACTTCATCTTAAGCAATCAGTAGGGTAAGAAAGGGTAAGAAAAGGTGCAAATGCCAACCATACATCACTAAAAGGTGGAGCGGAAGTATTCGGCTGCAAGTAGGTGCGAATGCCTGACAATGTATGATCAAAAGAGGGAGCGGAGGTTTTCGGCTGCAAGGTCTGAATGTCCAACCATAATTTGTAAAAACCGGGGAAGAAAAGGCTCGAAAGCCCGACTATACACCATCAAAAGCGGGAGCGGAGGTGTTCTGCTGCAAGTAGGTGTGAATGTTTGACCATAATTTGTAAAAAGTGGGTAAGAAAAGGTTCGAATGCCCGACTATATATTAACCAAAGCAGGAGGAGAGGTCTTCGGATAAGAGTGGTTGAGAATTTACAACCATAATCTATAAAATGCGGTGAAAAAAAAGGTGTGAATACCCCATAGAACACTAAAAGGTAGAGCGGAAGTGTTCGGCTGCAAGAAGGTGTGAATGTCTGACCATAGTTTGTAAAAAGCGGGTAAGAAAAGGTTCGAATGCCCGAACATACACCATCAAAGGAGGGAGCGGAGGTGTTCCGCTGAAAGAAGGTGTGAATGTCCGACCATAGTTGGCAAAAAGCAGGTAAGAAAAGGTTAAAATACCCGATTGTACACAATCAATAGCGGGAGCAGAGTTGTTCCGCTACTAAAAGGTGTGAAAGTCCGAACATGGTTTGTAAAAAGCGGGTAAGAAAAGGTGCGAATGCCCGACAATGTATGATCAAAAGAGGGAGCGGAGGTTTTCGGCTGAAATAAGGTCTGAATGTCCATCCATATTTTGTAAAAATCTGGGAAGAAAAGGCTCGAAAGCCCGACTATACACCATCAACAGCTGGAGCGGAGGTGTTCAGCTGCAAGAAGGTCTGAATATCCATCAATAATTGCTAGAAAACATGGAAGAGAATTTTCGAATATCAAACCGCACATGATCATAAGCGGGAGAGGAGGTGTTCAAATGCAAGAAGGTGTGAATGTCCACCCATAATTACTGCAAAATGGGTAAGAAAAGGTACGAATGCCCAACCATACATGATCCTAACAGGGAGCGGAGGTGTTTGGCTGCGACAAGGTGTTTATGTCCACCCATAATTAATGAAAAGCGGGCAACAAGTAGGTTTGAATACCCATCATCAAAAGCAGGAGTGGATGTGTTCGGCTACGATAAGGTTTGAATGTCTGACCATAGTTTGTAAAAAGCGGGTAAGAAAAGGTTCGAATGCCCGAACATACACCATCAAAGGAGGAAGCGGAGGTTTTCGGCTGAAAGAAGGTCTGAATGTCCATCCATAATTTGTAAAAATCGGGGAAGAAAAGGCTCGAAAGCCCGACTATACACCATCAACAGCTGGAGCGGAGGTGTTCAGCTGCAAGAAGGTCTGAATGTCCATCAATAATTGCTAGAAAACATGGAAGAGAATTTTCGAATATCAAACCGCACATGATCATAAGAGGAGAGGAGGTGTTAAAATGCCAAAAGGTGTGAATGTCCACCCATAATTACTGCAAAATGGGTAAGAAAAGGTACGAATGCCCAACCATACATCATCAAAAGCAGGAGTGGATGTGTTCGGCTACAAGAAGGTTTTAATGTCCGACCATAGTTTGTAAAAAGCGGGTAAGAAAAGGTTCGAATGCCCGAACATACACCATCAAAAGAGGGAGCGGAGGTGTTCCACTGTAAGAAGGTGTGAATGTCTGACCATAGTTGGTAAAAAGCGGGTAAGAAAAGGTTAAAATACCCGACTGTACACAATCAATAGCGGGAGCGGAGTTGTTCGGCTACTAAAAGGTGTGAAAGTCCGACCCTGGTTTGTAAAAAGCGGGTAAGAGAAGGTGCGAATGCCCGACAATGTATGATCAAAAGAGGGAGCGGAGGTTTTTGGCTGCAAGAAGGTCTGAATGTCCAACAATAATTTTGTAAAAACCGGGGAAGAAAAGGCTCGAAAGCCCGACTATACATCATCAAAAGCGGGAGCGGAGGTGTTCAGCTGCAAGAAGGTCTGAATGTCCATCAATAATTGCTAGAAAACATGAAAGAAAATTTTCGAATATCAAACCACACATCATCATAAGCGGGAGAGGAGGTGTTCAGCTGCAAGAAGGTGTGAATGTCCGACCATAGTTTGTAAAAAATGGGTAAGAAAAGGTGCGAATGCTCAACCATACATCATAAAAAGCAGGAGTGGATGTGTTCGGCTAAAAGAAGGTTTGAATGTCCGACCATAGTTCGTAAAATGCGGGTAAGAAAAGGTTTGAATGCCCGAACATACACCATCAAAAGAGGGAGCGGAGGTGTTCCGCTGTACGACGGTGTGAATGTCCAACAATAGTTGGTAAAAAGTGTTTGAATGTCTGACCATAGTTTGTAAAAAGCGGGTAAGAAAAGGTTCGAGAGCCCGAACATACACCATCAAAAGAGGGAGCGGAGGTGTTCCGCTGTAAGAAGGTGTGAATGTCCAACAATAGTTGGTAAAAAGCGGGTAAGAAAAGGTTAAAATACCCGACTGTACACAATCAATAGCGGGAGCGGAGTTGTTCGGCTACTAAAAGGTGTGAAAGTCCGACCATGGTTTGTAAAAAGCGGGTAAGAGAAGGTGCGAATGCCCGACAATGTATGATCAAAAGAGGGAGTGGAGGTTTTCGGCTGCAAGAAGGTCTGAATGTCCAACCATAATTTGTAAAAAACGGGGAAGAAAAGGCTCGAAAGCCCGACTATACACCATCAAAAGTGGGAGCGGAGGTGTTCAGCTTCAAGACGGTCTGAATGTCCATCAATAATTGATAGAAAACATGAAAGAAAATTTTCGAATATCAAACTGCACATGATCATAAGCAGGAGAGGAGGTGTTAAGCTGCAAGAAGGTGTGAATGTCTACCCATAATTACTGAAAAATGGGTAAGAAAAGGTGCGAATGCTTAACCATACATCATCAAAAGAGGGAGCGGAGGTGTTCCGCTGTAAGACGGTGTGAATGTCCAACCATAGATGGTAAAAAGCGGGTAAGAAAAGGTTAAATTACCCGACTGTACACAATCAAAAGAGGGAGCGGAGTTGTTCAGCTAAGAGAAGGTGTGAAAGTCCGACCTTGGTTTGTAAAAAGCGGGTAAGAAAAGGTTCGTATGCCCGAATATACACCATCAAAAGCGGAAGCGGAGGTGTTCGGCTGCAAGATATTGTGAACGTCCGACAAAAGTTCGTAAAAAGCAGTTAAGAAAAGGTTCGAATATCTAACCAAACATAAGAATGAGTCTTTTCCGCTGTAGAATGCCCGACTATAGACCATCAAATGCGGGAGCGGAGGTATTCGGCTCTGAGTAGGTGTGAATGTCCGACCATAATTGCTGAAGAATGTGTTAGAAAAGGTAAGAATGCTGGACCATACATCATCAAAAGCGGTAGAGGTGGTGTTCGGCTGCAAAAAGATGTGACTGTTCGACTAAAGTTTGTAAAAAGTGGGTAAGACAAGGTGCGAATGCCTGACAATGTATGATCAAAAGCGGGAGCGGAGGTGTTCAGCTGCAAGAAGGTCTACATGTCCATCAATAATTGCTAGAAAACATGAAAGAAACTTTTCGAAAATCAAACCGCACATGATCATAAGCGGGAGAGGAGGTGTTCAGCTGCAAGAAGGTGTGAATGTCCACCCATAATTCCTGAAAAATGGGCAAAAAAAAGGTGTGAATGCCCAACCATACATCATCAAAAGCAGGAGTGGAAGTGTTCGGCTACAAGAAGGTGTGAACGTCCAAGCAAAATATGTAAAAAGAAGTTAAGAAAAGGTTCGAATATCCAACCAAACATAATCAAAAGCGGGAGCAGAGCTGTTCGACTGCAAGTAGGTGTGAATGTCAGATCATAATTTGCAAAAAGGCTGATGAGAAAGGGTGAGAATGCCCGACTATACATCATCAAATGCGGGAGCGGAGTTGTTCGGCTGTGAGTAGGTGTGAATCTCCGACCATAATTGCTGAAAAATGTGTTAGAAAAGGTAAAAATGCCGGTCCATACATCATCAAAAGCGAGAGAGGTTGTGTTCGGCTGCAAGTAGGTGTGAATATCCAGCCATAATTACTCACAAACGGGTAAGAAAAGGTAGTATTGCCAGACCATATATGATCAAAACAGGGAGCGGAGGTGGTTCAGCTGCAAGAAGGTTTGAATGTCAAACTAAAGTTCAAATATATTAACAAAAGCGGGAGGAGAGGTCTTCGGATAAAAGTGGTTGAAAATTTCCGACCATAATGTATAAAATGCGGTGAAAAAAAAGGTGTGATAGAACACTAAAAGGTGGAGCGGAAGTGTTCGGCTGCAAGAAGGTGTGAATGTCCGACTATATTTGGTGAAAAGCAGGTGAAGCAAGGTCTGAATGCCCAACCTTACATCATGAAAAGCGAGATCAGAGGTGTTTGGCTGCAAGAAGGCCATAGTTTGCCAAAAGCGGGTAAGGTGCGAATGTCCGACTAAATATCAACAAAATTTGGGGCGGAGGTTTTCGGATGCAAGTGGGTGTGAATATCCCACCATACAAGTATAGTGGAGAGGAAGCTGTGAATAGCCGACCATAGTTTGGAAAAAGCGGGTAAGAAAAGGTTTGAATGCCCGAACATACACCATCAAAAGAGGGAGGTGTTCGAAGTATGTACGAAGGTGTGAATGTCCGGCCATACTTGGTAAAAAGCGGGTAAGAAAAGGTTAAAATACCCGACTGTACACAATCAATAGCGGGAGCGGATGTGTTCGGCTACAAGAAGGTGTGACAGTCCGACCATGGTTTGTAAAAAGCGGGTAAGAAAAGGTGCGAATGTCCGACAATGTATGATAAAAAGAGAGAGCAGAGGTTTTCGGATACACAAAGGTTTGAATGTCCTACCATAGTTTGTAAATAGCGGGTAAGAAAAGGTTCGAATGCCCGACTATACACCATAAAAAGCGGGAGCGGAGGTGTTCCGCTGTAAGACGGTGTGAATGTCCGACCATAGTTGGTAAAAAGCGGGTAAGAAAAGGTTAAAATACCCGACTGTACACAATCAATAGCGGGAGCGGAGTTGTTCGGCTGCAAGAAGGTGTGAAAGTCCGACCATGGTTTGTAAAAAGCAGTTAAGAAAAGGTTCGAATATCCAACCAAACATAATCAAAAGCGGGAGCAGAGCAGTTCGACTGCAAGTAGGTGTGAATGTCCAGCCATAATTACTCACAAACGGGGGAAGAAAAGGTAGTATTGCCAGACCATACATGATCAAAACAGGGAGCGGAGGTTCAGCTGCAAGGTGTGAATGTCTGACTATAGTTTGTAAAAAGCGGGTAAGACAAGGTGCGAATGCCCAACAATGTATGATCAAAAGAGAGAGCGGAGGTGTTCGGCTGCAAGGTCTGAATGTCCAACCATAATTTGTAAAAACCGGGTAAGAAAAGGCTCGAAAGCCCGACTATACATCATCAAAAGCGGGAGCGGAGGTGTTCAGCTGCAAGAAGGTGTGAATGTTCGACTAAAGTTTGTAAAAAGCTGGTAAGACAAGGAGCGATGTCCCGACATTGTATGATCAAAAGCGGGAGCGGAGGTGTCCAGCTGTGAGTAGGTGTGAATGTCCGACCATAATTGCTGAAAAATGTGTTAGAAAAGGTAAGAATACTGGACCATACATCATCAAAAGCGGGAGAGGTGGTGTTCGGCTGCAAGAAGGTGTGAACGTCCGACCAAAGTTTGTAAAAAGCAGTGAAAAGCGAGAAAAAGCATTTCGTGAGTTCTGCATGATTTGGGATTTTGCTTATAAAATGCATTACTTCACTCAAACTATGTTAAAACTGATTTGTCCTTCATATTTACAATGTCTAGAAATATTTAAACAAAAAAACAACGTTGTACTTTGCAGTAAAAGAAAGAGCAAATCTAAAGTTTCAGGAATCCGAGTATAAGCCTGCTTTCATGAGTTCTGCACGATTTTGGATTTTGCTATAAAATGAATTGCTTTGCTCAAACCAAGTTAAAACTGCTTTGTCCTTCCATATTCATCAATGTCTAGATCGACTTCAACAAAGAAAAACATTGGACTTTGCAGTAGAAGAAGTTGAAATCCATCTACACATTGATAAATATGAAGGACAAAGCAGTTCCCACTTGTCCATAAGAAAATAAGCTTATTCTCGGATTCCTGATCCTTCAGTGTTGCTCTTTCTTCTACTGCAAAATACAATGTTGTTCTTTGTTGAAGTCGATCTAGACATCGATAAATATGAAGGAAAAAGCAGTTTTAACTTGGTTTGAGTGAATGAATTCATTTTATACATAAAATCCGAAATCGTGCAGAACTCATGAAAATAAGCTTATTCTCGGATTCCTAAAACTTTTGATTGGCTCTTTCTTTTACTGCAAAGTACAACGTTGTTTTTTTGTTTAAATCTATCGAGACATTGATAAATATGAAGGTAAAAGCCGTTTTAACATAGTTTGAGTGAAGGAATTGATTTTATAGATAAAATCCCAAATCATGCAGAACTCCTCAAAAGGGGCGTATGGCTTAATCACAAGTGTGGTTCTTTCTCATTCAGGGTAGTATGAGGAAGTTTATGCTTGAAATATATGTAGAAATGGGTACATATGAAGGACAAAGCAGTGTTAACTTAGTTTGAGTGAAGGAATTCATTTTATACATAAAATCCCAAATCATGCAGAACGTATGAAAAGAAGCTTATTCTCGGATTCCTGATCCTTCAGTTTTGCTCTTTCTTCTACTGCAAAATACAATGTTGTTCTTTGTTGAAGTCGATCTAGACATTGATAAATATGAAGGAAAAAGCAGTTTTAACTTGGTTTGAGTGAATGAATTAATTTTATACATAAAATCCGAAATCGTGCAGAACTCATGAAAATAAGCTTATTCTCGGATTCCTAAAACTTTTGATTTGCACTTTCTTTTACTGCAAAGTACAACGTTGTTTTTTGTTGAAATCTATCTAGACATTGATAAATATCAGCCGAAACTCTGCTGTCGCTTTTGATAATTTATGGTTGGGCATTCTTACCTTTTCTTACCCGCTTTTTACAAATTATGATCTTACATTCACACCTACTTGCAGTCGAACACCTTCTCATCCACTTATGATCATGTGCGGTTGGGCTTTCGCACCTTTTCTTACCCATTTTTCAGTAATTATGGGTGGACATTCAGACCTTCTTGCAGCCGAAAACCTCCGCTCCTCTTTTGATCATACATTGTCGGGCATTCACACCTTGTCTTACCCGCTTTTTACAAACTTTAGTCGGACATTCAAACCTTCTTGCAGCTGAACCACCTCCGCTCCCTGTTTTGATCATATATGGTCTGGCAATACCACCTTTTCTTACCCGTTTGTGAGTAATTATGGCTGGACATTCACACCTTCTTGCAGCCGAACACAACCTCTCCCGCTTTTGATGATATATGGTCCGGCATTCTTACCTTTTCTAACACATTTTTCAGCAATTATGGTCGGAGATTCACACCTACTCACAGCCGAACAACTCCGCTCCCGCATTTGATGGTGTATAGTCGGGCATTCTCACCCTTTCTCATCAGCTTTTTGCAAATTATGATCTGACATTCACACCTACTTGCAGTCGAACAGCTCTGCTCCCGCTTTTGATTATGTATGGTTGGATATTCGAACCTTTTCTTAACTGCTTTTTACAAACTTTGGTTGGACGTTCACACCTTCTTGTAGCCGAACACATGCACTCCTGCTTTTGATGATGTATAGTTGGGCATTCACACCTTTTTTTTACCCATTTTTCAGGGATTATGGGTGGACATTCACACCTTCTTGCAGCTGAACACCTCCTCTCCCACTTATGATCATGTGTGGTTTGATTTTCGAAAATTTTCTTTCATGTTTTCTAGCAATTATTGATGGACATTTAGACCTTTTTGCAGCTGAACACCACCTCTCCCGATTTTGATGATGTATGGACCGGCATTTTTACCTTTTCTAACACATTTTTCAGCAATTATGGTTGGAGATTCACACCTACTCACAGCCGAACAACTCCGCTACCGCATTTGATGGTGTATAGTCGGGCATTCTCACCCTTTCTCATCAGCTTTTTGCAAATTATGATCTGACATTCACACCTACTTCCAGTCGAACAGCTCTGCTCCCGCTTTTGATTATGTTTGGTTAGATATTCGAACCTTTTCTTAACTGCTTTTTACAAACTTTGGTCGGACGTTCAAAATATCTTGCAGCCGAACACCTCCGCTTCCGCTTTTGATGGTGTATATTCGGGCATACGAACCTATTCTTACCCGCTTTTTACAAACCAAGGTCGGACTTTCACACCTTCTTTTAGCTGAATAACTCCGCTCCCTCTTTTGATTGTGTACAGTCGGGTAATTTAACCTTTTCTTACCCGCTTTTTACCATCTATGGTCGGACATTCACACCGTCTTACAGCGGAACACTTCCGCTCCCTCTTTTGATGATGTATGGTTAGGCATTCGCACCTTTTCTTACCCATTTTTCAGTAATTATGGGTAGACATTCACACCTTCTTGCAGCTGAACACCTCCTCTCCCGCTTATGATCATGTGCAGTTTGATATTCGAAGATTTTCTTTCATGTTTTCTAGCAATTATTGATGGACATTCAGACCGTCTTGCAGCTGAACACCTCCGCTCCCACTTTTGATGGTGTATAGTCGGGCTTTCGAGCCTTTTCTTCCCCGGTTTTTACAAATTATGGTTGGACATTCAGACCTTCTTGCAGCCGAAAACCTCCACTCCCTCTTTTGATCATACATTGTCGGGCATTCGCACCTTTTCTTACCCGCTTTTTACAAACCATGGTCGGACTTTCACACCTTTTAGTAGCCGAACAACTCCGCTCCCGCTATTGATTGTGTACAGTCGGGTATTTTAACCTTTTCTTACCCGCTTTTTACCAACTATGGTTGGACATTCACACCTTCTTACAGCAGAACACCTCCGCTCCCTGTTTTGATTATGTATGGTTTGACATTCGCACCTTCTCTCACCCGCCTTTTACTATGGTCGGCCATTCACAGCTTCCTCTCCACCATACTTGTATGGTGGGATATTCACACCCACTTGCATCCGAAGACCTCCGCCCCCACTTTTGTTGATATTTAGTCGGTCATTCGCACCTTACCCGCTTTTGGCAAACTATGGCCTTCTTGCAGCCAAACACCTCTGATCTCGCTTTTGATGATGTAAGGTTGGGCATTCAGACCTTGCTTCACCTGCTTTTCACCAAATATAGTTGGACATTCACACCTTCTTGCAGCCGAACACTTCCGCTTTTAGTGTTCTATGAGGCATTCACATATTTTTTTTCACCGTATTTTATAGATTATGGTTGGAAATTCTCACCCACTCTCATCCGAAGACCTCTCCTCCCGCTTTTGTTAATATTTAGTCGGGCATTCGAACCTTTTCTTACCCGCTTTTTACAAATTATGGTCGAACATTCACACCTACTTGCAGCTGAATACTTCCGCTCCACCTTTTAGGTATGTATGGTTGGCATTTGCACCTCTTTTTATACGGATTGCTGAAGATTAAGTTGTTCTTTCTCAAACTACAAATTTTTTTTAATTGTTGAAACTTGATTTGAAGTGGATAAATAAGGAGGACAAACAGTTTTAAGTCAGGCTGATAGAAGGAATTAATTTTATAGCAAAATCTGTATTTCGTCATATGTCGAGAGATGCTTATTGCTGAAGAAGTTCTTTCTCATTCTACAAAGTACAACGTTGTTTATCGTTGAAACTTGATTAGACATGAATAAATATGAAGGACAAAGCAGTCTTAACTTGGTTTGAGTTAATGAATTCGTTTTATAGGAGAATCCGAATTCGTGCATAACTCATAAAATAGAGCTTATTTTCGGATTCCTGAAGAATGAGTCTGGTTCTTTCTCATAATACAAAGTTTGTTGTTTATTGTTGAAACTTCATCAGAAGTGAAGAAATAAATGAATGCCTATCAACAAATGTGGGATCTAAACTCTCGTGCTTCCTCTAAAATAATTTCCTTTCTCAATTTAGAAATGTGTGTGTGTAAGTCACAACACCCGTGACACCAAAACAGCTTTCTTTTCTCTACACTCTGCACTATGAGCACACACACCAAATCAGAAAGGCTTTTTTTCTCTCTTTTCTACATTATGGACTGTGGGGACACAAAACCGCTCTCTCTCTTTTTTTTTTATGCTTAAGATACGAATGGGTTTATCAGTCACATCAGAATCCATACATACTGATCCTCCCGTAATAAAATGGTCGGATCTTATCAAACACACTTTGTTTCTTGTGACAATCAAGTCAGCGAAACAGCGTATACACGTCAAGACACTGAATCAAGTTTGCCACAAGAACTCATAAGTTTGGCAGTATTGCTCTGCCGTCAGCAATCATACACCCATTTTATTTTCGTGAGACATGTGCAAGCACCTGTTCATCTACTGTTCTATCACTATGAATTAGTGATCTATTATCAATAAGGATACTTCTACAACTACTATCAAAGTATGTCCGGACTTCTTATGTTGTCAGTTGCTATATATGAATAAGTGGGTAGCTACTGACAAGCATTAAGCATGTCACACAGCCCAAACATATAACATTTCAGGACACACCACACAGTTAACAACCACAGTGAAGCGTGTCAAAGCCCAAACATGTAACATTCAACAGGACACTTACACAACACATTCAAATCAAACAGTCAGACAACATACAAGAACATATACCCCAGCCGGCATTGCTCCCTGCCTATTTTCGTACAGCACACTATGTGTGCGCACACCTTTATTCACAAACTCTTCAACTTATACTCTTTTACCGAAGCTGCTACAGCTCGATTGGCCGAATACCCTTTGATCCTATTTCGGTGAATTTGACATCTGCCTTACATATAACAGATTAGCGGTTTAGCAGTTTTAATTTAGTTTGAGTGAAGGAATTCATTTTATAGCAAAATCCGAAATCGTGAAGAACTCATGAAAGTAAGCTTATTCTCGGATTCCTGAAACTTTAGATTTGCTCTTTCTTTTACTGCAAAGTACAACGTTGTTTTTTTTGTTTAAATCTTTCTAGACATGGTAAATATTAAGGACAAAGCAGTTTTCACATAGTTTGAGTGAAGGAATTCTGGTTTCTCTTCATAACGTACAAGTCTTTCGCCTTTTACTAAAGATTTCTGTGGAGAGCAGCACTAATGAGTTGTTTCTATTTTTGGCAGGCTTTACCTTTGCGGGTGAAGCCCTTTCTGTCTGTGCAAAAGAAATCTTCTTACTGTGCAGAGTGACTTCTCTGAGTAGAGTCGCCTTACTTGTTGCGACTGTGCCTATGTTCGAAGCTGGAGTGCAAAGTTGTTGCTTGAATGGTGCTTGCTGGAGCATGCGGGAATGCAAAGTTATACCATTTAAAAGGGCTGAAGAGTGCTCAGTGCAGCGGGTGGGCGACACTCTGGCCACCTTGAAAACCGAGGTTACATCCACTACCAGGGGCAGCCCAAGTTCTGCCGCAAGTGTGGTGAGCATGGGCACCTGGTTGAGGCTTGTACCAAGGTGTTATGTGGGAAGAGCAGAGAAATTGGGCAAACTTTTGGAGAGTGTCCAAATGGCAGGAAATGTAATCTCTGTGGAGAATTAAATCACCTCTTCAGAGATTGCCCTAAATCTTTTGCCAACAAATTAAAGACGGTAAAGCCACAGTCAAGCCAACAAAGAGAAGGACCAAAGGTGGCAGTTGGTGAACAAAGTGAAGAGGTTGACCCAATAAATTCAAACTTCCCGCCAAAAGCTTGGATTGGAAGTGAGGAGCAAAAAGGGGAGGGGCCTGTAGAGGCCTCACCACTCAGTGTTGAAGTCTGTGAGAATTCACAGGCAGAGGGTGGAGCTACGCTAAATGAGGAGGAAGAGCAGACAGGTGAGTCTAGTGAAGATACTCACCTCCCCGAAGGTCAACAGCCGAAGAGGACGGCATCTGAGCCTCTGATTCCCCAGTGGTATCAGAGAAGAGGGGAAGGGTTAGGTCCCTTTCAGACAGTTCTTCAGTGGAAGAACCTAGAGTCTTCCCCTCCGACTCACCAAATGAGGTCTCCTTTTTAACTTCAGCTCTGCAATCAACCCCCAGGGACTCAAAGTTAAATGCAACATTGCGTCAGAGGCCAACACCGAGAGTCCGAAAAGGAAATATAGATCACCCTACTCACTTTTCACCTAAAGAAATGAAGGAAGAGCTAGTTTCCCAAGAAATAACCTGTGTGTAATTTGTTTTGATAACTTAGAAAAACGAAAATGACATACCTACTTTCCTTTATGCTTTTAATGGTTCTCACCTTCTCAACACTAAATGTGAGAAGTGTGAAATCAAAGACAAGAGCCCAGAGTATTTTATCCTTCTTAGACTCCATAAAATCAGATGTGTTTTTAATACAAGAATGTGGACTACCTTTTTTAAAAAACCATAGACAATGGGAGGAAATGTGGCCCCATTTATCGATATGGAGTGGCTCAAATCAAAATAAAAATGATGGTGTGGCCATTCTAATTAAAAATCCGCATGTTCTGGTGAAAGGTAGCACAGTGGTGAGAGACGGACGGGCACTTTTAGCACACTTGAATTTTATGGGGCAAGACTTTAACCTCTTAAATATTTATGGTTTCAATGGAAAAAATGAAAGGTATGACCTTTTAGAAGATATACAGCTTTACATGCTAGGGCAAGTACCTTTAGTTGTAGGAGGGGATTTTAACTGTATCTTGAGCAGGAAAGATAGAAAAAGAGCAGGGGTAGATTTTAAAGTGGATAAGACTTCGATTTTACTTCAGGGCATATGCAGGGATTTTAAGCTTACTGACTGTTTTAAAACCATGCATCCCAGAGAGGAGGGCTTCACCTGGTTTAGTCATGATGGCACCAGAGCTTCTCGCATTGATTATTTCTTTACTAGAGATTGCCCACCCACTGATGTTAGATTAACCCCTGTTTTCTTTTCAGACCACCTTATGCTCTCCTGCACCCTTTCACCCCCTTCTGGTGTGACGGTAGGAAGTGGTCTGTGGAAACTCAACTGTTCCCTGTTGGAGGATGAAATCATAGTCAGTCAGTACAGGGAATGTTATAAAGAGTGGCAGACCCTTCAAGACCTCTACGAAACACATGCACAATGGTGGGAAATGGTGAAGGAAACGACCCAGACTTTTTTTAAACAGCAAGGTAAACGTAAAAAAAAGGAAAGAGAATAGATGTATGATGGGACTACATAAACGCTTACAGCGCTACTTTAAACTAAATCAGTGTGGCATAGACTTTAAAGAAGAAATCAAAGATGTCAAAAAGGAAATGTCAGTTTTAGCAGAAATAAAGAGTAAAGGAATTTTTGTAAGAAGCAGGGAGCAGGAAATTGAGGAAGGTGAAAAAGAAAGAAAGTTATAAATAAAAAGGAGTGTATTCAAAATCTAAAAAGAGAAGATGGGTTTTTAACAAAATCCACACAAGAGATGATTGAAACTGTACATACCTTTTATAGTAACATGTACAAAGAGAAACCAGTGCACTTGGAAACATCGGCAGAAATCTTAAAATTCGTTGACAAAACCGTAAAAGAGAATGCACACTTGACACAGAATTTTACTGCTTTAGAGTTAAAAAAATGCCTAACAGGTTTTAAGAGAAGTCGAGCTCCGGGTTTAGACGGGCTTCCTGCAGAATTCTATCTGACCTATTGGGACCTTTTATCATCAGACATTTTAGATGTTTTTAAAGATTTTGAAAAACTCGACCGACTGCCTGACAGTTTTAGAGTGGGAATAGTGACTCTACTTTATAAAAAAAATGATAAGACTTACCTAAAGAATTGGAGGCCCATCACACTTTTAAACTTTGACTGTAAACTTTTTAGCAAGGTTTTAGCGACACGGATGTCCTCTGTTTTTGAGGAGGTAATTCAACCAGACCAAGCTTGTGCCATCTCAGGGAGACAACTCACCGACAGCCTCGTACTGATTCGAGACATCATTGATTACGCTAGAGACAGAAACACCCGGCTTGTCATCTTAAATTTAGACTTTGAAAAAGCATTTGATCGGGTCTCGCATCAATATCTCTTTCAAGTAGAAACAATCTATTCGATGGCTGCCTTGTCTTTTACTCTGTGCAAAAGACAAGGCAGCCACAAACACCACGGGAACACCGTATTGAGGCTTTGTTCTGACCACTCATTCGGTGTCGCGTTTCTTTCAAGCAATTCTCCCGGTTAGCCCGCACTCGGCTCGCTCCCAGAGCCGTGTTAAAGTCCACTTCGCATTCACTCTCTTTTCTCAGCAGATTAAAAGAAAGTTTCATCTTGGGCTCCCTGAAACTTCCATCCTGCACCGCTGTTTGCTTTTTCACAAGAGCAGAGGAGAGCGCACCGTTCCCAGCGGCACTGCAGTACCGGGTCGAGGCTTGGAGTGAACGGAGCAAGCTTCTTTTTCAACTCCTATTCTTAAAAATCCATTTAATATGTTGTCCTCGTATAGAGGACATATTAAACTGATAAGAACAGATACTACACTTGATCTTAGCCAAAAGGCCGAGAAGCGATAACTGTCCACTGTTTCATGTCTGAGGGCCCTTGCTGGCACAATGCGCACTTGTAGCAGTGTTCTTTTTATGGCCATACGTGGCCAGCGTGTCACGTTGCACCTCCGCCCACCCGCTGCACTGAGCACTCTTCAGCCCTTTTAAATGGTATAACTTTGCACTCCCGCATGCTCCAGCAAGCACCATTCAAGCAACAACTTTGCACTCCAGCTTCGAACATTGGCACAGTCGCAACAAGTAAGGCGACTCTACTCAGAGAAGTCACTCTGCAAAGTAGCAAGATTTCTTTTGCACAGACAGAAAGGGCTTCACCCGCAAAGGTAAAGCCTGCCAATAATAGAAACAACTCATTAGTGCTGCTCTCCACGGAAGTCTTTAGTAAAAGGCGAAAGACTTGTATGTTATGAAGAGAAACCAGAGTACGATTATCCGTCACTGCGGGAGCAGGGCATCAGGCTAGTTGGTATAGCCACCTTCCCCATGGTGAGCTTTGCTTGGTTGAGACGCTTGCACCCCCCCCCCTTGCTCCTCGGCTGACCAAGTAGGAACAATCGGGCCCTATTCGATGGCTGCCTTGTCTTTTACTCTATGCAAAAGACAAGGCAGCAACAAAAACACCACGAGAATCCCGTATTGAGGCTTTGTTCTGACCGCTCATTCGGTGTCGCGTTTCTTTCAAGCAATTCTCCCGGTTAGCCGACACTCGGCTCGCTCCCATAGCCGTGTTAAAGTCTACTTCGCATTCACTCTCTTTTCTCTGCAGACTCTTGGGATTTTATCTATAAAATGAATTCCTTCACTCAAACTATGTTAAAACTGCTTTGTCGTTCATATTTACCATGTCTAGAAAGATTTAAACAAAAAAAACAACGTTGTACTTTGCAGTAAAAGAAAGAGCAAATCTAAAGTTTCAGGAATCCGAGAATAAGCTTACTTTCATGAGTGCTTCACGATTTCGGATTTTGCTATAAAATGAATTCCTTCACTCAAACTAAATTAAAACTGCTAAACCGCTAATCTGTTACATGTAAGGCAGATGTCAAATTCACCGAAATAGGATCTAAGGGTATTCGGCCAATCGAGCTGTAGCAGCTTCGGTAAAAGAGTATAAGTTGAAGAGTTTGTGAATAAAGGTGTGCGCACACATAGTGAGCTGTAGGAAAATAGGCAGGGAGCAATGCCGGCTGGGGTATATGTTCTTGTATGTTGTCTGACTGTTTGATTTGAATGTGTTGTGTAAGTGTCCTGTTGAATGTTACATGTTTGGGCTTTGACACGCTTCACTGTGGTTGTCAACTGTGTGGTGTGTCCTGAAATGTTATATGTTTGGGCTGTGTGACATGCTTAATGCTTGTCAGTAGCTACCCACTTATTCATATATAGCAACTGACAACATAAGAAGTCTGGACATACTTTGATAGTAGTTGTAGAAGTATCCTTATTGATAATAGATAAACCAATTCATAGTGATAGAACAGTAGATGAACAGGTGCCTGCACATGTCTCACGAAAATAAAATGGGTGTATGATTGCTGACGGCAGAGCAATACTGCCAAACTTATGAGTTCTTGTGGCAAACTTGATTCAGTGTCTTGACGTGTACGCTGTTTCGCTGACTTGATTGTCACAAGAAACAAAGTGTGTTTGATAAGATCCGACCATTTTATTACGGGAGGATCAGTATGTATGGATTCTGATGTGACTGATAAACCCATTCGTATCTTAAGCATAATCTAATACGTGAGACAACGCCCTGGCACACAATCAAAAAAAAAAAAGAGAGAGCGGTTTTGTGTCCCCACAGTCCATAATGTAGAAAAGAGAGAAAAAAGCCTTTCTGATTTGGTGTGTTTGCTCATAGTGCAGAGTGTAGAGAAAAGAGAGAAAAGAAAGCCGTTTTGGTGTCACGGGTGTTGTGACTTACACACACACATTTCTGAATTGAGAAAAGAAATTATTTTAGAGGAAGCAGTAGAGTTTAGATCCCACATTTGTTGATAGGCATTCATTTTTTTCTTCACTTCTGATGAAGTTTCAACAATAAACAACAAACTTTGTATTATGAGAAAGAACCAGACTCATTCTTCAGGAATCCGAAAATAAGCACAAATTCGGATTCTCCTATAAAACGAATTCCTTAACTCAAACCAAGTTAAGACTGCTTTGTCCTTCATATTTATTCATGTCTAATCAAGTTTCAACGATAAACAACGTTGTACTTTGTAGAATGAGAAAGAACTTCTTCAGCAATAAGCATCTCTCGACATATGACGAAATACAGATTTTGCTATAAAATTAATTTCTTCTATCAGCGTGACTTAAAACTGTTTGTCCTCCTTATTTATCCACTTCAAATCAAGTTTCAACAATTAAAAAAAAATTGTAGTTTGAGAAAGAACAACTTAATCTTCAGCAATAAGTATAAAAAGAGGGTAACAAAAGGTGCAAATGCCAACCATACATCACTAAAAGGTGGAGCGGAAGTATTCAGCTGCAAGTAGGTGTGAATGTTCGACCATAATTTGTAAAAAGTGGGTAAGAAAAGGTTCGAATGCCCGACTAAATATTAACAAAAGCGGGAGGAGAGGTCTTCGGATGAGAGTGGGTGAGAATTTCCTACCATACAAGTATGGTGGAGAGGAAGCTGTGATTGGCCGACAATAGTAAAAAGCAGGTGAGAAAAGGTGCGAATGTCAAAACATACATCATCAAAAGCAGGAGTGGATGTGTTCGGCTTCAAGAAGGTATGAATGTCCATCAATAATTGCTATAAAACATGAAAGAAAATTTTCGAATATCAAACCGCACATAATCATAAGCTGGAGAGGAGGTGTTCCGCTGCAAGAAGGTGTGAATATCCACCCATAATTACTGAAAAATGGGTAAGAAAAGGTGCGAATGCCCAACCATACATCATCAAAAGCAGGAGTGGATGTGTTCGGCTACAAGAAGGTTTGAATGTCCGACCATAGTTTGTAAAAAGCGGGTAAGAACAGGTTTGTATGCCCGACTGTACACAATCAAAAGAGGGAGCGGAGTTGTTCAGCTACAAGAAGGTGTGAAAGTCCGACCATGGTTTGTGAAAAGCGGGTAAGAACAGGTTCGTATGCCCGAATATACACCATCAAATGCGGGATCGGAGGTGTTCGGCTGTGAGTAGGTGTGAATCTCCAACCATAATTGCTGAAAAATGTGTTAGAAAAGGTAAGAATGCCGGTCCATACATCATCAAAAGCGGGAGAGGTGGTGTTCGGCTGCAAGTAGGTGTGAATGTCCAGCCATAATTACTCACAAATGGGTAAGAAAAGGTAGTATTGCCAGACCATACATGATCAAAACAGCGAGCGGAGGTGGTTAAGCTGCAAGAAGGTGTTAATGTCCGACTAAGGTTTGTAAAAAGCGGGTAAGAAAAGGTGCGAATGCCCGACAATGTATGATCAAAAGAGGGAGCGGAGGTTTTCGGCTGAAAGAAGGTCTGAATGTCCAACCATAATTTGTAAAAACCGGGGAAGAAAAGGCTCGAAAGCCCGACTATACACCATCAAAAGCTGGAGCGGAGGTGTTCAGCTGCAAGAAGGTCTGAATGTCCATCAATAATTGCTAGAAAACATGAAAGAGAATTTTCGAATATCAAACCGCACATGATAATAAGCGGGAGAGGAGGTGTTCAGCTGCAAGAAGGTGTGAATGTCCACCCATAATTACTGAAAAATGGGTAAGAAAAGGTGCGAATTCCCAACCATACATCATCAAATGCACGAGTGGATGTGTTCGGCTACAAGAAGGTTTGAATGTCCGACCATAGTTTGTAAAAAGCGGGTAAGAAAAGGTTCGAATGCCCAAACATACACCATCAAAAGAGGGAGCGGAGGTGTTCCGCTGTAAGAAGGTGTGAATGTCCAACCATAGTTGGTAAAAAGCAGGTAAGAAAAGGTTAAAATACCCGACTGTACACAATCAATAGCGGGAGCGGAGTTGTTCGGCTACTAAAAGCTGTGAAAGTCCGACCCTGGTTTTAAAAAGCGGGTAAGAAAAGGTTCGAATGCCCGAACATACACCATCAAAAGAGGTAGCGGAGGTGTTCCGCTGTAAGACGGTGTGAATGTCCGATCATAGTTGGTAAAAAGCGGGTAAGAAAAGGTTAAAATACCCGACTGTACACAATCAAAAGAGGGAGCGGAGTTGTTCAGCTAAGAGAAGGTGTGAAAGTCCGACCATGGTTTGTAAAAAGCGGGTAAGAAAAGGTTCGTATGCCCGAATATATACTATCAAAACCGGAAGCGTAGGTGTTCGGCTGCAAGAAGGTGTGAACGTCCGACCAAAGTTTGTGAAAAAGTAGTTAAGAAAAGGTTCGAATATCTAACCAAACATAATCAAAAGCGGGAGCAGAGCTGTTCGACTGCAAGTAGGTGTGAATGTCAGAGAATAATTTGCAAAAAACTGATGAGAAAGGGTGAGAAATCCCGACTATACACCATCAAATGCGGTAGCGGAGTTGTTCGGCTGTGAGTAGGTGTGATTCTCCAACCATAATTGCTGAAAAATGTGTTAGAAAAGGTAAGAATGCCGGTCCATACATCATCAAAAGCGGGAGAGGTGGTGTTCGGCTGCAAGTAGGTGTGAATGTCCATCAATAATTGCTTTAAAACATGAAAGAAAATTTTCGAATATCAAACCTTACATGATCATTAGCGGGAGAGGAGGTGTTCAGCTGCAAGAAGGTGTGAATATCCACCCATAATTACTGAAAAATGGGTAGGAAAAGATGCGAATGTCCAACCATAAATCATCAAAAGCAGGAGTGGAGTTGTTCAGCTACAAGAAGGTATGAAAGTCCAACCATGGTTTGTAAAAAGCGGGTAAGAGAAGGTTCGAATACCCGAATATATACCATCAAAAGCGGAAGCGGAGGTGTTCGGCTGCAAGAAGGTGTGAACGTCCGACCAAAGTTTGTAAAAAGCAGTTAAGAAAAGGTTTGAATATCCAACCGAACATAATCAAAAGCGGGAGCAGAGCTGTTTGACTGCAAGTAGGTGTGAATGTCAGATCATAATTGCTGAAAAATGTGATAGAAAAGACTAGAATGCCGGACAATACATCATCAAAAGCGGGAGAGGTGGTTTTTCGGCTGCAAGTAGGTGTGAATGTCCAGCCATAATTACTCACAAACGGGGGAAGAAAAGGTAGTATTTCCAGACCACACATGATCAAAACAGGGAATGGAGGTGGTTCAGCTGCAAGGTGTGAATGTCTGACTAAGGTTTGTAAAAACCGTGTAAGACAAGGGGCGAATGCCCGACAATGTATGATCAAAAGAGGGAGCGGAGGTTTTCGGCTGCAAGGTCTGAATGTCCAACCACAATTTGTAGAAATCGGGGAAGAAAAGGCTCGAAAGCCCGACTATACACCATCAAAAGCGGGAGAAGAGGTGTTCAGGTGCAAGAAGGTCTGAATGTCCGACCAAAAATTACTGAAAAATGGGTAAGAAAAGGTGCGAATGCCAAATCATACATCATCAAAAGCAGGAGCGGATGTGTTCGGCTACAAGAAGGTTTGAATGTCCAACCATAGTAAGTAATAGGCGGGTAAGAAAAGGCTCGAATGCCCGACTATATACCATCAAAAGCGGAAGCGGAGGTGTTCGGCTGCAAGACGGTGTGAACATCCGACCAAAGTTTGTAAAAAGCAGTTAAGAAAATGTTCGAATATCCAACCAAACATAATCAAAAGCGGGAGCAGAGCTGTTCGACTGCAAGTAGGTGTGAATATCAGATCATAATTTGCAAAAAGCTGTTGAGAAAGGGTGAGAATGCCCGACTATACACTATCAAATGTGGGAGCGGAGGTGTTCGACTGCAAGTAGGTGTGAATCTCCGACCATAATTGCTGAAAAATGTGTTAGAAAAGGTAAGAATGCCGGACCATATATCATCAAAAGCGGGAGAGATTGTGTTCGGCTGCAAGTAGGTGTGAATGTCCAGCCATAATTACTCACAAACGGGTAAGAAAAGGTACTATTGCCAGACCATATATGATCAAAACCGGGAGCGGAGGTGGTTCAGCTGCAAGAAGGTTTGAATGTCCGACTAAAGTTTGTAAAAAGCGGGTAAGACAAGGTTTGAATGCCCGACAATGTATGATCAAAAGAGGAGCGGAGGTTTTCGGCTGCAAGAAGGTCTGAATGTCCACCCATAATTACTGAAAAATGGGTAAGAAAAGGTGCGAAAGCCCAACCGCACATGATCATAAGTGGATGAGAAGGTGTTCGACTGCAAGTAGGTGTGAATGTAAGATCATAATTTGTAAAAAGCGGGTAAGAAAAGGTAAGAATGCCCAACCATAAATTATCAAAAGCGGCAGCAGAGTTTCGGCTGGTATTTATCAATGTCTAGATAGATTTCAACAAAAAACAACGTTGTACTTTGCAGTAAAAGAAAGAACAAATCAAAAGTTTTAGGAATCCGAGAATAAGCTTATTTTCATGAGTTCTGCACGATTTCGGATTTTATGTATAAAATGAATTCCTTCACGCAAACTAAGTTAACACTGCTTTGTCCTTCATATGTACCCATTTCTACATATATTTCAAGCATAAACTTTCTCATACTACCCTGAATGAGAAAGAGCCAAACTTGTGATTAAGCCATACGACCCTTTTGAGGAGTTCTGCATGGTTTGGGATTTTATCTATAAAATTAATTCCTTCACTCAAACTATGTTAAAACGGCTTTTACCTTCCTATTTATCAATGTCTCGATAGATTTAAACAAAAAAAACAACGTTGTACTTTGCAATAAAAGAAAGAGCAAATCAAAAGTTTTAGGAATCCGAGAATAAGCTTATTTTCATGAGTTCTGCACGATTTCGGATTTTATGTATAAAATGAATTCATTCACTCAAACCAAGTTAAAACTGCTTTTTCCTTCATATTTATCAATGTCTAGATCGACTTCAACAAAGAACAACATTGTATTTTGCAGTAGAAGAAAGAGCAAAACTGAAGGATCAGGAATCCGAGAATAAGCTTCTTTTCATACGTTCTGCATGATTTGGGATTTTATGTATAAAATGAATTCCTTCACTCAAACTAAGTTAACACTGCTTTGTCCTTCATATGTACCCTTTTCTACATATATTTCAAGCATAAACTTCCTCATACTACCCTGAATGAGAAAGAGCCACACTTGTGATTAAGCCATACGCCCCTTTTGAGGAGTTCTGCATGATTTGGGATTTTATCTATAAAATCAATTCCTTCACTCAAACTATGTTAAAACGGCTTTTACCTTCATATTTATCAATGTCTCGATAGATTTAAACAAAAAAACAACGTTGTACTTTGCAGTAAAAGAAAGAGCCAATCAAAAGTTTTAGGAATCCGAGAATAAGCTTATTTTCATGAGTTCTGCACGATTTCGGATTTTATGTATAAAATGAATTCATTCACTCAAACCAAGTTAAAACTGCTTTTTCATTCATATTTATCAATGTCTAGATCGACTTCAACAAAGAAAAACATTGTATTTTGCAGTAGAAGAAAGAGCAAAACTGAAGTTTCCTGAACTGATCAGGAATCCGAGAATAAGCTTATTTTCTTATGGGCTTTGTCCTTCATATTTATCAATGTGTAGATGGATTTCAACTTCTTCTACTGCAAAGTCCAATGTTTTTCTTTGTTGAAGTCGATCTAGACATTGATGAATATGGAAGGACAAAGCAGTTTTAACTTGGTTTGAGCAAAGCAATTCATTTTATAGCAAAATCCGAAATCGTGCAGAACTCATGAAAGCAGGCTTATACTCGGATTCCTGAAACTTTAGATTTGCTCTTTCTTTTACTGCAAAGTACAACGTTGTTTTTTTGTTTAAATCTTTCTAGACATGGTAAATATGAAGGACAAATCAGTTTTAACATAGTTTGAGTGAAGTAATGCATTTTATAAGCAAAATCCCAAATCATGCAGAACTCACGAAAAGCTTTTTCTCGCTTTTCACTGCTTTTTACAAACTTTGGTCGGAAGTTCACACCTTCTTGCATCCGAACACCTCCGCTTCCGCTTTTGATGATGTATATTCGGGCATTCGAACCTTTTATTACCCGCTTTTTACAAACCATTGTCGGACTTTCACACCTTCTTGCAGCCGAACACCACCTCTACCGCTTTTGATGATGTATGGTTCAGTATTCTTACCTTTTCTAACACATTTTTCAGCAATTATGGTCGGACATTCACACCTACTCACAGCTGGACACCTCCGCTCCCGCTTTTGATCATACAATGTCGGGACATCGCTCCTTGTCTAACCAGCTTTTTACAAACTTTAGTCGAACATTCACACCTTCTTGCAGCTGAACAGCTCCGCTCCCGCTTTTGATGATGTATAGTCGGGCTTTCAAGCCTTTTCTTAACCGGTTTTTACAAATTATGGTTGGACATTCAGACCTTGCAGCCGAACACCTCCGCTCTCTCTTTTGATCATACATTGTCGGGCATTCGCACCTTGTCTTACCCGCTTTTTACAAACTATAGTCAGACATTCACACCTTGCAGCTGAACCTCCGCTCCCTGTTTTGATCATGTATGGTCTGGCAATACTACCTTTTCTTCCCCCGTTTGTGAGTAATTATGGCTGGACATTCACACCTACTTGCAGTCGAACAGCTCTGCTCCCACTTTTGATTATGTTTGGTTGGATATTCGAACCTTTTCTTAACTGCTTTTTACAAACCATGGTCGGACTTTCACACCTTCTTGTAGCCAAACAACTCCGCTCCCGCTATTGATTTTGTACAGTCGGGTATTTTAACCTTTTCTTACCCGCTTTTTACCAAGTATGGTTGGACATTCACACCATCTTACAGCGGAACACCTCTGCTCCCGCTTTTTATGGTGTATAGTCGGGCATTCGAACCTTTTCTTACCCGCTATTTACAAACTATGGTAGGACATTCAAACTTTCGTGTATCCGAAAACCTCCGCTCTCTCTTTTGATCATACATTGTTGGACATTCGCACCTTTTCTTACCCGCTTTTTACAAACCATGGTCGGACTGTCACACCTTCTTGTAGCCGAACACATCCGCTCCCGCTATTGATTGTGTACAGGGTATATTAACCTTTTCTTACCCGCTTTTTACCAAGTATGGTTGGACATTCACACCTTCGTACAGCGGAACACCTCCGCTCCCTCTTTTGATGGTGTATGTTCGGGCATTCAAACCTTTTCTTACCCGCTTTTTCCAAACTATGGTCGGCTATTCACAGCTTCCTCTCCACCATACTTGTATGGTGGGATATTCACACCCACTTGCATCCGAAGACCTCCGCCCCAAATTTTGTTGATATTTAGTCGGACATTCGCACCTTACCCGCTTTTGGCAAACTATGGCAAACTTGCAGCCAAACAACTCTGATCTTGCTTTTGATGATGTAAGGTTGGGCATTCAGACCTTGCTTCACCTGCTTTTCACCAAATATAGTCGGACATTCACACCTTCTTGCAGCCGAACACTTCCGCTCCACCTTTAGTGTTCTATCACATCTTTTTTTTCACCGCATTTTATACATTATGGTTGGAAATTTTCAACCACTCTCATCCGAAGACCTCTCCTCCCGCTTTTGTTAATATATTTGAACTTTAGTTTGACATTCAAACCTTCTTGCAGCTGAACCACCTCCGCTCCCTGTTTTGATCATATAACGTCTGGCTACTACCTTTTCTTACCCGTTTGTGAGTAATTATGGCTGGACATTCACACCTACTTGCAGTCGAACACAACCTCTCTCGCTTTTGATGATGTATGGACCGGCATTTTTACCTTTTCTAACACATTTTTCAGCAATTATGGTCGGAGATTCACACCTACTCACAGCCGAACAACTCCGCTCCCGCATTTGATGATGTATAGTCGGGCATTCTCACCCTTTCTCATCAGCTTTTTGCAAATTATGATCTGACATTCACACCTACTTGCAGTCGAACAGCCCTGCTCCCGCTTTTGATTATGTTTGGTTGGATATTCGAACCTTTTCTTAACTTCTTTTTACATATTTTGGTTGGACGTTCACACCTTCTTGTAGCCGAACACTTCCACTCCTGCTTTTGATGATGTATGGTTGGGCATTCACACCTTTTTTTTGCCCATTTTTCAGGAATTATGGGTGGACATTCACACCTTGCAGCTGAACACCTCCTATCCCACTTATGATCATGTGCGGTTTGATTTTCGAAAAGTTTCTTTCATGTTTTCTAGCAATTATTGATGGACATGTAGACCTTCTTGCAGCTGAACACCTCCGCTCCCGCTTTTGATCATACATTGTCAGGCATTCGCACCTTGTCTTACCCACTTTTTACAAACTTTAGTCGAACAGTCACACCTTTTTGCAGCCGAACACCACCTCTCCCGCTTTTGATGATGTATGGTCCAGCATTCTTACCTTTTCTAACACATTCTTCAGCAATTATGGTCGGACATTCACACCTACTAAGAGCCGAACACCTCCGCTCCCACATTTGATGGTGTATAGTCGGGCATTCTCACCCTTTCTCATCAGCTTTTTACAAATTATGATCTGACATTCACACCTGCTTTTGATAATGTATTGTTAGGCATTCGCACCTTTTTTTTACCCATTTTTAATGAATTATGGGTGGACATTCACACCTTCTTGCAGCCGAACACCTCTTCTCCCGCTTATGATCATGTGCGGTTTGATATTCGAAAATTTACTTTCTTGTTTTAAAGCAATTATTGATGGACATTCAAACCTTCTTTTTGATGGTGTATAGTCGGGCTTTCGAGCCTTTTCTTCCCGGTTTTTACAAACCATGGTCGGACTTTCACACCTTCTTGTAGCCGAACAACTCCGCTCCCGCTATTGATTGTGTACAGTCGGGTATTTTAACCTCTTCTTACCCCCTTTTTACCAACTATGGTCGGACATTCAAACCTTCTTGTATCCGAAAACCTCCGCTCTCTCTTTTGATCATACATTGTCGGACATTCGCACCTTTTCTTACCCGTTTTTTACAAACCATGGTCGGACTTTCACATCTTCTTGTAGCCGAACACATCCGCTCCCGCTATTGATTGTGTACAGTCGGGTATTTTAACCTTTTCTTACCCGCTTTTTACCAACTATGGTCGGACATTCACACCTTCGTACAGCGGAACACCTCCGCTCCCTCTTTTGATGGTGTATGTTCGGGCATTCAAACCTTTTCTTACCCGCTTTTTCCAAACTATGGTCGGCTATTCACAGCTTCCTCTCCACCATACTTGTATGGTGGAATATTCACACCCACTTGCATCCGAAGACCTCCGCCCCAAATTTTGTTGATATTTAGTCGGACATTCGCACCTTAACCGCTTTTGGAAAACTATGGCCTTCTTGCAGCCAAACACCTCTGATCTCGCTTTTGATGATGTAAGGTTGGGCATTCAGACCTTGCTTCACCTGCTTTTCACCAAATATAGTCGGACATTCACACCTTCTTGCAGCCGAACACTTCCGCTTTTAGTGTTCTATGAGGCATTCACATATTTTTTTTCACCGTATTTTATAGATTATGGTTGGAAATTCTCACCCACTCTCATCCGAAGACCTCTCCTCCCGCTTTTGTTAATATATAGTCGGGCATTCGAACCTTTTCTTACCCGCTTTTTACAAATTATAGTCGAACATTCACACCTACTTGCAGCTGAATACTTCCGCTCCACCTTTTAGGTATGTATGGTTGGCATTTGCACCTCTTTTTATACTGATTGCTGAAGATTAAGTTGTACTTTCTCAAACTACAACATTTTTCTATTTGTTGAAACTTGATTTGAAGTGGATAAATAAGGAGGACAAACAGTTTTAAGTCAGGCTGATAGAAGGAATTAATTTTATAGCAAAATCTGTACTTCGTCATATGTCGAGAGATGCTTATTGCTGAAGAAGTTCTTTCTCATTCTACAAAGTACAACGTTGTTTATCGTTGAAACTTGATTAGACATGAATAAATATGAAGGACAAAGCAGTCTTAACTTGGTTTGAGTTAAGGAATTCGTTTTATAGGAGAATCCGAATTCGTGCATAACTCATAAAATAGAGCTTATTTTCGGATTCCTGAAGAATGATTCTGGTTCTTTCTCATAATACAAAGTTTGTTGTTTATTGTTGAAACTTCATCAGAAGTGAAGAAATAAATGAATGCCTATCAACAAATGTGGGATCTAAACTCTAGTGCTTCCTCTAAAATAATTTCCTTTCTCAATTTAGAAATGTGTGTGTGTAAGTCACAACACCCGTGACACCAAAACGGCTTTCTTTTCTCTACACTCTGCACTATGAGCACACACACCAAATCAGAAAGGCTTTTTTCTCTCTTTTCTACATTATGGACTGTGGGGACACAAAACCGCTCTCTCTCTTTTTTTTTTTTATCGTGTGCCAGGGCGTTGTCTCATGTATTAGATTATGCTTAAGATACGAATGGGTTTATCAGTCACATCAGAATCCATACATACTGATCCTCCCGTAATAAAATGGTCGGATCTTATCAAACACACTTTGTTTCTTGTGACAATCAAGTCAGCGAAACAGCGTATACACGTCAAGACACTGAATCAAGTTTGCCACAAGAACTCATACGTTTGGCAGTATTGCTCTGCCATCAGCAATGATACACCCATTTTATTTTCGTGAGACATGTGGAAGCACCTGTTCATCTACTGTTCTATCACTATGAATTAGTGATCTATTATCAATAAGGATACTTCTACAACTACTATCAAAGTATGTCCGGACTTCTTATGTTGTCAGTTGCTATATATGAATAAGTGGGTAGCTACTGACAAGCATTAAGCATGTCACACAGCCCAAACATATAACATTTCAGGACACACCACACAGTTAACAACCACAGTGAAGGGTGTCAAAGCCCAAACATGTAACATTCAACAGGACACTTACACAACAAATTCAAATCAAACAGTCAGACAACATACAAGAACATATACCCCAGCCGGCATTGCTCCCTGCCTATTTTCGTACAGCACACTATGTGTGCGCACACCTTTATTCACAAACTCTTCAACTTATACTCTTTTACCGAAGCTGCTACAGCTCGATTGGCCGAATACCCTTTGATCCTATTTCGGTGAATTTGACATCTGCCTTACATATAACAGATTAGCGGTTTAGCAGTTTTAATTTAGTTTGAGTGAAGGAATTCATTTTATAGCAAAATCCGAAATCGTGAAGAACTCATGAAAGTAAGCTTATTCTCGGATTCCTGAAACTTTAGATTTGCTCTTTCTTTTACTGCAAAGTACAACGTTGGTTTTTTTGTTTAAATCTTTCTAGACATGGTAAATATTAAGGACAAAGCAGTTTTCACATAGTTTGAGTGAAGGAATTCATTTTATAGATAAAATCCCAAGAGTCTGCTGAGAAAAGAGAGTGAATGCGAAGTAGACTTTAACACGGCTATGGGAGCGAGCCGAGTGTGGGCTAACCAGGAGAATTGCTTGAAAGAAACGCGACCCCAAATGAGCGGTCAGAACAAAGCCTCAATACGGGATTCTCGTGGTGTTTTTGTTGCTGCCTTGTCTTTTGCACAGAGTAAAAGACAAGGCAGCCATCGAATAGGGCCCGATTGTTCCTACTTGGTCAGCCGAGGAGCAAGGGGGGGGGAGCAAGCGTCTCAACCAAGCAAAGCTCACCATGGGGAAGGTGGCTATGCCAACAAGCCTGATGCCCTGCTCCCGCAGTGACGGATAATCGTACTCTGGTTTCTCTTCATAACGTACAAGTCTTTCGCCTTTTACTAAAGATTTCTGTGGAGAGCAGCACTAATGAGTTGTTTCTATTTTTGGCAGGCTTTACCTTTGCGGGTGAAGCCCTTTCTGTCTGTGCAAAAGAAATCTTCTTACTGTGCAGAGTGACTTCTCTGAGTAGAGTCGCCTTACTTGTTGCGACTGTGCCGATGTTCGAAGCTGGAGTGCAAAGTTGTTGCTTGAATGGTGCTTGCTGGAGCGTGCGGGAGTGCAAAGTTATACCATTTAAAAGGGCTGAAGAGTGCTCAGTGCAGCGGGTGGGCGACACTCTGGCCACCTTGAAAACCGAGGTTACATCCACTACCAGGGGCAGCCCAAGTTCTGCCGCAAGTGTGGTGAGCATGGGCACCTGGTTGAGGCTTGTACCAAGGTGTTATGTGGGAAGAGCAGAGAAATTGGGCAAACTTTTGGAGAGTGTCCAAATGGCAGGAAATGTAATCTCTGTGGAGAATTAAATCACCTCTTCAGAGATTGCCCTAAATCTTTTGCCAACAAATTAAAGACGGTAAAGCCACAGTCAAGCCAACAAAGAGAAGGACCAAAGGTGGCAGTTGGTGAACAAAGTGAAGAGGTTGACCCAATAAATTCAAACTTCCCGCCAAAAGCTTGGATTGGAAGTGAGGAGCAAAAAGGGGAGGGGCCTGTAGAGGCCTCACCACTCAGTGTTGAAGTCTGTGAGAATTCACAGGCAGAGGGTGGAGCTACGCTAAATGAGGAGAAAGAGCAGACAGGTGAGTCTAGTGAAGATACTCAGCTCCCCGAAGGTCAACAGAAGGTTTAGATCCCACATTTGTTGATAGGCATTCATTTATTTCTTCACTTCTGATGAAGTTTCAACAATAAACAATAAACTTTGTATTATGAGAAAGAACCAGAATCATTCTTCAGGAATCCGAAAATAAGCTCTATTTTATGAGTTATGCACGAATTCGGATTCTCCTATAAAACGAATTCCTTAACTCAAACCAAGTTAAGACTGCTTTGTCCTTCATATTTATTCATGTCTAATCAAGTTTCAACGATAAACAACGTTGTACTTTGTAGAATGAGAAAGAACTTCTTCAGCAATAAGCATCTCTCGACATATGACGAAGTACAGATTTTGCTATAAAATTAATTCATTCTATCAGCCTGACTTAAAACTGTTTGTCCTCCTTATTTATCCACTTCAAATCAAGTTTCAACAAATAAAAAAATGTTGTAGTTTGAGAAAGTACAACTTAATCTTCAGCAATCAGTATAAAAAGAGGTGCAAATGCCAACCATACATACCTAAAAGGTGGAGCGGAAGTATTCAGCTGCAAGTAGGTGTGAATGTTCGACTATAATTTGTAAAAAGCGGGTAAGAAAAGGTTCGAATGCCCGACTATATATTAACAAAAGCGGGAGGAGAGGTCTTCGGATGAGAGTGGGTGAGAATTTCCAACCATAATCTATAAAATACGGTGAAAAAAAATATGTGAATGCCTCATAGAACACTAAAAGCGGAAGTGTTCGGCTGCAAGAAGGTGTGAATGTCCGACTATATTTGGTGAAAAGCAGGTGAAGCAAGGTCTGAATGCCCAACCTTACATCATCAAAAGCGAGATCAGAGGTGTTTGGCTGCAAGAAGGCCATAGTTTGCCAAAAGCGGGAAAGGTGCGAATGTCCGACTAAATATCAACAAAATTTGGGGCGGAGGGCTTCGGATGCAAGTGGGTGTGAATATCCCACCATACAAGTATGGTGGAGAGGAAGCTGTGAATAGCCGACCATAGTTTGGAAAAAGCGGGTAAGAAAAGGTTTGAATGCCCGAACATACACCATCAAAAGAGGGAGCGGAGGTGTTCCGCTGTACGAAGGTGTGAATGTCCGACCATACTTGGTAAAAAGCGGGTAAGAAAAGGTTAAAATACCCGACTGTACACAATCAATAGCGGGAGCGGATGTGTTCGGCTACAAGAAGATGTGAAAGTCCGACCATGGTTTGTAAAAAGCGGGTAAGAAAAGGTGCGAATGTCCGACAATGTATGATCAAAAGAGAGAGCGGAGGTTTTCGGATACAAGAAGGTGTGAATGTCCAACCATGGTTTGTAAAAACCGGGAAGAAAAGGCTCGAAAGCCCGACTATACACCATCAAAAAGAAGATTTGAATGTCCATCAATAATTGCTTTAAAACAAGAAAGTAAATTTTCGAATATCAAACCGCACATGATCATAAGCAGGAGAGGAGGTGCTCGGCTGCAAGAAGGTGTGAATGTCCACCCATAATTCATGAAAAATGGGTAAAAAAAAGGTGCGAATGCCTAACAATACATTATCAAAAGCAGGTGTGAATGTCAGATCATAATTTGTAAAAAGCTGATGAGAAAGGGTGAGAATGCCCGACTATACACCATCAAATGCGGGAGCGGAGGTGTTCGGCTCTGAGTAGGTGTGAATGTCCGACCATAATTGCTGAAGATTGTGTTAGAAAAGGTAAGAATGCCGGACCATACATCATCAAAAGCGGGAGAGGTGGTGTTCGGCTGCAAAAAGGTGTGACTGTTCGACTAAAGTTTGTAAAAAGTGGGTAAGACAAGGTGCGAATGCCTGACAATGTATGATCAAAAGCGGGAGCGGAGGTGTTCAGCTGCAAGAAGGTCTACATGTCCATCAATAATTGCTAGAAAACATGAAAGAAACTTTTCGAAAATCAAACCGCACATAATCATAAGTGGGATAGGAGGTGTTCAGCTGCAAGGTGTGAATGTCCACCCATAATTCCTGAAAAATGGGCAAAAAAAAGGTGTGAATGCCCAACCATACATCATCAAAAGCAGGAGTGGAAGTGTTCGGCTACAAGAAGGTGTGAACGTCCAACCAAAATATGTAAAAAGAAGTTAAGAAAAGGTTCGAATATCCAACAAAACATAATCAAAAGCGGGAGCAGAGCTGTTCGACTGCAAGTAGGTGTGAATGTCAGATCATAATTTGCAAAAAGCTGATGAGAAAGGGTGAGAATGCCCGACTATACACCATCAAATGCGGGAGCGGAGTTGTTCGGCTGTGAGTAGGTGTGAATCTCCGACCATAATTGCTGAAAAATGTGTTAGAAAAGGTAAGAATGCCGGTCCATACATCATCAAAAGCGAGAGAGGTTGTGTTCGGCTGCAAGTAGGTGTGAATGTCCAGCCATAATTACTCACAAACGGGTAAGAAAAGGTAGTATTGCCAGACCATATATGATCAAAACAGGGAGCGGAGGTGGTTCAGCTGCAAGAAGGTTTGAATGTCCGACTAAAGTTCAAATATATTAACAAAAGCGGGAGGAGAGGTCTTCGGATGAGAGTGGTTGAAAATTTCCACAGGTCTACATGTCCATCAATAATTGCTAGAAAACATGAAAGAAACTTTTCGAAAATCAAACCGCACATGATCATAAGTGGGATAGGAGGTGTTCAGCTGCAAGGTGTGAATGTCCACCCATAATTCCTGAAAAATGGGCAAAAAAAAGGTGTGAATGCCCAACCATACATCATCAAAAGCAGGAGTGGAAGTGTTCGGCTACAAGAAGGTGTGAACGTCCAACCAAAATATGTAAAAAGAAGTTAAGAAAAGGTTCGAATATCCAACCAAACATAATCAAAAGCGGGAGCAGAGCTGTTCAACTGCAAGTAGGTGTGAATGTCAGATCAGAATTTGTAAAAAGCTGATGAGAAAGGGTGAGAATGCCCGACTATACACCATCAAATGCGGGAGCGGAGTTGTTCGGCTGTGAGTAGGTGTGAATGTCCGACCATAATTGCTGAAGAATGTGTTAGAAAAGGTAAGAATGCTGGACCATACATCATCAAAAGCGGGAGAGGTGGTGTTCGGCTGCAAAAAGGTGTGACTGTTCGACTAAAGTTTGTAAAAAGTGGGTAAGACAAGGTGCGAATGCCTGACAATGTATGATCAAAAGCGGGAGCGGAGGTGTTCAGCTGCAAGAAGGTCTACATGTCCATCAATAATTGCTAGAAAACATGAAAGAAACTTTTCGAAAATCAAACCGCACATGATCATAAGTGGGATAGGAGGTGTTCAGCTGCAAGGTGTGAATGTCCACCCATAATTCCTGAAAAATGGGCAAAAAAAAGGTGTGAATGCCCAACCATACATCATCAAAAGCAGGAGTGGAAGTGTTCGGCTACAAGAAGGTGTGAACGTCCAACCAAAATATGTAAAAAGAAGTTAAGAAATGGTTCGAATATCCAACCAAACATAATCAAAAGCGGGAGCAGAGCTGTTCGACTGCAAGTAGGTGTGAATGTCAGATCATAATTTGCAAAAAGCTGATGAGAAAGGGTGAGAATGCCCGACTATACACCATCAAATGCGGGAGCGGAGTTGTTCGGCTGTGAGTAGGTGTGAATCTCCGACCATAATTGCTGAAAAATGTGTTAGAAAAGGTAAGAATGCCGGTCCATACATCATCAAAAGCGAGAGAGGTTGTGTTTGGCTGCAAGTAGGTGTGAATGTCCAGCCATAATTACTCACAAACGGGCAAGAAAAGGTAGTATTGCCAGACCATATATGATCAAAACAGGGAGCGGAGGTGGTTCAGCTGCAAGAAGGTTTGAATGTCCGACTAAAGTTCAAATATATTAACAAAAGCGGGAGGAGAGGTCTTCGGATGAGAGTTGTTGAAAATTTCCACAGGTCTACATGTCCATCAATAATTGCTAGAAAACATGAAAGAAACTTTTCGAAAATCAAACTGCACATGATCATAAGTGGGAAAGGAGGTGTTCAGCTGCAAGGTGTGAATGTCCACCCATAATTCCTGAAAAATGGGCAAAAAAAAGGTGTGAATGCCCAACCATACATCATCAAAAGCAGGAGTGGAAGTGTTCGGCTACAAGAAGGTGTGAACGTCCAACCAAAATATGTAAAAAGAAGTTAAGAAAAGGTTCGAATATCCAACCAAACATAATCAAAAGCGGGAGCAGAGCTGTTCGACTGCAAGTAGGTGTGAATGTCAGATCATAATTTGCAAAAAGCTGATGAGAAAGGGTGAGAATGCCCGACTATACACCATCAAATGCGGGAGCGGAGTTGTTCGGCTGTGAGTAGGTGTGAATCTCCGACCATAATTGCTGAAAAATGTGTTAGAAAAGGTAAGAATGCCGGTCCATACATCATCAAAAGCGAGAGAGGTTGTGTTCGACTGCAAGTAGGTGTGAATGTCCAGCCATAATTACTCACAAACGGGTAAGAAAAGGTAGTAGCCAGACCATATATGATCAAAACAGGGAGCGGAGGTGGTTCAGCTGCAAGAAGGTTTGAATGTCAAACTAAAGTTCAAATATATTAACAAAAGCGGGAGGAGAGGTCTTCGGATGAGAGTGGTTGAAAATTTCCAACCATAATGTATAAAATGCGGTGAAAAAAAAGGTGTGATAGAACACTAAAAGGTGGAGCGGAAGTGTTCGACTGCAAGAAGGTGTGAATGTCCGACTATATTTGGTGAAAAGCAGGTGAAGCAAGGTCTGAATGCCCAACCTTACATCATCAAAAGCAAGATCAGAGTTGTTTGGCTGCAAGAAGGCCATAGTTTGCCAAAAGCGGGTAAGGTGCGAATGTCCGACTAAATATCAACAAAATTTGGGGCGGAGGGCTTCGGATGCAAGTGGGTGTGAATATCCCACCATACAAGTATGGTGGAGAGGAAGCTGTGAATAGCCGACCATAGTTTGGAAAAAGCGGGTAAGAAAAGGTTTGAATGCCCGAACATACACCATCAAAAGAGGGAGCGGAGGTGTTCCGCTGTACGAAGGTGTGAATGTCCGGCCATACTTGGTAAAAAGCGGGTAAGAAAAGGTTAATATACCCGACTGTACACAATCAATAGCGGGAGCGGATGTGTTCGGCTACAAGAAGGTGTGACAGTCCGACCATGGTTTGTAAAAAGCGGGTAAGAAAAGGTGCGAATGTCCGACAATGTATGATCAAAAGAGAGAGCGGAGGTTTTCGGATACACGAAAGTTTGAATGTCCTACCATAGTTTGTAAATAGCGGGTAAGAAAAGGTTCGAATGCCCGACTATACACCATAAAAAGCGGGAGCGGAGGTGTTCCGCTGTAAGACGGTGTGAATGTCCGACCATAGTTGGTAAAAAGCGGGTAAGAAAAGGTTAAAATACCCGACTGTACACAATCAATAGCGGGAGCGGAGTTGTTCGGCTAGAAGAAGGTGTGAAAGACCGACCATGGTTTGTAAAAAGCAGTTAAGAAAAGGTTCGAATATCCAACCAAACATAATCAAAAGCGGGAGCAGAGCTGTTCGACTGCAAGTAGGTGTGAATGTCCAGCCATAATTACTCACAAACGGGGGAAGAAAAGGTAGTATTGCCAGACCATACATGATCAAAACAGGGAGCGGAGGTTCAGCTGCAAGGTGTGAATGTCTGACTATAGTTGGTAAAAAGCGGGTAAGACAAGGTGCGAATGCCCGACAATGTATGATCAAAAGAGAGAGCGGAGGTGTTCGGCTGCAAGGTCTGAATGTCCAACCATAATTTGTAAAAACCGGGTAAGAAAAGGCTCGAAAGCCCGACTATACATCATCAAAAGCGGGAGCGGAGGTGTTCAGCTGCAAGAAGGTGTGAATGTTCGACTAAAGTTTGTAAGAAGCTGGTAAGACAAGGAGCGATGTCCCGACATTGTATGATCAAAAGCGGGAGCGGAGGTGTCCAGCTGTGAGTAGGTGTGAATGTCCGACCATAATTGCTGAAAAATGTGTTAGAAAAGGTAAGAATACTGGACCAAGGTTCATACATTATCAAAAGCAGGAGTGGAAGTGTTCGGCTACAAGAAGGTGTGAACGTCCAACCAAAATATGTAAAAAGAAGTTAAGAAAAGGTTCGAATATCCAACCAAACATAATCAAAAGCGGGAGCAGAGCTGTTCGACTGCAAGTAGGTGTGAATGTCAGATCATAATTTGCAAAAAGCTGATGAGAAAGGGTGAGAATGCCCGACTATACACCATCAAATGCGGGAGCGGAGGTGTTCGGCTCTGAGTAGGTGTGAATGTCCGACCATAATTGCTGAAAAATGTGTTATAAATGGTAAGAATGCCGGTCCATACATCATCAAAAGCGAGAGAGGTTGTGTTCGGCTGCAAGTAGGTGTGAATGTCCAGCCATAATTACTCTCAAACGGGTAAGAAAAGGTAGTATTGCCAGACCATATATGATCAAAACAGGGAGCGGAGGTGGTTCAGCTGCAAGAAGGTTTGAATGTCCGACTAAAGTTCAAATATATTAACAAAAGCGGGAGGAGAGGTCTTCGGATGAGAGTGGTTGAAAATTTCCACAGGTCTACATGTCCATCAATAATTGCTAGAAAACATGAAAGAAACTTTTCGAAAATCAAACCGCACATGATCATAAGTGGGATAGGAGGTGTTCAGCTGCAAGGTGTGAATGTCCACCCATAATTCCTGAAAAATGGGCAAAAAAAAGGTGTGAATGCCCAACCATACATCATCAAAAGCAGGAGTGGAAGTGTTCGGCTACAAGAAGGTGTGAACGTCCAACCAAAATATGTAAAAAGAAGTTAAGAAAAGGTTAGAATATCCAACCAAACATAATCAAAAGCGGGAGCAGAGCTGTTCAACTGCAAGTAGGTGTGAATGTCAGATCATAATTTGTAAAAAGCTGATGAGAAAGGGTGAGAATGCCCGACTATACACCATCAAATGCGGGAGCGGAGGTGTTCGGCTCTGAGTAGGTGTGAATGTCCGACCATAATTGCTGAAGAATGTGTTAGAAAAGGTAAGAATGCTGGACCATACATCATCAAAAGCGGGAGAGGTGGTGTTCGGCTGCAAAAAGGTGTGACTGTTCGACTAAAGTTTGTAAAAAGTGGGTAAGACAAGGTGCGAATGCCTGACAATGTATGATCAAAAGCGGGAGCGGAGGTGTTCAGCTGCAAGAAGGTCTACATGTCCATCAATAATTGCTAGAAAACATGAAAGAAACTTTTCGAAAATCAAACCGCACATGATCATAAGTGGGATAGGAGGTGTTCAGCTGCAAGGTGTGAATGTCCACCCATAATTCCTGAAAAATGGGCAACAAAAAGGTGTGAATGCCCAACCATACATCATCAAAAGCAGGAGTGGAAGTGTTCGGCTACAAGAAGGTGTGAACGTCCAACCAAAATATGTAAAAAGAAGTTAAGAAAAGGTTCGAATATCAAACCAAACATAATCAAAAGCGGGAGCAGAGCTGTTCGACTGCAAGTAGGTGTGAATGTCAGATCATAATTTGCAAAAAGCTGATGAGAAAGGGTGAGAATGCCCGACTATACACCATCAAATGCGGGAGCGGAGTTGTTCGGCTGTGAGTAGGTGTGAATCTCCGACCATAATTGCTGAAAAATGTGTTAGAAAAGGTAAGAATGCCGGTCCATACATCATCAAAAGCGAGAGAGGTTGTGTTCGGCTGCAAGTAGGTGTGAATGTCCAGCCATAATTACTCACAAATGGGTAAGAAAAGGTAGAATTGCCAGACCATATATGATCAAAACAGGGAGCGGAGGTGGTTCAGCTGCAAGAAGGTTTGAATGTCCGACTAAAGTTCAAATATATTAACAAAAGCGGGAGGAGAGGTCTTCGGATGAGAGTGGTTGAAAATTTCCACAGGTCTACATGTCCATCAATAATTGCTAGAAAACATGAAAGAAACTTTTCGAAAATCAAACTGCACATGATCATAAGTGGGAAAGGAGGTGTTCAGCTGCAAGGTGTGAATGTCCACCCATAATTCCTGAAAAATGGGCAAAAAAAAGGTGTGAATGCCCAACCATACATCATCAAAAGCAGGAGTGGAAGTGTTCGGCTACAAGAAGGTGTGAACGTCCAACCAAAATATGTAAAAAGAAGTTAAGAAAAGGTTCGAATATCCAACCAAACATAATCAAAAGCGGGAGCAGAGCTGTTCGACTGCAAGTAGGTGTGAATGTCAGATCATAATTTGCAAAAAGCTGATGAGAAAGGGTGAGAATGCCCGACTATACACCATCAAATGCGGGAGCGGAGTTGTTCGGCTGTGAGTAGGTGTGAATCTCCGACCATAATTGCTGAAAAATGTGTTAGAAAAGGTAAAAATGCCGGTCCATACATCATCAAAAGCGAGAGAGGTTGTGTTCGACTGCAAGTAGGTGTGAATGTCCAGCCATAATTACTCACAAACGGGTAAGAAAAGGTAGTAGCCAGACCATATATGATCAAAACAGGGAGCGGAGGTGGTTCAGCTGCAAGAAGGTTTGAATGTCAAACTAAAGTTCAAATATATTAACAAAAGCGGGAGGAGAGGTCTTCGGATGAGAGTGGTTGAAAATTTCCAACCATAATGTATAAAATGCGGTGAAAAAAAAGGTGTGATGGAACACTAAAAGGTGGAGCGGAAGTGTTCGGCTGCAAGAAGGTGTGGATGTCCGACTATAATTGGTGAAAAGCAGGTGAAGCAAGGTCTGAATGCCCAACCTTACATCATCAAAAGCAAGATCAGAGTTGTTTGTCTGCAAGAAGGCCATAGTTTGCCAAAAGCGGGTAATGTAAGAATGTCCGACTAAATATCAACAAAATTTGGGGCGGAGGTCTTCGGATGCAAGTGGGTGTGAATATCCCACCATACAAGTATGGTGGAGAGGAAGCTGTGAATAGCCGACCATAGTTTGGAAAAAGCGGGTAAGAAAAGGTTTGAATGCCCGAATATACATCATCAAAAACGGAAGCGGAGGTGTTCGGATGCAAGAAGGTGTGAACGTCCGACCAAAGTTTGTAAAAAGCAGTGAAAAGCGAGAAAAAGCTTTTCGTGAGTTCTGCATGATTTGGGATTTTGCTTATAAAATGCATTACTTCACTCAAACTATGTTAAAACTGATTTGTCCTTCATATTTAACATGTCTAGAAAGATTTAAACAACAAAACAACGTTGTACTTTGCAGTAAAATAAAGAGAAAATCTAAAGTTTCAGGAATCCGAGTATAAGCCTGCTTTCATGAGTTCTGCACGATTTTGGATTTTGCTATAAAATGAATTGCTTTGCTCAAACCAAGTTAAAACTGCTTTGTCCTTCCATATTCATCAATGTCTAGATCGACTTCAACAAAGAAAAACATTGGACTTTGCAGTAGAAGAAGTTGAAATCCATCTACACATTGATAAATATGAAGGACAAAGCAGTTTCCACTTGCCCATAAGAAAATAAGCTTATTCTCGGATTCCTGATCCTTCAGTTTTGCTCTTTCTTCTACTGCAAAATACAATGTTGTTCTTTGTTGAAGTCGATCTAGACATTGATAAATATGAATGAAAAAGCAGTTTTAACTTGGTTTGAGTGAATGAATTCATTCTATACATAAAATCCGAAATCGTGCAGAACTCATGAAAATAAGCTTATTCTCGGATTCCTAAAACTTTTGATTGGCTCTTTCTTTTACTGCAAAGTACAACGTTGTTTTTTTGTTTAAATCTATCGAGACATTGATAAATATGAAGGTAAAAGCCGTTTTAACATAGTTTGAGTGAAGGAATTGATTTTATAGATAAAATCCCAAATCATGCAGAACTCCTCAAAAGGGGCGTATGGCTTAATCACAAGTGTGGCTCTTTCTCATTCAGGGTAGTATGAGGAAGTTTATGCTTGAAATATATGTAGAAATGGGTACATATGAAGGACAAAGCAGTGTTAACTTAGTTTGAGTGAAGGAATTCATTTTATACATGAAATCCCAAATCATGCAGAACGTATGAAAAGAAGCTTATTCTCGGATTCCCGATCCTTCAGTTTTGCTCTTTCTTCTACTGCAAAATACAATGTTGTTCTTTGTTGAAGTCGATCTAGACATTGATAAATATGAAGGAAAAAGCAGTTTTAACTTGGTTTGAGTGAATGAATTAATTTTATACATAAAATCCGAAATCGTGCAGAACTCATGAAAATAAGCTTATTCTCGGATTCCTAAAACTTTTGATTTGCTCTTTCTTTTATTGCAAAGTACAACGTTGTTTTTTTGTTTAAATCTATCGAGACATTGATAAATATGAAGGTAAAAGCCGTTTTAACATAGTTTGAGTGAAGGAATTAATTTTATAGATAAAATCCCAAATCATGCAGAACTCCTCAAAAGGGGCGTATGGCTTAATCACAAGTGTGGCTCTTTCTCATTCAGGGTAGTATGAGGAAGTTTATGCTTGAAATATATGTAGAAATGGGTACATATGAAGGACAAAGCAGTGTTAACTTAGTTTGCGTGAAGGAATTCATTTTATACATAAAATCCGAAATCGTGCAGAACTCATGAAAATAAGCTTATTCTCGGATTCCTAAAACTTTTGATTTGCACTTTCTTTTACTGCAAAGTACAACGTTGTTTTTTGTTGAAATCTATCTAGACATTGATAAATACCAGTCGAAACTCTGCTGCCGCTTTTGATAATTTATGGTTGGGCATTCTTACCTTTTCTTACCCGCTTTTTACAAATTATGATCTTACATTCACACCTACTTGCAGTCGAACACCTTCTCATCCACTTATGATCATGTGCGGTTGGGCTTTCGCACCTTTTCTTACCCATTTTTCAGTAATTATGGGTGGACATTCAGACCTTCTTGCAGCCGAAAACCTCCGCTCCTCTTTTGATCATACATTGTCGGGCATTCACACCTTGTCTTACCCGCTTTTTACAAACTTTAGTCGGACATTCAAACCTTTTTGCAGCTGAACCACCTCCGCTCCCTGTTTTGATCATATATGGTCTGGCAATACTACCTTTTCTTACCCGTTTGTGAGTAATTATGGCTGGACATTCACACCTACTTGCAGCCGAACACAACCTCTCCCGCTTTTGATGATATATGGTCCGGCATTCTTACCTTTTCTAACACATTTTTCAGCAATTATGGTCGGACATTCACACCTACTCACAGACGAACACCTCCGCTCCCACATTTGATAGTGTATAGTCGGGCATTCTCACCCTTTCTCATCAGCTTTTTGCAAATTATGATCTGATATTCACACCTACTTGCAGTCGAACAGCTCTGCTCCCGCTTTTGATTATGTTTGGTTGGATATTCGAACATTTTCTTAACTGCTTTTTACAAACTTTGGTCGGACGTTCACACCGTCTTGCAGCCGAACACCTCCGCTTCCACTTTTGATGGTATATAGTCGGGCATTCGAGCCTTTTCTTACCCGCCTATTACTTACTATGGTTGGACATTCAAACCTTCTTGTAGCCGAACACATCCGCTCCTGCTTTTGATGATGTATGATTTGGCATTCGCACCTTTTCTTACCCATTTTTCAGTAATTTTTGGTCGGACATTCAGACCTTCTTGCACCTGAACACCTCTGCTCCCGCTTTTGATGGTGTATAGTCGGGCTTTCGAGCCTTTTCTTCCCCGATTTTTACAAATTGTGGTTGGACATTCAGACCTTGCAGCCGAAAACCTCCGCTCCCTCTTTTGATCATACATTGTCGGGCATTCGCCCCTTGTCTTACACGGTTTTTACAAACTTTAGTCAGACATTCACACCTTGCAGCTGAACCACCTCCATTCCCTGTTTTGATCATGTGTGGTCTGGAAATACTACCTTTTCTTCCCCCGTTTGTGAGTAATTATGGCTGGACATTCACACCTACTTGCAGCTAAAAAAACCACCTCTCCCGCTTTTGATGATGTATTGTCCGGCATTCTAGTCTTTACTATCACATTTTTCAGCAATTATGATGTGACATTCACACCTACTTGCAGTCGAACAACTCTGCTCCCGCTTTTGATTATGTTCGGTTGGATATTCGAACATTTTCTTAACTGCTTTTTACAAACTTTGGTCGGACGTTCACACCGTCTTGCAGCCGAACACCTCCGCTTCCGCTTTTGATGGTATATATTCGGGCATTCGAGCCTTTTCTTACCCGCCTATTACTTACTATGGTTGGACATTCAAACCTTCTTGTAGCCGAACACATCCGCTCCTGCTTTTGATGATGTATGATTTGGCATTCGCACCTTTTCTTACCCATTTTTCAGTAATTTTTGGTCGGACATTCAGACCTTCTTGCACCTGAACACCTCTGCTCCCGCTTTTGATGGTGTATAGTCGGGCTTTAGAGCCTTTTCTTCCCCGATTTTTACAAATTGTGGTTGGACATTCAGACCTTGCAGCCGAAAACCTCCGCTCCCTCTTTTGATCATACATTGTCGGGCATTCGCCCCTTGTCTTACACGGTTTTTACAAACTTTAGTCAGACATTCACACCTTGCAGCTGAACCACCTCCATTCCCTGTTTTGATCATGTGTGGTCTGGAATTACTACCTTTTCTTCCCCCGTTTGTGAGTAATTATGGCTGGACATTCACACCTACTTGCAGCCAAAAAACCACCTCTCCCGCTTTTGATGATGTATTGTCCGGCATTCTAGTCTTTTCTATCACATTTTTCAGCAATTATGATCTGACATTCACACCTACTTGCAGTCGAACAGCTCTGCTCCCGCTTTTGATTATGTTCGGTTGGATATTCAAACCTTTTCTTAACTGCTTTTTACAAACTTTGGTCGGACGTTCACACCTTCTTGCAGCCGAACACCTCCGCTTCCGCTTTTGATGGTATATATTCGGGTATTCGAACCTTCTCTTACCCGCTTTTTACAAACCATGGTTGGACTTTCATACCTTCTTGTAGCTGAACAACTCCACTCCTGCTAATGATGATGTAAGGTTTGATATTCGAAAATTTAATTTCATGTTTTAAAGCAATTATTAATGGACATTCACACCTACTTGCAGTCGAACACAACCTCTCTCGCTTTTGATGATGTATGGACCGGCATTTTTACCTTTTCTAACACATTTTTCAGCAATTATGCTCGGAGATTCACACCTACTCACAGCCGAACAACTCGGCTCCCGCATTTGATGATGTATAGTCGGGCATTCTCACCCTTTCTCATCAGCTTTTTGCAAATTATGATCTGATATTCACACCTACTTGCAGTCGAACAGCTCTGCTCCCGCTTTTGATTATGTTTGGTTGGATATTCGAACCTTTTCTTAACTTCTTTTTACATATTTTGGTTGGACGTTCACACCTTCTTGTAACCGAACACTTCCACTCCTGCTTTTGATGATGTATGGTTGGGCATTCACACCTTTTTTTTGCCCATTTTTCAGGAATTATGGGTGGACATTCACACCTTGCAGCTGAACACCTCCTATCCCACTTATGATCATGTGCGGTTTGATTTTCAAAAAGTTTCTTTCATGTTTTCTAGCAATTATTGATGGACATGTAGACCTTCTTGCAGCTGAACACCTCCGCTCCCGCTTTTGATCATACATTGTCAGGCATTCGCACCTTGTCTTACCCACTTTTTACAAACTTTAGTCGAACAGTCACACCTTTTTGCAGCCGAACACCACCTCTCCCGCTTTTGATGATGTATGGTCCAGCATTCTTACCTTTTCTAACACATTCTTCAGCAATTATGGTCGGACATTCACACCTACTCAGAGCCGAACACCTCCGCTCCCGCATTTGATGGTGTATAGTCGGGCATTCTCACCCTTTCTCATCAGCTTTTTACAAATTATGATCTGACATTCACATCTGTTTTTGATAATGTATTGTTAGGCATTCGCACCTTTTTTTTACCCATTTTTCATGAATTATGGGTGGACATTCACACCTTCTTGCAGCCGAACACCTCCTCTCCCACTTATGATCATGTGCGGTTTGATATTCGAAAATTTAATTTCTTGTTTTAAAGCAATTATTGATGGACATTCAAACCTTCTTTTTGATGGTGTATAGGCAGGCTTTCGAGCCTTTTCTTCCCGGTTTTTACAAACCATGGTCGGACTTTCACACCTTCTTGTAGCCGAACAATTCCGCTCCCGCTTTTGATGGTGTATAGTCGGGCATTGAAACCTTTTCTTACCCGCTTTTTACAAACTATGGTGGGACATTCAAACCTTCTTGTATCCGAAAACCTCCGCTCTCTCTTTTGATCATACATTGTCGGACATTCGCACCTTTTCTTACCCGCTTTTTACAAACCATGGTCGGACTTTCACATCTTCTTGTAGCCGAACACATCCGCTCCCACTATTGATTGTGTACAGTCGGGTATTTTAACCTTTTCTTACCCGCTTTTTACCAAGTATGGTCGGACATTCACACCTTCGTACAGCGGAAAACCTCCGCTCCCTCTTTTGATGGTGTATGTTCGGGCATTCAAACCTTTTCTTACCCGCTTTTTCCAAACTATGGTCGGCTATTCACAGCTTCCTCTCCACCATACTTGTATGGTGGGATATTCACACCCACTTGCATCCGAAGACCTCCGCCCCAAATTTGTTGATATTTAGTCGGACATTCGCACCTTACCCGCTTTTGGCAAACTATGGCCTTCTTGCAGCCAAACACCTCTGATCTCGCTTTTGATGATGTAAGGTTGGGCATTCAGACCTTGCTTCACCTGCTTTTCACCAAATATAGTCGGACATTCACACCTTCTTGCAGCCGAACACTTCCGCTCCACCTTTTAGTGTTCTATCACACCTTTTTTTCACCGCATTTTATACATTATGGTCGGAAATTTTCAACCACTCTCATCCGAAGACCTCTCCTCCCGCTTTTGTTAATATATTTGAACTTTAGTCGGACATTCAAACCTTCTTGCAGCTGAACTACCTCCGCTCCCTGTTTTGATCATATATGGTCTGGCAATACTACCTTTTCATACACGTTTGTGAGTAATTATGGCTGGACATTCACACCTACTTGCAGCCGAACACAACCTCTCTCGCTTTTGATGATGTATGGACCGGCATTCTTACCTTTTCTAACACATTTTTCAGCAATTATGGTCGGAGATTCACACCTACTCACAGCCGAAAAACTCCGCTCCCGCATTTGATGGTGTATAGACGGGCATTCTCACCCTTTCTCATCAGCTTTTTGCAAATTATGATCTGACATTCACACCTACTTGCAGTCGAACAGCTCTGCTCCCGCTTTTGATTATGTTTGGTTGGATATTCGAACCTTTTCTTAACTTCTTTTTACATATTTTTTTTGGACGTTCACACCTTCTTGTAGCCGAACACTTCCACTCCTGCTTTTGATGATGTATGAACCTTGGTCCAGTATTCTTACCTTTTCTAACACATGTTTCAGCAATTATGGTCGGACATTCACACCTACTCACAGCTGGACACCTCCGCTCCCGCTTTTGATCATACAATGTCGGGACATCGCTCCTTGTCTACCAGCTTTTTACAAACTTTAGTCGAACATTCACACCTTCTTGCAGCTGAACACCTCCGCTCCCGCTTTTGATGATGTATAGTCGGGCTTTCGAGCCTTTTCTTACCCGGTTTTTACAAATTATGGTTGGACATTCAGACCTTGCAGCCGAACACCTCCGCTCTCTCTTTTGATCATACATTGTCGGGCATTCGCACCTTGTCTTACCCGCTTTTTACAAACTATAGTCAGACATTCACACCTTGCAGCTGAACCTCCGCTCCCTGTTTTGATCATGTATGGTCTGGCAATACTACCTTTTCTTCCCCCGTTTGTGAGTAATTATGGCTGGACATTCACACCTACTTGCAGCCAAACACCTCTGATCTCGCTTTTGATGATGTAAGGTTGGGCATTCAGACCTTGCTTCACCTGCTTTTCACCAAATATAGTCGGACATTCACACCTTCTTGCAGCCGAACACTTCCGCTTTTAGTGTTCTATGAGGCATTCACATATTTTTTTTCACCGTATTTTATAGATTATGGTTGGAAATTCTCACCCACTCTCATCCGAAGACCTCTCCTCCCGCTTTTGTTAATATTTAGTCGGGCATTCGAACCTTTTCTTACCCACTTTTTACAAATTATGGTCGAACATTCACACCTACTTGCAGCTGAATACTTCCGCTCCACCTTTTAGGTATGTATGGTTGGCATTTGCACCTCTTTTTATACTGAATGCTGAAGATTAAGTTGTTCTTTCTCAAACTACAATTTTTTTTTAATTGTTGAAACTTGATTTGAAGTGGATAAATAAGGAGGACAAACAGTTTTAAGTCAGGCTGATAGAAGGAATTAATTTTATAGCAAAATCTGTATTTCGTCATATGTCGAGAGATGCTTATTGCTGAAGAAGTTCTTTCTCATTCTACAAAGTACAACGTTGTTTATCGTTGAAACTTGATTAGACATGAATAAATATGAAGGACAAAGCAGTCTTAACTTGGTTTGAGTTAATGAATTCGTTTTATAGGAGAATCAAAATTCGTGCATAACTCATAAAATAGAGCTTATTTTCGGATTCCTGAAGAATGAGTCTGGTTCTTTCTCATAATACAAAGTTTGTTGTTTATTGTTGAAACTTCATCAGAAGTGAAAAAATAAATGAATGCCTATCAACAAATGTGGGATCTAAACTCTAGTGCTTCCTCTAAAATAATTTCCTTTCTCAATTTAGAAATGTGTGTGTGTAAGTCACAACACCCGTGACACCAAAACGGCTTTCTTTTCTCTACACTCTGCACTATGAGCACACACACCAAATCAGAAAGGCTTTTTTCTCTCTTTTCTACATTATGGACTGTGGGGACACAAAACCGCTCTCTCTCTTTTTTTTTTTTATCGTGTGCCAGGGCGTTGTCTCACGTATTAGATTATGCTTAAGATACGAATGGGTTTATCAGTCACATCAGAATCCATACATACTGATCCTCCCGTAATAAAATGGTCGGATCTTATCAAACACACTTTGTTTCTTGTGACAATCAAGTCAGCGAAACAGCATATACACGTCAAGACACTGAATCAAGTTTGCCACAAGAACTCATAAGTTTGGCAGTATTGCTCTGCCGTCAGCAATCATACACCCATTTTATTTTCGTGAGACATGTGCAAGCACCTGTTCATCTACTGTTCTATCACTATGAAGTAGTGATCTATTATCAATAAGGATACTTCTACAACTACTATCAAAGTATGTCCGGACTTCTTATGTTGTCAGTTGCTATATATGAATAAGTGGGTAGCTACTGACAAGCATTAAGCATGTCACACAGCCCAAACATATAACATTTCAGGACACACCACACAGTTAACAACCACAGTGAAGCGTGTCAAAGCCCAAACATGTAACATTCAACAGGACACTTACACAACACATTCAAATCAAACAGTCAGACAACATACAAGAACATATACCCCAGCCGGCATTGCTCCCTGCCTATTTTCGTACAGCACACTATGTGTGCGCACACCTTTATTCACAAACTTTTCAACTTATACTCTTTTACGGAAGCTGCTACAGCTCAATTGGCCGAATACCCTTTGATCCTATTTCGGTGAATTTGACATCTGCCTTACATGTAACAGATTAGCGGTTTAGCAGTTTTAATTTAGTTTGAGTGAAGGAATTCATTTTATAGCAAAATCCGAAATCGTGAAGAACTCATGAAAGTAAGCTTATTCTCGGATTCCTGAAACTTTAGATTTGCTCTTTCTTTTACTGCAAAGTACAACGTTGTTTTTTTTTGTTTAAATCTTTCTAAACATGGTAAATATTAAGGACAAAGCAGTTTTCACATAGTTTGAGTGAAGGAATTCATTTTATAGATAAAATCCCAAGAGTCTGCTGAGAAAAGAGAGTGAATGCGAAGTAGACTTTAACACGGCTATGGGAGCGAGCCGAGTGTGGGCTAACCAGGAGAATTGCTTGAAAGAAACGCGACACCGAATGAGCGATCAGAACAAAGCCTCAACACGGGATTCTCGTGGTGTTTTTGTTGCTGCCTTGTCTTTTGCACAGAGTAAAAGACAAGGCAGCCATCGAATAGGGCCCGATTGTTCCTAGTCGGTCAGCCGAGGAGCAAGGGGGGGGGGGAGCAAGCGTCTCAACCAAGCAAAGCTCACCATGGGGAAGGTGGCTATGCCAACTAGCCTGATGCCCTGCTCCCGCAGTGACGGATAATCGTACTCTGGTTTCTCTTCATAACGTACAAGTCTTTCGCCTTTTACTAAAGATTTCTGTGGAGAGCAGCACTAATGAGTTGTTTCTATTTTTGGCAGGCTTTACCTTTGCGGGTGAAGCCCTTTCTGTCTGTGCAAAAGAAATCTTCTTACTGTGCAGAGTGACTTCTCTGAGTAGAGTCGCCTTACTTGTTGCGACTGTGCCGATGTTCGAAGCTGGAGTGCAAAGTTGTTGCTTGAATGGTGCTTGCTGGAGCGTGCGGGAGTGCAAAGTTATACCATTTAAAAGGGCTGAAGAGTGCTTTTACTCTATGCAAAAGACAAGGCAGCAACAAAAACACCACGAGAATCCCGTATTGAGGCTTTGTTCTGACCGCTCATTCGGTGTCGCGTTTCTTTCAAGCAATTCTCCCGGTTAGCCGACACTCGGCTCGCTCCCATAGCCGTGTTAAAGTCTACTTCGCATTCACTCTCTTTTCTCTGCAGACTCTTGGGATTTTATCTATAAAATGAATTCCTTCACTCAAACTATGTTAAAACTGCTTTGTCGTTCATATTTACCATGTCTAGGAAGATTTAAACAAAAAAAACAACGTTGTACTTTGCAGTAAAAGAAAGAGCAAATCTAAAGTTTCAGGAATCCGAGAATAAGCTTACTGTCATGAGTGCTTCACGATTTCGGATTTTGCTATAAAATGAATTCCTTCACTCAAACTAAATTAAAACTGCTAAACCGCTAATCTGTTACATGTAAGGCAGATGTCAAATTCACTGAAATAGGATCTAAGGGTATTCGGCCAATCGAGCTGTAGCAGCTTCCGTAAAAGAGTATAAGTTGAAGAGTTTGTGAATAAAGGTGTGCGCACACATAGTGAGCTGTAGGAAAATAGGCAGGGAGCAATGCCGGCTGGGGTATATGTTCTTGTATGTTGTCTGACTGTTTGATTTGAATGTGTTGTGTAAGTGTCCTGTTGAATGTTTGGGCTTTGACACTTCACTGTGGTTGTTAACTGTGTGGTGTGTCCTGAAATGTTATATGTTTGGGCTGTGTGACATGCTTATTGCTTGTCAGTAGCTACCCACTTATTCATATATAGCAACTGACAACATAAGAAGTCTGGACATACTTTGATAGTAGTTGTAGAAGTATCCTTATTGATAATAGATAAACTAATTCATAGTGATAGAACAGTAGATGAACAGGTGCCTGCACATGTCTCACGAAAATAAAATGGGTGTATGATTGCTGACGGCAGAGCAATACTGCCAAACTTATGAGTTCTTGTGGCAAACTTGATTCAGTGTCTTGACGTGTATACGCTGTTTCGCTGACTTGATTGTCACAAGAAACAAAGTGTGTTTGATAAGATCCGACCATTTTATTACGGGAGGATCAGTATGTATGGATTCTGATGTGACTGATAAACCCATTCGTATCTTAAGCATAATCTAATACGTGAGACAACGCCCTGGCACACAATCAAAAAAAAAAAGAGAGAGCGGTTTTGTGTCCCCACAGTCCATAATGTAGAAAAGAGAGAAAAAAGCCTTTCTGATTTGGTGTGTGTGCTCATAGTGCAGAGTGTAGAGAAAAGAGAGAAAAGAAAGCCGTTTTGGTGTCACGGGTGTTGTGACTTACACACACACATTTCTGAATTGAGAAAAGAAATTATTTTAGAGGAAGCAGTAGAGTTTAGATCCCACATTTGTTGATAGGCATTCATTTATTTCTTCACTTCTGATGAAGTTTCAACAATAAACAACAAACTTTGTATTATGAGAAAGAACCAGACTCATTCTTCAGGAATCCGAAAATAAGCACGAATTCGGATTCTCCTATAAAACGAATTAATTAACTCAAACCAAGTTAAGACTGCTTTGTCCTTCATATTTATTCATGTCTAATCAAGTTTCAACGATAAACAACGTTGTACTTTGTAGAATGAGAAAGAACTTCTTCAGCAATAAGCATCTCTCGACATATGACGAAATACAGATTTTGCTATAAAATTAATTTCTTCTATCAGCGTGACTTAAAACTGTTTGTCCTCCTTATTTATCCACTTCAAATCAAGTTTCAACAATTAAAAAAAAATTGTAGTTTGAGAAAGAACAACTTAATCTTCAGCAATAAGTATAAAAAGAGGGTAACAAAAGGTGCAAATGCCAACCATACATCACTAAAAGGTGGAGCGGAAGTATTCAGCTGCAAGTAGGTGTGAATGTTCGACCATAATTTGTAAAAAGTGGGTAAGAAAAGGTTCGAATGCCCGACTAAATATTACCAAAAGCGGGAGGAGAGGTCGTCGGATGAGAGTGGGTGAGAATTTCCTACCATACAAGTATGATGGAGAGGAAGCTGTGATTGGCCGACAATAGTAAAAAGCAGGTGAGAAAAGGTGCGAATGTCAAAACATACATGATCAAAACAGGGAGCGGAGGTGTTTGGCTGCGACAAGGTGTGAATGTCCACCCATAATTAATGAAAAACGGGCAACAAGTAGGTTCGAATGCCCAACCATACATCATCAAAAGCAGGAGTGGATGTGTTCGGCTTCAAGAAGGTATGAATGTCCATCAATAATTGCTAGAAAACATGAAAGAAAATTTTCGAATATCAAACTGCACATGATCATAAGCAGGAGAGGAGGTGTTCAGCTGCAAGAAGGTGTGAATGTCTACCCATAATTACTGAAAAATGTGTAAGAAAAGGTGCGAATGCCTAACCATACATCATCAAAAGAGGGAGCGGAGGTGTTCCGCTGTAAGACGGTGTGAATGTCCGACCATAGATGGTAAAAAGCGGGTAAGAAAAGGTTAAATTACCCGACTGTACACAATCAAAAGAGGGAGCGGAGTTGTTCAGCTAAGAGAAGGTGTGAAAGTCCGACCTTGGTTTGTAAAAAGCGGGTAAGAAAAGGTTCGTATGCCCGAATATACACCATCAAAAGCGGAAGCGGAGGTGTTCGGCTGCAAGATATTGTGAACGTCCGACCAAAGTTTGTAAAAAGCAGTTAAGAAAAGGTTCGAATATCTAACCAAACATAATCAAAAGCGGGAGCAGAGCTGTTCGACTGGAAGTAGGTGTGAATGTCAGATCATAATTTGCAAAAAGCTGATGAGAAAGGGTGAGAATGCCCGACTATACACCATCAAATGCGGTAGCGGAGTTATTCGGCTGTGAGTAGGTGTGAATCTCCAACCATAATTGCTGAAAAATGTGTTAGAAAAGGTAAAAATGCCGGTCCATACATCATCAAAATCGGGAGAGGTGGTGTTCAGCTGCAAGAAGGTCTAAATGTCCATCAATAATTGCTAGAAAACATGAAAGAAAATTTTCGAAAATCAAACCACACATGATCATAAGTGGGAGAGGAGGGGTTCAGCTGCAAGAAGGTGTGAATGTCCACCCATAATACCTGAAAAATGGGTAAAAAAAAGGTGCGAATGCCAAATCATACATCATCAAAAGCAGGAGTGCATGTGTTCGGCTACAAGAAGGTGTGAACGTCCAACCAAAGTTTGTAAAAAGCAGTTAAGAAAAGGTTCGAATATCCAACCAAACATAATCAAAAGCGGGAGCAGAGCTGTTCGACTGCAAGTAGGTGTGAATGTCAGATCATAATTTGCAAAAAGCTGATGAGAAAGGGTGAGAATGCCCGACTATACACCATCAAATGCGGGAGCGGAATTGTTCGGCTGTGAGTAGGTGTGAATGTCCGACCATAATTGCTGAAGAATGTGTTAGAAAAGGTAAGAATGCCGGTCCATACATCATCAAAAGCGAGAGAGGTTGTGTTCGGCTGCAAGTAGGTGTGAATGTCCAGCCATAATTACTCACAAACGGGTAAGAAAAGGTAGTATTGCCAGACCATATATGATCAAAACAGGGAGCGGAGGTGGTTCAGCTGCAAGAAGGTTTGAATGTCAAACTAAAGTTCAAATATATTAAAGAAAGCGGGAGGAGAGGTCTTCGGATGAGAGTGGTTGAAAATTTCCGACCATAATGTATAAAATGCGGTGAAAAAAAGGTGTGATAGAACACTAAAAGGTGGAGCGGAAGTGTTCGGCTGAAAGAAGGTGTGAATGTCCGACTATATTTGGTGAAAAGCAGGTGAAGCAAGGTCTGAATGCCCAACCTTACATCATCAAAAGCGAGATCAGAGGTGTTTGGCTGCAAGAAGGCCATAGTTTGCCAAAAGCGGGTAAGGTGCGAATGTCCGACTAAATATCAACAAAATTTGGGGCAGAGGTCTTCGGATGCAAGTGGGTGTGAATATCCAACCATACAAGTATGGTGGAGAGGAAGCTGTGAATAGCCGACCATAGTTTGGAAAAAGCGGGTAAGAAAAGGTTTGAATACCCGAACATACACCATCAAAAGAGGGAGCGGAGGTGTTCCGCTGTACGAAGGTGTGAATGTCCGACCATAGTTGGTAAAAAGCGGGTAAGAAAAGGTTAAAATACCCGACTGTACACAATCAATAGCGGGAGCGGATGTGTTCGGCTACAAGAAGGTGTGAAAGTCCTACCATGGTTTGTAAAAAGCGGGTAAGAAAAGGTGCAAATGTCCGACAATGTATGATCAAAAGAGAGAGCGGAGGTTTTCGGATACAAGAAGGTTTGAATGTCCCACCATAGTTTGTAAAAAGCGGGTAAGAAAAGGTTTGAATGCCCGACTATACACCATCAATTGCGGGAGCGGAGTTGTTCGGCTACAAGAAGGTGTGAAAGTCCGACCATGGTTTGTAAAAACCGGGAAGAAAAGGCTCGAAAGCCCGACTATACACCATCAAAAAGAAGGTTTGAATGTCCATCAATAATTGCTTTAAAACAAGAAAGTAAATTTTCGAATATCAAACCGTACATGATCATAAGCGGGAGAGGAGGTGTTCCGCTGTAAGACGGTGTGAATGTCCGACCATAGTTGGTAAAAAGCGGGTAAGAAAAGGTTAAAATACCCGACTGTACACAATCAATAGCGGGAGCGGAGTTGTTCGGCTACTAAAAGGTGTGAAAGTCCGACCCTGGTTTGTAAAAAGCGGGTAAGAAAAGGTTCGAATGCCCGAACATACACCATCAAAAGAGGGAGCGGAGGTGTTCCGCTGTAAGACGGTGTGAATGTCCGATCATAGTTGGTAAAAAGCGGGTAAGAAAAGGTTAAAATACCCGACTGTACACAATCAAAAGAGGGAGCGGAGTTGTTCAGCTAAGAGAAGGTGTGAAAGTCCGACCATGGTTTGTAAAAAGCGGGTAAGAAAAGGTTCGTATGCCCGAATATACACTATCAAAACCGGAAGCGTAGGTGTTCGGCTGCAAGATATTGTGAACGTCCGACCAAAGTTTGTAAAAAAGCAGTTAAGAAAAGGTTCGAATACTGCAAGTAGGTGTGAATGTCAGAGAATAATTTGCAAAAAGCTGATGAGAAAGGGTGAGAAATCCCGACTATACACCATCAAATGCGGTAGCGGAGTGGTTCGGCTGTGAGTAGGTGTGATTCTCCAACCATAATTGCTGAAAAATGTGTTAGAAAAGGTAAGAATGCCGGTCCATACATCATCAAAAGCGGGAGAGGTGGTGTTCGGCTGCAAGTAGGTGTGAATGTCCATTAATAATTGCTTTAAAACATGAAAGAAAATTTTCGAATATCAAACCTTACATGATCATTAGCGGGAGAGGAGGTGTTCAGCTGCAAGAAGATGTGAATATCCACCCATAATTACTGAAAAATGGGTAGGAAAAGATGCGAATGTCCAACCATAAATCATCAAAAGCATGAGTGGAGTTGTTCAGCTACAAGAAGGTATGAAAGTCCAACCATGGTTTGTAAAAAGCGGGTAAGAGAAGGTTCGAATACCCGAATATATACCATCAAAAGCAGAAGCGGGGGTGTTCGGCTGCAAGAAGGTGTGAAGGTCCGACCAAAGTTTGTAAAAAGCAGTTAAGAAAAGGTTTGAATATCCAACCGAACATAATCAAAAGCGGGAGCAGAGCTGTTCGACTGCAAGTAGGTGTGAATGTCAGATCATAATTGCTGAAAAATGTGATAGAAAAGACTAAAATGCCGGACAATACATCATCAAAAGCGGGAGAGGTGGTTTTTCGGCTGCAAGTAGGTGTGAATGTCCAGCCATATTTACTCACAAACGGGGGAAGAAAAGGTAGTATTTCCAGACCACACATGATCAAAACAGGGAATGGAGGTGGTTCAGCTGCAAGGTGTGAATGTCTGACTAAAGTTTGTAAAAACCGTGTAAGACAAGGGGCGAATGCCCGACAATGTATGATCAAAAGAGGGAGCGGAGGTTTTCGGCTGCAAGGTCTGAATGTCCAACCATAATTTGTAAAAATCGGGGAACAAAAGGCTCGAAAGCCCGACTATACACCATCAAAAGCGGGAGCAGAGGTGTTCAGGTGCAAGAAGGTCTGAATGTCCGACCAATAATTACTGAAAAATGGGTAAGAAAAGGTGCGAATGCCAAATCATACATCATCAAAAGCAGGAGCGGATGTGTTCGGCTACAAGAAGGTTTGAATGTCCAACCATAGTAAGTAATAGGTGGGTAAGAAAAGGCTCGAATGCCCGACTATACACCATCAAAAGCGGAAGCGGAGGTGTTCGGCTGCAAGACGGTGTGAACGTCCGACCAAAGTTTGTAAAAAGCATTAAGAAAATGTTCGAATATCCAACCAAACATAATCAAAAGCGGGAGCAGAGCTGTTCGACTGCAAGTAGGTGTGAATATCAGATCATAATTTGCAAAAAGCTGATGAGAAAGGGTGAGAATGCCCGACTATACACTATCAAATGTGGGAGCGGAGGTGTTCGTCTGTGAGTAGGTGTGAATGTCCGACCATAATTGCTGAAAAATGTGTTAGAAAAGGTAAGAATGCCGGACCATATATCATCAAAAGCGGGAGAGGTTGTGTTCGGCTGCAAGAAGGTGTGAATGTCCAGCCATAATTACTCACAAACGGGTAAGAAAAGGTACTATTGCCAGACCATATATGATCAAAACAGGGAGCGGAGGTGGTTCAGCTGCAAGAAGGTTTGAATGTCCGACTAAAGTTTGTAAAAAGCGGGTAAGACAAGGTGTGAATGCCCGACAATGTATGATCAAAAGAGGAGCGGAGGTTTTCGGCTGCAAGAAGGTCTGAATGTCCACCCATAATTACTGAAAAATGGGTAAGAAAAGGTGCGAAAGCCCAACCGCACATGATCATAAGTGGATGAGAAGGTGTTCGACTGCAAGTAGGTGTGAATGTAAGATCATAATTTGTAAAAAGCGGGTAAGAAAAGGTAAGAATGCCCAACCATAAATTATCAAAAGCGGCAGCAGAGTTTCGGCTGGTATTTATCAATGTCTAGATAGATTTCAACAAAAAACAACGTTGTACTTTGCAGTAAAAGAAAGTGCAAATCAAAAGTTTTAGGAATCCGAGAATAAGCTTATTTTCTGCACGATTTCGGATTTTATGTATAAAATGAATTTCTTCACGCAAACTAAGTTAACACTGCTTTGTCCTTCATATGTACCCATTTCTACATATATTTCAAGCATAAACTTCCTCATATTACCCTGAATGAGAAAGAGCCACACTTGTGATTAAGCCATACCTCCCTTTTGAGGAGTTCTGCATGATTTGGGATTTTATCTATAAAATTAATTCCTTCACTCAAACTATGTTAAAACGGCGTTTACCTTCATATTTATCAATGTCTCGATAGATTTAAACAAAAAAACAACGTTGTACTTTGCAATAAAAGAAAGAGCAAATCAAAAGTTTTAGGAATCCGAGAATAAGCTTATTTTCATGAGGTTCTGCACGATTTCGGATTTTATGTATAAAATGAATTCATTCACTCAAACCAAGTTAAAACTGCTTTTTCCTTCATATTTATCAATGTCTAGATCGACTTCAACAAAGAACAACATTGTATTTTGCAGTAGAAGAAAGAGCAAAACTGAAGGATCAGGAATCCGAGAATAAGCTTCTTTTCATACGTTCTGCATGATTTGGGATTTTATGTATAAAATGAATTTCTTCACGCAAACTAAGTTAACACTGCTTTGTCCTTCATATGTACCCATTTCTACATATATTTCAAGCATAAACTTCCTCATATTACCCTGAATGAGAAAGAGCCACACTTGTGATTAAGCCATACCTCCCTTTTGAGGAGTTCTGCATGATTTGGGATTTTATCTATAAAATTAATTCCTTCACTCAAACTATGTTAAAACGGCGTTTACCTTCATATTTATCAATGTCTCGATAGATTTAAACAAAAAAACAACGTTGTATTTTGCAATAAAAGAAAGAGCAAATCAAAAGTTTTAGGAATCCGAGAATAAGCTTATTTTCATGAGGTTCTGCACGATTTCGGATTTTATGTATAAAATGAATTCATTCACTCAAACCAAGTTAAAACTGCTTTTTCCTTCATATTTATCAATGTCTAGATCGACTTCAACAAAGAACAACATTGTATTTTGCAGTAGAAGAAAGAGCAAAACTGAAGGATCAGGAATCCGAGAATAAGCTTCTTTTCATACGTTCTGCATGATTTGGGATTTTATGTATAAAATGAATTCCTTCACTCAAACTAAGTTAACACTGCTTTGTCCTTCATATGTACCCATTTCTACATATATTTCAAGCATAAACTTCCTCACACTACCCTGAATGAGAAAGAACCACACTTGTGATTAAGCCATACGCCCCTTTTGAGGAGTTCTGCATGATTTGGGATTTTATCTATAAAATTAATTCCTTCACTCAAACTATGTTAAAACGGCTTTTACCTTCATATTTATCAATGTCTCGATAGATTTAAACAAAAAAACAACGTTGTACTTTGCAATAAAAGAAAGAGCAAATCAAAAGTTTTAGGAATCCGAGAATAAGCTTATTTTCATGAGGTTCTGCACGATTTCGGATTTTATGTATAAAATGAATTCATTCACTCAAACCAAGTTAAAACTGCTTTTTCCTTCATATTTATCAATGTCTAGATCGACTTCAACAAAGAACAACATTGTATTTTGCAGTAGAAGAAAGAGCAAAACTGAAGGATCAGGAATCCGAGAATAAGCTTCTTTTCATACGTTCTGCATGATTTGGGATTTTATGTATAAAATGAATTCCTTCACTCAAACTAAGTTAACACTGCTTTGTCCTTCATATGTACCCATTTCTACATATATTTCAAGCATAAACTTCCTCATACTACCCTGAATGAGAAAGAACCACACTTGTGATTAAGCCATACGCCCCTTTTGAGGAGTTCTGCATGATTTGGGATTTTATCTATAAAATCAATTCCTTCACTCAAACTATGTTAAAACGGCTTTTACCTTCATATTTATCAATGTCTCGATAGATTTAAACAAAAAACAACGTTGTACTTTGCAGTAAAAGAAAGAGCCAATCAAAAGTTTTAGGAATCCGAGAATAAGCTTATTTTCATGAGTTCTGCACGATTTCGGATTTTATGTATAAAATGAATTCATTCACTCAAACCAAGTTAAAACTGCTTTTTCCTTCATATTTATCAATGTCTAGATCGACTTCAACAAAGAACAACATTGTATTTTGCAGTAGAAGAAAGAGCAACACTGAAGGATCAGGAATCCGAGAATAAGCTTATTTTCTTATGGGCAAGTGGGAACTGCTTTGTCCTTCATATTTATCAATGTGTAGATGGATTTCAACTTCTTCTACTGCAAAGTCCAATGTTTTTCTTTGTTGAAGTCGATCTAGACATTGATGAATATGGAAGGACAAAGCAGTTTTAACTTGGTTTGAGCAAAGCTATTCATTTTATAGCAAAATCCGAAATCGTGCAGAACTCATGAAAGCAGGCTTATACTCGGATTCCTGAAACTTTAGATTTGCTCTTTCTTTTACTGCAAAGTACAACGTTGTTTTTTTGTTTAAATATTTCTAGAAATGGTAAATATGAAGGACAAATCAGTTTTAACATAGTTTGAGTGAAGTAATGCATTTTATAAGCAAAATCCCAAATCATGCAGAACTCACGAAATGCTTTTTCTCGCTTTTCACTGCTTTTTACAAACTTTGGTCGGACGTTCACACCTTCTTGCATCCGAACACCTCCGCTTCCGCTTTTGATGATGTATATTCGGGCATTCGAACCTTTTTTTACCCGCTTTTTACAAACCATTGTCGGACTTTCACACCTTCTTGCAGCTGAACACCTCCGCTCCCGCTTTTGATGATGTATAGTCGGGCTTTCGAGCCTTTTCTTACCCGGTTTTTACAAATTATGTTTGGACATTCAGACCTTGCAGCCGAACACCTCCGCTCTCTCTTTTGATCATACATTGTTGGGCATTCGCACCTTGTCTTACCCGCTTGTTACAAACTATAGTCAGACATTCACACCTTGCAGCTGAACCTCCGCTCCCTGTTTTGATCATGTATGGTCTGGCAATACGACCTTTTCTTCCCCCGTTTGTGAGTAATTATGGCTGGACATTCACACCTACTTGCAGTCGAACAGCTCTGCTCCCGCTTTTGATTATGTTTGGTTGGATATTCGAACCTTTTCTTAACTGCTTTTTACAAACCATGGTCGGACTTTCACACCTTCTTGTAGCCGAAAACCTCCGCTCTCTCTTTTGATCATACATTGTCGGACATTCGCACCTTTTCTTACCCGCTTTTTACAAACCATGGTCGGACTGTCACACCTTCTTGTAGCCGAACACATCCGCTCCCGCTATTGATTGTGTACAGTCGGGTATTTTAACCTTTTCTTACCCGCTTTTTACCAAGTATGGTCGGACATTCACACCTTCGTACAGCGGAACACCTCCGCTCCCTCTTTTGATGGTGTATGTTCGGGCATTCAAACCTTTTCTTACCCGCTTTTTCCAAACTATGGTCGGCTATTCACAGCTTCCTCTCCACCATACTTGTATGGTGGGATATTCACACCCACTTGCATCCGAAGACCTCCGCCCCAAATTTTGTTGATATTTAGTCGGACATTCGCACCTTACCCGCTTTTGGCAAACTATGGCCTTCTTGCAGCCAAACACCTCTGATCTCGCTTTTGATGATGTAAGGTTGGGCATTCAGACCTTGCTTCACCTGCTTTTCACCAAATATAGTCGGACATTCACACCTTCTTGCAGCCGAACACTTCCGCTCCACCTTTTAGTGTTCTATCACACCTTTTTTTTCACCGCATTTTATACATTATGGTTGGAAATTTTCAACCACTTTCATCCGAAGACCTCTCCTCCCGCTTTTGTTAATATATTTGAACTTTAGTTTGACATTCAAACCTTCTTGCAGCTGAACCACCTCCGCTCCCTGTTTTGATCATATATGGTCTGCCAATACTACCTTTTCTTACCCGTTTGTGAGTAATTATGGCTGGACATTCACACCTACTTGCAGCCGAACACAACCTCTCTCGCTTTTGATGATGTATGGACCGGCATTTTTACCTTTTCTAACACATTTTTCAGCAATTATGGTCGGAGATTCACACCTAATCACAGCCGAACAACTGCGCTCCCGCATTTGATGATGTATACTCGGGCATTCTCACCCTTTCTCATCAGCTTTTTGCAAATTATGATCTGACATTCACACCTACTTGCAGTCGAACAGCTCTGCTCCCGCTTTTGATTATGTTTGGTTGGATATTCGAACCTTTTCTTAACTTCTTTTTACATATTTTGGTTGGACGTTCACACCTTCTTGTAGCCGAACACTTCCACTCCTGCTTTTGATGATGTATGGTTGGGCATTCACACCTTTTTCTTGCCCATTTTTCAGGAATTATGGGTGGACATTCACACCTTGCAGCTGAACACCTCCTATCCCACTTATGATCATGTGCGGTTTGATTTTCGAAAATTTTCTTTCATGTTTTCTAGCAATTATTGATGGACATGTAGACCTTCTTGCAGCTGAACACCTCCGCTCCCGCTTTTGATCATACATTGTCAGGCATTCGCACCTTGTCTTACCCACTTTTTACAAACTTTAGTCGAACAGTCACACCTACTTGCAGCCGAACACCACCTCTCCCGCTTTTGATGATGTATGGTCCAGCATTCTTACCTTTTCTAACACATTTTTCAGCAATTATGGTTGGAGATTCACACCTACTCACAGCCGAACACCTCCGCTCCCGCATTTGATGGTGTATATTCGGGCATACGAACCTGTTCTTACCCGCTTTTTACAAACCATGGTCGGACTTTCACACCTTCTTGTAGCTGAACAACTCCGCTCCCTCTTTTGATTGTGTACAGTCGGGCATACAAACCTGTTCTTACCCGCTTTTTACAAACTATGGTCGGACATTCAAACCTTCTTGTAGCCGAACACATCCACTCCTGCTTTTGATGATGTATGGTTGGACATTCGCACCTCTTCTTACCCATTTTTCAGTAATTATGGGTGGATATTCACACCTTCTTGCAGCGGAACACCTCCTCTCCCGCTTATGATTATGTGCGGTTTGATATTCGAAAATTTTCTTTCATGTTTTATAGCAATTATTGATGGACATTCATACCTTCTTGAAGCCGAACACATCCACTCCTGCTTTTGATGATGTATGGTTGGGCATTCGAACCTACTTGTTGCCCGTTTTTCATTAATTATGGGTGGACATTCACACCTTGTCGCAGCCAAACACCTCCGCTCCCTGTTTTGATCATGTATGTTTTGACATTCGCACCTTTTCTCACCTGCTTTTTACTATTGTCGGCCAATCACAGCTTCCTCTCCACCATACTTGTATGGTAGGAAATTCTCACCCACTCTCATCCGAAGACCTCTCCTCCCGCTTTTGTTAATATTTAGTCGGGCATTCGAACCTTTTCTTACCCACTTTTTACAAATTATGGTCGAACATTCACACCTACTTGCAGCTGAATACTTCCGCTCCACCTTTTAGTGATGTATGGTTGGCATTTGCACCTTTTGTTACCCTCTTTTTATACTGATTGCTGAAGATTAAGTTGTTCTTTCTCAAACTACAATTTTCTTTTAATTGTTGAAACTTGATTTGAAGTGGATAAATAAGGAGGACAAACCGTTTTAAGTTACGCTGATAGAAGAAATTAATTTTATAGCAAAATCTGTATTTCGTCATATGTCGAGAGATGCTTATTGCTGAAGAAGTTCTTTCTCATTCTACAAAGTACAACGTTGTTTATCGTTGAAACTTGATTAGACATGAATAAATATGAAGGACAAAGCAGTCTTAACTTGGTTTGAGATAATTAATTCGTTTTATAGGAGAATCCGAATTCGTGCTTATTTTCGGATTCCTGAAGAATGAGTCTGGTTCTTTCTCATAATACAAAGTTTGTTGTTTATTGTTGAAACTTCATCAGAAGTGAAGAAATAAATGAATGCCTATCCACAAATGTGGGATCTAAACTCTAGTGCTTCCTCTAAAATAATTTCTTTTCTCAATTCAGAAATGTGTGTGTGTAAGTCACAACACCCGTGACACCAAAACGGCTTTCTTTTCTCTCTTTTCTCTACACTCTGCACTATGAGCACACACACCAAATCAGAAAGGCTTTTTTCTCTCTTTTCTACATTATGGACTGTGGGGACACAAAACCGCTCTCTCTTTTTTTTTTTGATTGTGTGCCAGGGCGTTGTCTCACGTATTAGATTATGCTTACGATACGAATGGGTTTATCAGTCACATCAGAATCCATACATACTGATCCTCCCATAATAAAATGGTCGGATCTTATCAAACACACTTTGTTTCTTGTGACAATCAAGTCAGCGAAACAGCGTATACATGTCAAGACACTGAATCAAGTTTGCCACAAGAACTCATAAGTTTGGCAGTATTGCTCTGCCGTCAGCAATCATACACCCATTTTATTTTCGTGAGACGTGCAGGCACCTGTTCATCTACTGTTCTATCACTATGAATTAGTTTATCTATTATCAATAAGGATACTTCTACAACTACTATCAAAGTATGTCCAGACTTCTTATGTTGTCAGTTGCTATATATGAATAAGTGGGTAGCTACTGACAAGCATTAAGCATGTCACACAGCCCAAACATATAACATTTCAGGACACACCACACAGTTAACAACCACAGTGAAGTGTCAAAGCCCAAACATTCAACAGGACACTTACACAACACATTCAAATCAAACAGTCAGACAACATACAAGAACATATACCCCAGCCGGCATTGCTCCCTGCCTATTTTCCTACAGCTCACTATGTGTGCGCACACCTTTATTCACAAACTCTTCAACTTATACTCTTTTACCGAAGCTGCTACAGCTCGATTGGCCGAATACCCTTAGATCCTATTTCGGTGAATTTGACATCTGCCTTACATGTAACAGATTAGCGGTTTAGCAGTTTTAATTTAGTTTGAGTGAAGGAATTGATTTTATAGCAAAATCCGAAATCGTGAAGCACTCATGAAAGTAAGCTTATTCTCGGATTCCTGAAACTTTAGATTTGCTCTTTCTTTTACTGCAAAGTACAACGTTGTTTTTTTTGTTTAAATCTTTCTAGACATGGTAAATATGAACGACAAAGCAGTTTTAACATAGTTTGAGTGAAGGAATTCATTTTATAGATAAAATCCCCAGAGTCTGCAGAGAAAAGAGAGTGAATGCGAAGTAGACTTTAACACGGCTATGGGAGCGAGCCGAGTGTCGGCTAACCGGGAGAATTGCTTGAAAGAAACGCGACACCGAATGAGCGGTCAGAACAAAGCCTCAATACGGGATTCTCGTGGTGTTTTTGTTGCTGCCTTGTCTTTTGCATAGAGTAAAAGACAAGGCAGCCATCGAATAGGGCCCGATTGTTCCTACTTGGTCAGCCGAGGAGCAAGGGGGGGGCGGGGGGGGGGGGGGGGGGCAAGCGTCTCAACCAAGCAAAGCTCACCATGGGGAAGGTGGCTATACCAACTAGCCTGATGCTCTGCTCCCGCAGTGACGGATAATCGTACTCTGGTTTCTCGGTTTCTCTTCATAACATACAAGTCTTTCGCCTTTTACTAAAGACTTCCGTGGAGAGCAGCACTAATGAGTTGTTTCTATTATTGGCAGGCTTTACCTTTGCGGGTGAAGCCCTTTCTGTCTGTGCAAAAGAAATCTTGCTACTTTGCAGAGTGACTTGTCTGAGTAGAGTCGCCTTACTTGTTGCGACTGTGCCGATGTTCGAAGCTGGAGTGCAAAGTTGTTGCTTGAATGGTGCTTGCTGGAGCATGCGGGAGTGCAAAGTTATACCATTTAAAAGGGCTGAAGAGTGCTCAGTGCAGCGGGTGGGCGGAGGTGCAACGTGACACTCTGGCCACCTATGGCCATAAAAAGAACACTGCTACAAGTGCGCATTGTGCCAGCAAGGGCCCTCGGACCTGAAACAGTGGACAGTTATCGCTTCTCGGCCTTTTGGCTAAGATCAAGTGTAGTATCTGTTCTTATCAGTTTAATATGTCCTCTATACGAGGACAACATATTAAATGGATTTTTAAGAATAGGAGTTGAAAAAGAAGCTTGCTCCGTTCACTCCAAGCCTCGACCCGGTACTGCAGTGCCGCTGGGAACGGTGCGCTCTCCTCTGCTCTTGTGAAAAAGCAAACAGCGGTGCAGGATGGAAGTTTCAGGGAGCCCAAGATGAAACTTTCTTTTAATCTGCTGAGAAAAGAGAGTGAATGCGAAGTGGACTTTAACACGGCTCTGGGAGCGAGCCGAGTGCGGGCTAACCGGGAGAATTGCTTGAAAGAAACGCGACACCGAATGAGTGGTCAGAACAAAGCCTCAATACGGTGTTCCCGTGGTGTTTGTGGCTGCCTTGTCTTTTGCACAGAGTAAAAGACAAGGCAGCCATCGAATAGATTGTTTCTACTTGGTCAGCCGAGGAGCAGGGGGGGGGGGGGGGGGCAAGCGTCTCAACCAAGCAAAGCTCACCAAGTAGGAACAATCGGGCCCTTTTCGATGGCTGCAACACCTGAAAGAGATATTGATGCGAGACCCGATCAAATGCTTTTTCAAAGTCTAAATTTAAGATGACAAGCCGGGTGTTTCTGTCTCTAGCGTAATCAATGATGTCTCGAATCAGTACGAGGCTGTCGGTGAGTTGTCTCCCTGAGATGGCACAAGCTTGGTCTGGGTGAATTACCTCCTCTAAAACAGAGGACATCCGCGTCGCTAAAACCTTGCTAAAAAGTTTACAATCAAAGTTTAAAAGTGTGATGGGCCTCCAATTCTTTAGGTCAGTCTTATCATTTTTTTTATAAAGTAGAGTCACTATTTCCACTCTAAAACTGTCAGGCAGTCGGTCGAGTTTTTCAAAATCTTTAAAAACATCTAAAATGGCTGATGATAAAAAGTCCCAATAGGTCAGATAGAATTCTGCAGGAAGCCCGTCTAAACCCAGAGCTCGACTTCTCTTAAAACCTGTTAGGCATTTTTTTAACTCTAAACCAGTAAAATTCTGTGTCAAGTGTGCATTCTCTTTTACGGTTTTGTCAACGAATTTTAAGATTTCTGCCGATGTTTCCAAGTGCACTGGTTTCTCTTTGTACATGTTACTATAAAAGGTATGTACAGTTTCAATCATCTCTTGTGTGGATTTTGTTAAAAACCCATCTTCTCTTTTTAGATTTTGAATACACTCCTTTTTATTTATAACTTTCTTTCTTTTTCACCTTCCTCAATTTCCTGCTCCCTGCTTCTTACAAAAATTCCTTTACTCTTTATTTCTGCTAAAACTGACATTTCCTTTTTGACATCTTTGATTTCTTCTTTAAAGTCTATGCCACACTGATTTAGTTTAAAGTAGCGCTGTAAGCGTTTATGTAGTCCCATCATACATCTATTCTCTTTCCTTTTTTTACGTTTACCTTGCTGTTTAAAAAAAGTCTGGGTCGTTTCCTTCACCATTTCCCACCATTGTGCATGTGTTTCGTAGAGGTCCTGAAGGGTCTGCCACTCTTTATAACATTCCCTGTACTGACTGACTATGATTTCATCCTCCAACAGGGAACAGTTGAGTTTCCACAGACCACTTCCTACCGTCACACCAGAAGGGGGTGAAAGGGTGCAGGAGAGCATAAGGTGGTCTGAAAAGAAAACAGGGGTTAATCTAACATCAGTGGGTGGGCAATCTCTAGTAAAGAAATAATCAATGCGAGAGGCTCTGGTGCCATCATGACTAAACCAGGTGAAGCCCTCCTCTCTGGGATGCATGGTTTTAAAACAGTCAGTAAGCTTAAAATCCCTGCATATGCCCTGAAGTAAAATCGAAGTCTTATCCACTTTAAAATCTACCCCTGCTCTTTTTCTATCTTTCCTGCTCAAGATACAGTTAAAATCCCCTCCTACAACTAAAGGTACTTGCCCTAGCATGTAAAGCTGTATATCTTCTAAAAGGTCATACCTTTCATTCTTTCCATTGAAACCATAAATATTTAAGAGGTTAAAGTCTTGCCCCATAAAATTCAAGTGTGCTAAAAGTGCACGTCCGTCTCTCACCACTGTGCTACCTTTCACCAGAACATGCGGATTTTTAATTAGAATGGCCACACCATCATTTTTTATTTTGATTTGAGCCACTCCATATCGATAAATGGGGCCACATTTCCTCCCATTGTCTATGGTTTTTTAAAAAAGGTAGTCCACATTCTTGTATTAAAAACACATCTGATTTTATGGAGTCTAAGAAGGATAAAATACTCTGGGCTCTTGTCTTTGATTTCACACTTCTCACATTTAGTGTTGAGAAGGTGAGAACCATTAAAAGCATAAAGGAAAGTAGGTATGTCATTTTCGTTTTTCTAAGTTATCAAAACAAATTACACACAGGTTATTTCTTGGGAAACTAGCTCTTCCTTCATTTCTTTAGGTGAAAAGTGAGTAGGGTGATCTATATTTCCTTTTCGGACTCTCGGTGTTGGCCTCTGACGCAATGTTGCATTTAACTTTGAGTCCCTGGGGGTTGATTGCAGAGCTGAAGTTAAAAAGGAGACCTCATTTGGTGAGTCGGAGGGGAAGACTCTAGGTTCTTCCACTGAAGAACTTCTTTGTCAGGCATTCGCACCTTGTCTTACCCACTTATTACAAACTTTAGTGCAAAGTCTGCAAGGTTGCTAAAAGACTAGAATGCCGGACAATACATCATCAAAAGCGGGAGAAGTGGTTTTTCGGCTGCAAGTAGGTGTGAATGTCCAGCCATAATTACTCACAAACGGGTAAGAAAAGGTACTATCGCCAGACCATATATGATCAAAACAGGGAGCGGAGGTGGTTCAGCTGCAAGAAGGTTTGAATGTCCGACTAAAGTTCAAATATATTAACAAAAGTGGGAGGAGAGGTCTTCAGATGAGAGTGGTTGAAAATTTCCAACCATAATGTATAAAATGTGGTGAAAAAAAGGTGTGATAGAACACTAAAAGGTGGAGCGGAAGTGTTCGGCTGCAAGAAGGTGTGATTGTCCGACTATATTTGGTGAAAAGCAGGTGAAGCAAGGTCTGAATGCCCAACCTTACATCATCAAAAGCGAGATCAGAGGTGTTTGGCTGCAAGAAGGCCATAGTTTGCCAAAAGCGGGTAAGGTGCGAATGTCCGACTAAATATCAACAAAATTTGGGGCGGAGGTCTTCGGATGCAAGTGGGTGTGAATGTCCGACTATATTTGGTGAAAAGCAGGTGAAGCAAGGTCTGAATGCCCAACCTTACATCATCAAAAGCGAGATCAGAGGTGTTTGGCTGCAAGAAGGCCATAGTTTGCCAAAAGCGGGTAAGGTGCGAATGACCGACTAAATATCAACAAAAGTGGGGGCGGAGGTCTTCGGATGCAAGTGGGTGTGAATATCCCACCATACAAGTATGGTGGAGAGGAAGCTGTGAATGGCCGACCATAGTAAAAGGCGAGTGAGAGAAGGTGCGAATGTCAAACCATACATAATCAAAACAGGGAGCGGAGGTGTTCTGCTGTAAGAAGGTGTGAATGTCCAACCATAGTTGGTAAAAAAAGGGTAAGAAAAGGTTAAAATACCCGACTGTACACAATCAATAGCGGGAGCGGAGTTGTTCGGCTACTAAAAGGTGTGAAAGTCCGACCATGGTTTGTAAAAAGCGGGTAAGAAAAGGTGCGAATGCCCGACAATGTATGATCAAAAGAGGGAGTGGAGGTTTTCGGCTGCAAGAAGGTCTGAATGTCCAACCATAATTTGTAAAAACCGGGGAAGAAAAGGCTCGAAAGCCCGACTATACACCATCAAAAGTGGGAGCGGAGGTGTTCAGCTGCAAGACGGTCTGAATGTCCATCAATAATTGCTAGAAAACATGAAAGAAAATTTTCGAATATCAAACTGCACATGATCATAAGCGGGAGAGGAGGTGTTCAGCTGCAAGAAGGTGTGAATGTCCACCCATAATACCTGAAAAATGGGTAAAAAAAAGGTGCGAATGCCCAACCATACATCATCAAAAGCAGGAGTGCATGTGTTCGGCTACAAGAAGGTGTGAACGTCCAACCAAAGTTTGTAAAAAGCAGTTAAGAAAAGGTTCGAATATCCAACCATACATAATCAAAAGCGGGAGCAGAGCTGTTCGACTGCAAGTAGGTGTGAATGTCAGATCATAATTTGCAAAAAGCTGATGAGAAAGGGTGAGAATGCCCGACTATACACCATCAAATGCGGTAGCGGAGTTGTTCGGCTGTGAGTAGGTGTGAATCTCCAACCATAATTGCTGAAAAATGTGTTAGAAAAGGTAAAAATGCCGGTCCATACATAATCAAAATCGGGAGAGGTGGTGTTCAGCTGCAAGAAGGTCTAAATGTCCATCAATAATTGCTAGAAAACATGAAAGAAAATTTTCGAAAATCAAACCACACATGATCATAAGTGGGAGAGGAGGTGTTCAGCTGCAAGAAGGTGTGAATGTCCACCCATAATACCTGAAAAATGGGTAAAAAAAAGGTGCGAATGCCCAACCATACATCATCAAAAGCAGGAGTGCATGTGTTCGGCTACAAGAAGGTGTGAACGTCCAACCAAAGTTTGTAAAAATTAGTTAAGAAAAGGTTCGAATATCCAACCATACATAATCAAAAGCGGGAGCAGAGCTGTTCGACTGCAAGTAGGTGTGAATGTCAGATCATAATTTGCAAAAAGCTGATGAGAAAGGGTGAGAATGCCCGACTATACACCATCAAATGCGGGAGCGGAGTTGTTCGGCTGTGAGTAGGTGTGAATCTCCAACCATAATTCCTGAAAAATGTGTTAGAAAAGGTAAGAATGCCGGTCCATACATCATCAAAAGCGAGAGAGGTTGTGTTCGGCTGCAAGTAGGTGTGAATGTCCAGCCATAATTACTCACAAACGGGTAAGAAAAGGTAGTATTGCCAGACCATATATGATCAAAACAGGGAGCGGAGGTGGTTCAGCTCTAAGAAGGTTTGAATGTCCGACTAAAGTTCAAATATATTAACAAAAGCGGGAGGAGAGGTCTTCGGATGAGAGTGGTTGAAAATTTCCAACCATAATGTATAAAATGCGGTGAAAAAAAGGTGTGATAGAACACTAAAAGGTGGAGCGGAAGTGTTCGGCTGCAAGAAGGTGTGAATGTCCGACTATATTTGGTGAAAAGCAGGTGAAGCAAGGTCTGAATGCCCAACCTTACATCATCAAAAGCGAGATCAGAGGTGTTTGGCTGCAAGAAGGCCATAGTTTGCCAAAAGCGGGTAAGGTGCGAATGTCCGACTAAATATCAACAAAATTTGGGGCGGAGGTCTTCGGATGCAAGTGGGTATGAATGTCCGACTATATTTGGTGAAAAGCAGGTGAAGCAAGGTCTGAATGCCCAACCTTACATCATCAAAAGCGAGATCAGAGGTGTTTGGCTGCAAGAAGGCCATAGTTTGCCAAAAGCGGGTAAGGTGCGAATGACCGACTAAATATCAACAAAAGTGGGGGCGGAGGTCTTCGGATGCAAGTGGGTGTGAATATCCCACCATACAAGTATGGTGGAGAGGAAGCTGTGAATGGCCGACCATAGTAAAAGGCGTGTGAGAGAAGGTGCGAATGTCAAACCATACATAATCAAAACAGGGAGCGGAGGTGTTCTGCTGTAAGAAGGTGTGAATGTCCAACCATAGTTGGTAAAAAGCGGGTAAGAAAAGGTTAAAATACCCGACTGTACACAATCAATAGCGGGAGCGGAGTTGTTCGGCTACTAAAAGGTGTGAAAGTCCGACCATGGTTTGTAAAAAGCGGGTAAGAAAAGGTGCGAATGCCCGACAATGTATGATCAAAAGAGGGAGTGGAGGTTTTCGGCTGCAAGAAGGTCTGAATGTCCAACCATAATTTGTAAAAACCGGGGAAGAAAAGGCTCGAAAGCCCGACTATACACCATCAAAAATGGGAGCGGAGGTGTTCAGCTGCAAGACGGTCTGAATAACCATCAATAATTGCAAGAAAACATGAAAGAAATTTTTCGAATATCAAACCACACATGATCATAAGTGGGAGAGGAGGTGTTCAGCTGTAAGAAGGTGTGAATGTCCGACCATAGATGGTAAAAAGCGGGTAAGAAAAGGTTAAATTACCCGACTGTACACAATCAAAAGAGGGAGCGGAGTTGTTCAGCTAAGAGAAGGTGTGAAAGTCCGACCTTGGTTTGTAAAAAGCGGGTAAGAAAAGGTTCGTATGCCCGAATATACACCATCAAAAGCGGAAGCGGAGGTGTTCGGCTGCAAGATATTGTGAACGTCTGACCAAAGTTTGTAAAAAGCAGTTAAGAAAAGGTTCGAATATCTAACCAAACATAATCAAAAGCGGGAGCAGAGCTGTTCGACTGGAAGTAGGTGTGAATGTCAGATCATAATTTGCAAAAAGCTGATGAGAAAGGGTGAGAATGCCCGACTATACACCATCAAATGCGGTAGCGGAGTTGTTCGGCTGTGAGTAGGTGTGAATCTCCAACCATAATTGCTGAAAAATGTGTTAGAAAAGGTAAAAGTGCCGGTCCATACATCATCAAAATCGGGAGAGGTGGTGTTCAGCTGCAAGAAGGTCTAAATGTCCATCAATAATTGCTAGAAAACATGAAAGAAAATTTTCGAAAATCAAACCACACATGATCATAAGTGGGAGAGGAGGTGTTCAGCTGCAAGAAGGTGTGAATGTCCACCCATAATACCTGAAAAATGGGTAAAAAAAAGGTGCGAATGCCCAACCATACATCATCAAAAGCAGGAGTGCATGTGTTCGGCTACAAGAAGGTGTGAACGTCCAACCAAAGTTTGTAAAAAGCAGTTAAGAAAAGGTTCGAATATCCAACCATACATAATCAAAAGCGGGAGCAGAGCTGTTCGACTGCAAGTAGGTGTGAATGTCAGATCATAATTTGCAAAAAGCTGATGAAAAAGGGTGAGAATGCCCGACTATACACCATCAAATGCGGTAGCGGAGTTGTTCGGCTGTGAGTAGGTGTGAATCTCCAACCATAATTGCTGAAAAATGTGTTAGAAAAGGTAAAAATGCCGGTCCATACATCATCAAAAGCGGGAGAGGTGGTGTTCGGCTGCAAGAAGGTGTGAAAGTCCGACAATGGTTTGTAAAAAGCGGGTAATAAAAGGTTCGAATTCCCGAAATTACATCATCAAAAACGGAAGCGGAGGTGTTCGGATGCAAGAAGGTGTGAACGTCCGACCAAAGTTTGTAAAAAGCAGTGAAAAGCGAGAAAAAGCTTTTCGTGAGTTCTGCATGATTTGGGATTTTGCTTATAAAATGCATTACTTCACTCAAACTATGTTAAAACTGATTTGTCCTTCATATTTACCATGTCTAGAAAGATTTAAACAAAAAAACAACGTTGTACTTTGCAGTAAAAGAAAGAGCAAATCTAAAGTTTCAGGAATCCGAGTATAAGCCTGCTTTCATGAGTTCTGCACGATTTCGGATTTTGCTATAAAATGAATTGCTTGCTCAAACCAAGTTAAAACTGCTTTGTCCTTCCATATTCATCAATGTCTAGATCGACTTCAACAAAGAAAAACATTGGACTCCACTCCTGCTTTTGATGATTTATGGTTGGACATTCGCATCTTTTCCTACCCATTTTTCAGTAATTATGGGTGGATATTCACATCTTCTTGCAGCTGAACACCTCCTCTCCCGCTAATGATCATGTAAGGTTTGATATTCGAAAATTTTCTTTCATGTTTTAAAGCAATTATTAATGGACATTCACACCTACTTGCAGCCGAACACCACCTTTCCCCCTTTTGATGATGTATGGACCGGCATTCTTACCTTTTCTAACACATTTTTCAGCAATTATGGTTGGAGAATCACACCTACTCACAGCCGAACAACTCCGCTACCGCATTTGATGGTGTATAGTCGGGATTTCTCACCCTTTCTCATCAGCTTTTTGCAAATTATTCTCTGACATTCACACCTACTTGCAGTCGAACAGCTCTGCTCCCGCTTTTGATTATGTTTGGTTAGATATTCGAACCTTTTCTTAACTGCTTTTTTACAAACTTTGGTCGGACGTTCACACCTTCTTGCAGCCGAACACCTACGCTTCCAGTTTTGATAGTGTATATTCGGGAATACGAACCTTTTCTTACCCGCTTTTTACAAACCATGGTCGGACTTTCACACCTTCTCTTAGCTGAACAACTCCGCTCCCTCTTTTGATTGTGTACAGTCGGGTATTTTAACCTTTTCTTACCCGCTTTTTACAAACTATGATCGGACATTCACACCGTCTTACAGCGGAACACCTCCGCTCCCTCTTTTGATGGTGTATGTTCGGGCATTCGAACCTTTTCTTACCCGCTTTTTACAAACCAGGGTCGGACTTTCACACCTTTTAGTAGCCGAACAACTCCGCTCCCGCTATTGATTGTGTACAGTCGGGTATTTTAACCTTTTCTTATCCGCTTTTTACCAACTATGGTTGGACATTCACACCTTCTTACAGCAGAACACCTCCGCTCCCTGTTTTGATTATGTATGGTTTGACATTCGCACCTTCTCTCACCCGCCTTTTACTATGGTCGGCCATTCACAGCTTCCTCTCCACCATACTTGTATGGTGGGATATTCACACCAACTTGCATCCGAAGACCTCCGCCCCCACTTTTGTTGATATTTAGTCGGTCATTCGCACCTTACCCGCTTTTGGCAAACTATGGCCTTCTTGCAGCCAAACACCTCTGATCTCGCTTTTGATGATGTAAGGTTGGGCATTCAGACCTTGCTTCACCTGCTTTTCACCAAATATAGTCGGACATTCACACCCACTTGCATCCGAAGACCTCCGCCCCAAATTTTGTTGATATTTAGTCGGACATTCACACCCACTTGCATCCGAAGACCTCCGCCCCAAATTTTGTTGATATTTAGTCGGACATTCGAACCTTACCCGCTTTTGGCAAACTATGGCCTTCTTGCAGCCAAACACCTCTGATCTCGCTTTTGATGATGTAAGGTTGGGCATTCAGACCTTGCTTCACCTGCTTTTCACCAAATATAGTCGGACATTCACACCTTCTTGCAGCCGAACACTTCCGCTCCACCTTTTAGTGTTCTATCACACCTTTTTTTCACCGCATTTTATACATTATGGTTGGAAATTTTCAACCACTCTCATCCGAAGACCTCTCCTCCCGCTTTTGTTAATATATTTGAACTTTAGTCGGACATTCAAACCTTCTTGCAGCTGAACCACCTCCGCTCCCTGTTTTGATCATATATGGTCTGGCAATAGTACCTTTTCTTACCCGTTTGTGAGTAATTATGGCTGGACATTCACACCTACTTGCAGCCGAACACAACCTCTCTCGCTTTTGATGATGTATGGACCGGCATTCTTACCTTTTCTAACACATTTTTCAGCACTTATGGTTGGAGATTCACAACTACTCACAGCCGAACAACTCCGCTCCCGCATTTGATGGTGTATAGTCGGGCATTCTCACCCTTTCTCATCAGCTTTTTGCAAATTATGATCTGACATTCACACCTACTTGCAGTCGAACAGCTCTGCTCCCGCTTTTGATTATGTATGGTTGGATATTCGAACCTTTTCTTAACTGCTTTTTACAAACTTTGGTTGGACGTTCACACCTTCTTGTAGCCGAACACATGCACTCCTGCTTTTGATGATGTATGGTTGGGCATTCGCACCTTTTTTTTACCCATTTTTCAGGTATTATGGGTGGATATTCACACCTTCTTGCAGCTGAACACCTCCTCTCCCACTTATGATCATGTGTGGTTTGATTTTCGAAAATTTTCTTTCATGTTTTCTAGCAATTATTGATGGACATTTAGACCTTCTTGCAGCTGAACACCACCTCTCCCGATTTTGATTATGTATGGACCGGCATTTTTACCTTTTCTAACACATTTTTCAGCAATTATGGTTGGAGATTCACACCTACTCACAGCCGAACAACTCCGCTACCGCATTTGATGGTGTATAGTCGGGCATTCTCACCCTTTCTCATCAGCTTTTTGCAAATTATGATCTGACATTCACACCTACTTGCAGTCGAACAGCTCTGCTCCCGCTTTTGATTATGTATGGTTGGATATTCGAACCTTTTCTTAACTGCTTTTTACAAACTTTGGTTGGACGTTCACACCTTCTTGTAGCCGAACACATGCACTCCTGCTTTTCATGATGTATGGTTGGGCATTCGCACCTTTTTTTTACCCATTTTTCAGGTATTATGGGTGGACATTCACACCTACTTGCAGTCGAACAGCTCTGCTCCCACTTTTGATTATGTTTGGTTGGATATTCGAACTTTTTCTTAACTGCTTTTTACAAACTTTGGTCGGACGTTCACACCTTCTTGCAGCCGAACACCTCCGCTTCCGCTTTTGATGGTATATATTCGGGCATTCGAACCTTGTCTTACCCGCTTTTTACCAACTATGGTCGGACATTCGCACCATCTTACAGCGGAACACCTCCGCTCCCTCTTTTGATGGTGTATGTTCTGGCATTCGCACCTTTTCTTACCCGCTTTTTACAAACTATGGTCGGACATTCAAACCTTCTTGTAGCCAAACATATCCACTCCTGCTTTTGTTGATGTATGGTTGGGCATTCGAACCTACTTGTTGCCCGCTTTTCATTAATTATGGGTGGACATTCACACCTACTTGCAGCCGAACACCTCGGCTTCCACTTTTGATGGTGTATATTTTTGCATTCGAACCTTTTCTTACCCGCTTTTTACAAACCATGATCGGACTTTCACACCTTCTTTTAGCCGAACAACTCCGCTCCCGCTATTGATTGTGTAGAGTCGGGTATTTTAACCTTTTCTTACCCGCTTTTTACCAACTATGGTCGGACATTCACACCTTCTTACAGCGGAACACCTCCGCTCCCTCTTTTGATGGTGTATGTTCTGGCATTCGAACCTTTTCTTACCCACTTTTTACAAACTATGCTGGGACATTCACACCTTCTTGCAGCGAAACACCTCCGCTCCCTCTTTTGATTGTGTATGTTCGGGCATTCGAACCTTTTCTTACCCGCCTTTTACAAACTATGGTCGGACATTCAAACCTTCTTGTGGCCGAACACATCCACTTCTGCTTTTGATGATGTATAGTTGGGCATTCACACCTTTTCTTACCCATTTTTCAGTAATTATTGGTGGACATTCAGACCTTCTTGCAGCTGAACACCTCTGCTCCCGCTTTTGATGGTGTATAGTCGGGCTTTCGAGGCTTTTCTTCAACGGTGTTTACAAATTATGGTTGGAAATTCAGACCTTGCAGCCGAACACCTCCGCTCCCTCTTTTGATCATACATTGTCAGGCATTCGAACCTTGTCTTACCCGCTTTTTACAAACTTTAGTCAAACATTCACACCTTTTTGCAGCCGAACACAGTTTTTTGCAGCCGAATTTGGGCATTCGAACCTTTTCATACCCACTTTTTACCAACTATGGTCGGACATTCACACCGTCTTACAGCGGAACACCTCCGCTCCCTCTTTTGATGGTGTATGTTCGGGCATTCGAACCTTTTCTTACCCGCTTTTTACAAACTATGCTCGGATATACAAACCTTCTTGTAGCCGAACACATCCACTCCTGCTTTTGATGATGTATGGTTGGGCATTCAAACCTACTTGTTGCCCGCTTTTCATTAATTATGGGTGGACATTCACACCTTGTCGCAGCCAAACACCTCCGCTCCCTGTTTTGATCAAGTATGGTTGGACATTCGCACCTTTTCTCACCCGCTTTTTGCAAACTATGGTCGGCCATTCACAGCTTCCTCTCCACCATACTTCTATGGTGGGATATTCACACCCACTTGCATCCGAAGACCTCCGCCCCCACTTTTGTTGATATTTAGTCGGTCATTCGCACCTTACCCAGTTTTGGCAAACTATGGCCTTCTTGCAGCCAAAAACCTCTGATCTCGCATTTGATGATGTAAGGTTGGATATTCAGACCTTGCTTCACCTGCTTTTCACCAAATATAGTCGGACATTCACACCTTCTTGCAGCCGAACACTTCCACTCCACCTTTTAGTTTTCTATGGGGCATTCACACCTTTTTTTGCATCGCATTTTATAAAAACACCACAGGAACACCGTATTGAGGCTTTGTTCTGACCGCTCATTCGGTGTCGCGTTTCTTTCAAGCAATTCTCCTGGTTAGCCCGCACTCGGCTCGCTCCCAGAGCCGTGTTAAAGTCTACTTCGCATTCACTCTCTTTTCTCAGCAGACAAAAAGAAAGTTTCATCTTGGGCTCCCTGAAACTTCCATCCTGCACCGCTGTTTGCTTTTTCACAAGAGCAGAGGAGAGCGCACCATTCCCAGCGGCACTGCAGTACCGGGTCGATGCTTGGAGTGAACGGAGCAAGCTCCTTTTTCAACTCCTATTGATACAAATGCATTTAATATGTAGTCCTCGCATAGAGGACACATCAGACATTAAACTGATAAGAACAGATACTACACTTGATCTTAGCCAAAAGGCCGAGAAGCGATAACTGTCCACTGGTTCACGTCCGAGGGCCCTTCCTGGCACAATGCGCACTTGTAGCGGTGTTCTTTTTATGGCCATAGTGTCACTTTGCACCTCCGCCCACCCGCTGCACTGAGCACTCTTCAGCCCTTTTAAATGGTATAACTTTACACTACCGCACGCTCCAGCGAGCACCATTCAAGCAACAACTTTGCACTCCCAGCTTCGAACATCGGCACAGTCGCAACAAGTAAGGCGACTCTACTCAGAGAAGTCACTCTGCACAGTAACAAGATTTCTTTTGCACAGACAGAAAGGGCTTCATCCGCAAAGGTAAAGCCTGCCAAAAATAGAAACAACTCATTAGTGCTGCTCAACATTGTACTTTGCAGTAAAAGAAAGAGCAAATCTAAAGATTCAGGAATCCGAGAATAAGCTTACTTCCATGAGTTCTTCACGATTTCGGATTTTGCTATAAAATGAATTCCTTCACTCAAACTAAATTAAAACTGCTAAACCGCGAATCTGTTACATGCAAGGCAGATGTCAAATTCACCGAAATAGGATCTAAGGGTATTTGGCCAATCGAGCTGTAGCAGCTTTGGTAAAAGAGTATAAGTTGAAGAGTTTGTGAATAAAGGTGTGCGCACACATAGTGAGTTGTAGGAAAATAGGCAGGGAGCAATGCCGGCTGGGGTATAGGTTCTTGTATGTTGTCTGACTGTTTGATTTGAATGTGTTGTGTAAGTGTCCTGTTGAATGTTACATGTTTGGGCTTTGACACGCTTCACTGTGGTTGTTAACTGTGTGGTGTGTCCTGAAATGTTATATGTTTGGGCTGTGTGACATGCTTAATGCTTTTCAGTAGCAACCCACTTATTCATATATAGCAACTGACAACATAAGAAGTCCGGACATACTTTGATAGTAGTTGTAGAAGTATCCTTATTGATAATAGATAAACTAATTCATAGTGATAGAACAGTAGATGAACAGGTGCCTGCACATGTCTCATGAAAATAAAATGGGTGTATGATTGCTGACGGCAGAGCAATACTGCCAAACTTATGAGTTCTTGTGGCAAACTTGATTCAGTGTCTTGACGTGTATACGCTGTTTCGCTGACTTGTCACAAGAAACAAAGTGTGTTTGATAAGATCCGACCATTTTATTACGGGAGGATCAGTATGTATGGATTCTGATGTGACTGATAAACCCATTCGTATCTTAAGCATAATCTAACATAGCCCTGGCACACAATCAAAAAAAAAAAGAGAGAGCGGTTTTGTGTCCCCACAGTCCATAATGTAGAAAAGAGAGAAAAAAGCCTTTCTGATTTGGTGTGTGTGCTCACAGTGCAGAGTGTAGAGAAAAGAGAGAAAAGAAAGCCGTTTTGGTGTCACGGGTGTTTTGACTTACACACACACATTTCTGAATTGAGAAAGGAAATTATTTTAGAGGAAGCACTAGAGTTTAGATCCCACATTTGTTGATAGGTATTCCTTTAATTTTTCTTTTAATCAGTTTTAAAGTGAATACTAACTGAGAAATGAAAAAGGTGAAGAGTTTAGAAGCTTGGTTCAAGGGCAAAACTTGGTTTATGATCAGCTGAGTCTCTAAACAGAACAGCAAAGGGCTTCATCGAACATTTAAAAAAGATTCAGATTGTTAGAATATCCAGAATTTATAGGAATGGTGGTGATTACTCTTATTTTCTAGAATAGAAATAACTGCACCATGTCTGTTTTATGAATTTAAGGGGCTAAAAAGTTTTGTTCTCGTTTTTCTATGATTAACCGAATGTATGTGAGAGTCCAAAGAGACAGAAGGGTTACGGCCGAGCGCTGGACCTTCCAAAAAAGATGAGACAGGCTGGACCCGTGCCATACTAGTTAAGACCTGCCAGTGGATAACAGGTTCTTTAAACTCACACAAACTCACACACGTTCGCACACATACACCCATACACACACACATTCTTGAACTTGCTGCAAGATTAAACCTTTGCATTAACTGACTCCAGCAACTCTGAGTCTCATTGAGAGACTTTTCTCAACAATTGGGTCCTCAAACCAGATCTCAACGTTTTTTCCGCTGTCCAGGGTCGGAGCTGAAACCGTGTACGGGGGAGTCCAGTACTCCTAATGAAAGACCCCCTGCTGAATTGCGGTAATTAGGGGCCAGTGTCCACTGAAAGGGGGAAAAAGGGACGAGATCGTACTTTTGAATCAATGGCCAGAAGCCATTGGCAGTGCAGGCATCAACAATAATGGTGTTATTTCACCCATTAACACTTAAGGTACCTCATGCAGTGGCTGTGATATGGTTACTTAACAAAATATCTTTACCAGACGTCTCTCCTACATAACAGTTCTTCTTTCACAGCCACACCTTGTTGTCGAGAGATGTGCTACACTTAATCCATCCACACTGCTACCTACCCCACAGATGGAAAGCCTCATGATTGCATGTCAGAAATAACCATCAGTGTTTTACCCAGGCCAGACTTAACTGATATACGTTATGAAAATGCAGAAATAACTATATTTATTCAACAGATCAAGGAAAAAAACCCTGATGGCACAAATGCTACAGGATTTGCAGTAGTAACAGAAACTGAAGTTTTCTTAAAACAACCACTACCAAAAAATTACTCTGTTCAAGCAGTCGAATTGGTAGCTTTAACTGAAGCTTGTAAATTAAATAACAAAAAGGTTGTTAACGTTTACACTGACAGTCAGTATGCCTTCTCAACTGTACATGTGTTAACACAGCATTGGAAAAACAGGTATGTTGACATCCACAGCTAAATGTATAAACTACAAATATTTTAGCATTATGAGATGTTATTCAATTGCCATCTACAATAGACTCGTATGAATGACCGGAAGGAAAACCATACTGCCAAAGAATTTGTATAAATATGCTGCAGTATTGAGCCACGGACCATGTCATGTCTCAACAGGAGGGATGGAAGCAATAATGAACAAGGTTTTTACAGCATATGGTTTTACTAATTATTAAAAAAAATTTTTTAGAATAAATAAATGAATAAAGTTTTGTCTAGCAGGTCAAATATGTGCAAAATACATTCCACAGGGCAATCTAAGACCAAAACGAAGATAATTCCCTAAGCCAGTGTATCTTTTTCAACATATTTGTTTGAATGTCATTATTTCATTATTGTGTAGATTTCATTGAACTAAATTAATGTTAAGGGAAACGATTCTGCTCAGTGACAACAGAGGTTTTTACCAAATGGTCAGAAATATTTCCATGTGCATAAGCAGATGCACATTGTGCCAGGAAGGGCCCTCGGACGTGAACCAGTGGACAGTTATCGCTTCTCTGCCTTTTGGCTAAGATCAAGTGTAGTATCTGTTCTTATCAGTTTAATGTCTGATATGTCCTCTATGCGAGGACTACATATTAAATGGATTTTTATCAATAGGAGTTGAAAAAGGAGCTTGCTCCGTTCACTCCAAGCATCGACCCGGTACTGCAGTGCCGCTGGGAACGGTGCGCTCTCCTCTGCTCTTGTGAAAAAGCAAACAGCGGTGCAGGATGGAAGTTTCAGGGAGCCCAAGATGAAACTTTCTTTTAATCTGCTGAGAAAAGAGAGTGAATGCGAAGCAGACTTTAACACGGCTCTGGGAGCGAGCCGTGTGCAGGCTAACCGGGAGAATTGCTTGAAAGAAATGCGACACCGAATGAGCGGTCAGAACAAAGCCTCAATACGGTGTTCCCGTGTTGTTTGTGGCTGCCTTGTCTTTTGCACAGAGTAAAAGACAAGGCAGCCATCGAATAGGGCCAGATTGTTCCTACTTGGTCAGCCGAGGAGCAAGGGGGGGTAGCAAGCGTCTCAACCAAGCAAAGCTCACCATGGGGAAGGTGGCTATGCCAACTAGCCTGATGCCCTGCTCCCGCAGTGATGGATAATCGTACTCTGGTTTCTCTTCATAACGTACAAGTCTTTCGGCTTTTACTAAAGACTTCTGTGGAGGGCAGCACTAATGAATTGTTTCTGTTTTTGGCAGGCTTTACCTTTGGGGGTGAAGCCCTTTCTGTCTGTGCAAAAGAAATCTTGTTAATGTGCAGAGTGACTTCTCTGAGTAGAGTCGCCTTACTTGTTGGGACTGTGCCGATGTTCGAAGCTGGAGTGCAAAGTTGTTGCTTGAATGGTGCTCGCTGGAGCGTGCGGTAGTGTAAAGTTATACCATTTAAAAGGGCTGAAGAGTTCTCAGTGCAGCGGGTGGGCGGAGGTGCAAAGAGACACTATGGGCATAAAAAGAACACCGCTACAAGTGCGCATTGTGCCAGGAAGGGCCCTCGGACGTGAACCAGTGGACAGATATCGCTTCTCGGCCTTTTGGCTAAGATCAAGTGTAGTATCTGTACTTATCAGTTTAATATGTGATATGTCTATGGAAGGACTACATATTAAATGGATTTGTATCAATAGGAGTTGAAAAAGGAGCTTGCTCCGTTCACATCGACCCGGTACTGTAGTGCCGGTGGGAACGGTGCGCTCTCCTCTGCTCTTGTGAAAAAGCAAACAGTGGTGCAGGATGGAAGTTTCAGGGAGCCCAAGATGAAACTTTCTTTTAGTCTGCTGAGAAAAGAGAGTGAATGCGAAGTAGACTTTAACACGGCTCTGGGAGCGAGCCGAGTGCGGGCTAACCGGGAGAATTGCTTGAAAGAAACGCGACACCGAATGAGCGCTCAGAACAAAGCCTCGGTGTTCCTGTGGTGTTTTTCTAAAATGCGGTGAAAAAAAAGGTGCGAATGCCCCATAGAAAACTTAAAGGTGGAGCAGAAGTGTTCGGCTGCAAGAAGGTGTGAATGTCCGACTATATTTGGTGAAAAGCAGGTGAAGCAAGGTCTGAATGCCCAACCTTACATCATCAAAAGCGAGATCAGAGGTTTTTGGCTGCAAGAAGGCCATAGTTTGCCAAAAGCGGGTAAGGTACGAATGACCGACTAAATATCAACAAAAGTGGGGGCGGAGGTCTTCGGATGCAAGTGGGTGTGAATATCCCACCATACAAGTATGGTGGAGAGGAAGCTGTGAATGGCCGACCATACTTTGCAAAAAGCGGGTGAGAAAAGGTGCGAATGTCCAACCATACATGATCAAAACAGGGAGCGGAGGTGTTTGGCTGCGACAAGGTGTGAATGTCCACCCATAATTAATGAAAAGCGGGCAACAAGTAGGTTCGAATGCCCAACCATACATCATCAAAAGCAGGAGTGGATGTGTTCGGCTACAAGAAGGTTTGAATGTCCGAGCATAGTTTGTAAAAAGCGGGTAAGAAAAGGTTCGAATGCCCGAACATACACCATCAAGAGAGGGAGCGGAGGTGTTCCGCTGTAAGACGGTGTGAATGTCCGACCATAGTTGGTAAAAAGTGGGTATGAAAAGGTTCGAATGCCCAAATTCGGCTGCAAAAAACTGTGTTCGGCTGCAAAAAGGTGTGAATGTTTGACTAAAGTTTGTAAAAAGCGGGTAAGACAAGGTGCGAATGCCTGACAATGTATGATCAAAAGCGGGAGCGGAGGTGTTCAGCTGCAAGATGGTCTAAATGTCCATCATTAATTGCTAGAAAACATGAAAGAAAATTTTCGAAAATCAATCCGCACATGATCATAAGTGGGAGAGGAGGTGTTCAGCTGCAAGAAGGTGTGAATGTCCTACCATAATTGCTGAAAAATGTTTTAGAAACGGTAACAATGCCGGACCATACATCATCAAAAGCTAGAGAGGTGGTGTTCGGCTGCAAGTAGGTGTGAATGTCTGACTAAAGTTCAAATATATTAACAAAAGCGGGAGGAGAGGTCTTCGGATGAGTGGTTGAGAATTTCCAACCATAATCTATAAAATGCGGTGAAAAAAAAGGTGTGATAGAAACCTAAAAGTTGGAGCGGAAGTGTTCGGCTGCAAGAAGGTGTGAATGTCCGTCTATAGTTGGTGAAAAGCAGGAAAAGCAAGGTCTGAATGCCCAATCTTACATCATCAAAAGCGAGATCAGAGGTGTTTGGCTGCAAGAAAACAGGTAAGGTGTGAATGACCGACTAAATATCAACAAAAGTGGGGGCGGAGGTCTTCGGATGCAAGTGGGTCTGAATATCCTACCATACAAGTATGGTGGAGAGGAAGCTTTGAATGGCCGACCATAGTTTGCAAAAAGCGGGTGAGAAAAGGTGCGAATGTCCAAACATACATGATCAAAACAGGGAGCGGAGGTGTTTGGCTGCGACAAGGTGTGAATGTCCACCCATAATTAATGAAAAGCGGGCAACAAGTAGGTTCGAAAGCCCAACCATACATCAACAAAAGCAGGAGTGGATGTGTTTGGCTACAAGAAGGTTTGAATGTCCGAGCATAGTTTGTAAAAAGCGGGTAAGAAAAGGTGCGAATGCCCGACAATGTATGATCAAAAGAGGGAGTGGGGGTTTTCGGCTACAAGAAGGTTTGAATGTCCGACCATAGTTTGTAAAAAGTGGGTAAGAAAAGGTGCGAATGCCCGAACATACACCATCAAAAGAGGGAGCGGAGGTGTTCCGCTGAAAGACGGTGTGAATGTCCGACCATAGTTTGTAAAAAGCGGGTAAGAAAAGGTTCGAATGCCCGAATATATACCATCAAAAGCGGAAGCGGAGGTGTTCGGCTGCAAGAAGGTGTGAACGTCCGACCAAAGTCTGTAAAAAGCAGTTAAGAAAAGGTTCGAATATCCAACCAAACATAATCAAAAGTGGGAGCAGAGCTGTTCGACTGCAAGTAGGTGTGAATGTCCACCCATAATTCCTGAAAAATGGGTAAGAAAAGGTGCGAATGCCCAACCATACATCATCAAAAGAAGAAGTGGATGTGTTCTGCTACAAGAAGGTTTGAATAGCCGACCATAGTTTGTAAAAAGTGGGTAAGAAAAGGTTAAAATACGCGACTGTACACAATCAATAGCGGGAGCAGAGTTGTTTGGCTACTAAAAGGTGTGAAAGTCCGACCAAAATTCCTCAAAAATGGGTAAAAAAAAAGGTGCGAATGCCCAACCATACATCATCAAAAGCAGGACTGGATGTGTTCGGCTACAAGAAGTTTTGAATGTCCGAGCATAGTTTGTAAAAAGCGGGTAAGAAAAGGTTCGAATGCCCGAACATACACCATCAAAAGAGGGAGCGGAGGTGTTCCGCCATAAGAAGGTGTTAATGTCCGACCGTAGTTGGTAAAAAGTGGGTAAGAAAAGGTTAAAATACCCGAGTGTGCACAATCAATAGCGGGAGCGAATGTGTTCGGCTACAAGAAGGTGTGAAAGTCCGACCATGTTTTGTAAATAGCGGGTAAGAAAAGGTGCAATTGTCGGACAATGTATGATCAAAAGAGGGAGCGGAGGTTTTCGGCTAAAAGAAGGTCTGAATGTCCAACCATAATTTGTAAAAACCGGGGAAGAAAAGGCTCGAAAGTCCGACTATACACCATCAAAAGCGGGAGCAGAGGGGTTCAGCTGCAAGAAGGTCTGAATGTCCATCAATAATTGCTAGAAAACATGAAAGAAAATTTTCGAATATCAAACCGCACATGATCATAAGTGGGAGCGGAGGTGTTCAGCTGCAAGAAGGTGTGAATGTCCACCCTAAATTCCTCAAAAATGGGTAAAAAAAAAGGTGCAAATGCCCAACCATAAATCATCAAAAGCAGGACTCGATGTGTTCGGCTACAAGAAGGTTTGAATGTCCGAGCATAGTTTGTAAAAAGTTTCTTATCAGTTTAATGTCTGATATGTCCTCTATGCGAGGACTACATATTAAATGGATTTTTATCAATAGGAGTTGAAAAAGGATAAGTGCGAATGACCGACTAAATATCAACAAAAGTGTCTTCGGATGCAAGTGGGTGTGAATATCCCACCATACAAGTATGGTGGAGAGGAAGCTGTGAATGGCCGACCATAGTTTGCAAAAAGCGGGTGAGAAAAGGTGCGAATGTCCAACCATACATGATCAAAACAGGGAGTGGAGGTGTTTGGCTGCGACAAGGTGTGAATGTCCACCCATAATCAATGAAAAGCGGGCAACAAGTAGGTTCGAATGCCCAACCATACATCAACAAAAGCAAGAGTGGATGTGTTTGGCTACAAGAAGGTTTGAATGTCCGAGCATAGTTTGTAAAAAGTGGGTAAGGAAAGGTGCGAATGCCCGAACATACACCATCAAAAGAGGGAGCGGAAGTGTTCCGCTGTAAGATGGTGCGAATGTCCGACAATAGTTGGTAAAAAGCGGGTAAGAAAAGGTTCGAATGCCCGAATATATACCATCAAAAGCGGAAGCGGAGGTGTTCGGCTGCAAGAAGGTGTGAACGTCCGACCAAAGTTTCTAAAAAGCAGTTAAGAAAAGGTTCGAATATCCAACCAAACATAATCAAAAGTGGGAGCAGAGCTGTTCGACTGCAAGTAGGTGTGAATGTTCACCCATAATTCCTGAAAAATGGGTAAGAAAAGGTGCGAATGCCCAACCATACATCATCAAAAGAAGAAGTGGATGTGTTCTGCTACAAGAAGGTTTGAATGTCCGACCATACTTTGTAAAAAGTGGGTAAGAAAAAGTTCGAATGCCCGAACATACACCATCAAAAGAGGGAGCGGAGGTGTTCCGCTGTAAGACGGTGTGAATGTCCGACCATAGTTGGTAAAAAGTGGGTAAGAAAAGGTTCGAATGCCAGAACATACACCATCAAAAGAGGGAGCGGAGGTGTTCCGCTGTAAGAAGGTGTGAATGTCCGACCATAGTTGGTAAAAAGCGGGTAAGAAAAGGTTCGAATGCCCGAACATACACCATCAAAAGAGGGAGCGGAGGTGTTCCGCTGTAAGACGGTGTGAATGTCCGACCATAATTGGTAAAAAGCGTGTAAGAAAAGGTTAAAATACCCGACTGTACACAATCAATAGTGGGAGCGGAGTTGTTCGGCTACAAGAAGGTGTGAAAGTCCGACCATGGTTTGTAAAACGCGGTTCAGAAAAGGTGCGAATGCCCGACAATGTATGATCAAATGAGGGAGCGGAGGTTTTCGGCTGCAAGAAGGTGTGAATTTCCAACCATAATTTGTAAAAACCGGGGAAGAAAAGGCTCGAAAGCCCGACTATACACCATCAAAAGCGGGAGCAGAGGTGTTCAGCTGCAAGAAGGTCTCAATGTCCATCAATAATTGCTAGAAAACATGAAAGAAAATTTTCGAATATCAAACCGCACATGATCATTTGCGGGAGAGGAGCTGTTCAGCTGCAAGAAGGTGTAATATATATAATAATATAATTCCTGAAAAATGGATAAAAAAAGGTGCGAATGCCCAACCATACAACATCAAAAGCAGGTGTGAATGTGAGATCATAATTTGCAAAAACCTGATGAGAAATGGTGAGAATGCCCGACTATACACCATCAAATGCGGGAGCGGAGGTGTTCGGCTGTGAGTAGGTGTGAATGTCCGACCATACTTGCTGAAAAATATGACAAAGCAGTTTTCACTTGGTTTGAGTGAAGGAATTCATTTTATATCAAAATCCGAAATTGTGTAGAACTCGTGGAAATAAGTTTATTCTCGGATTCCTAAAGGTTTAGTGTTATTCTTTGGTATTCTGCAAAGTAATACTTTCTATTTTGTTGAAACCGATTCAGACATGGATAAATATGAAGGACAAAGCAGTTTTAACTTGGTTTGAGTTAAGGAATTCATTTTATATCAAAATCCGAAATTGTGTAGAACTGGAGAAAAGAAGCTTATTCTCGGATTCCTGAAAAAAATTAGTGTTGTTCTTTCCTATCCTGCAAAGTACTACGTTCTTTTTTGTTTAAAGCTATTTAGACATGGGCAAATATGAAGGACAAAGCAGTTTTCACTTGGTTTGAGTGAAGGAATTCATCTTATATCAAAATCCGAAATTATGTAGAATTGGTGACAAGAAGCTTATTCTCGGATTCCTAAAGGTTTAGTGTTGTTCTTTGGTATACTGCAAAGTAATACTTTCTTTTTTGTTGAAACCTATTCAGACATGGATAAATATGAAGGACAAAGCAGTTTTAACTTGGTTTGAGTGAAGGAATTCAATTTTATATCAAAATCCGAAATTGTGTAGAACTCGTCAATCGACGCTTATTCTCGGATTCCTGAAAAGGTTTAGAGTTGTTCTTTCCTATCCTGCAAAGTACAACGTTCTTTTTTTGTTTAAAGCTATTTAGAGATGGGTAAATATGAAGGACAAAGCAGTTTTAACTTGGTTTGAGTGAAGGAATTCATCTTATATCAAAATCCGAAATAGTGTAGAATTGGTGACAAGAGGCTTATTCTCGGATTCCTAAAGGTTTAGTGTTGTTCTTTGGTATACTGCAAAGTAATACTTTCTTTTTTGTTGAAACCTATTCATACATGGATAAATATTAAGGACAAAGCAGTTTTAACTTGGTTTGAGTGAAGGAATTCATTTTATATCAAAATCCGAAATTGTGTAGAACTCGTGAAAAGAAGCTTATTCTCGGATTCCTGAAAAAAAATTAGTGTTGTTCTTTCCTATCCTGCAAAGTACTACGTTCTTTTTTGTTTAAAGCTATTTAGACATGGGTAAATATGAAGGACAAAGCAGTTTTAACTTGGTTTGAGTGAAGGAATTCATTTTATATCAAAATCCGAAATTGTGTAGAACTCGTGAAAATAAGATTATTCTCGGATTCCTAAAGGTTTAGTGTTGTTCTTTCCTATCCTGCAAAGTACAACGTTCTTTTTTGTTTAAAGCTATTATGACATGGATAAATATGCAGGACAAAGCAGTTTTAACTTGGTTTGAGTGAAGGAATTCATTTTATATCAAAATCCACAGTTGTGCATTATGGCAGCAGAATTGTAGTCTGAATACCTTTTATGCCAAACAGATTTTCCTTGCCAAGGGAAGTTTTATAAATGTTTATTGTTTATGTTTAAAATATATAAACTAGCAGAATAATTAATTCATCCGCCTGGTCCCTCCCACCCCGGAGAGGGCAGCCAGAGACTGGCTGCAATAGGCATCCCCGCAACCTGGGACCCAACACAGGGCAGGAGGGCCTTATGTTCACCAGGCTCAGGGCCTGCAGTCACCATATTCAGGGAGCTACTGTACCCACAGAAGGAACTGCTTTGTCCTTCATATTTATCCATTTCTAAATAGCTTTAAACAAAAAATGAACGTTGTACTTTGCAGGATAGGAAAGAACAACTATAAACCTTTGCAGAAATCCGAGAATAAGCGTCGATTGACGAGTTCTACACAATTTCGGATTTTGATATAAAATGAATTCCTTCACTCAAACCAAGTTAAAACTGCTTTGTCCTTGATATTTATCCATGTCTGAATCGGTTTCAACAAAATAGAAAGTATTACTTTGCAGTATACCAAAGAACAACACTAAACCTTTAGGAATCCGAGAATAAACTTATTTCCACGAGTTCTACACAATTTCGGATTTTGATATAAAATGAATTCCTTCACTCAAACCAAGTGAAAACTGCTTTGTCATATTTTTCAGCAAGTATGGTCGGACATTCACACCTACTCACAGCCGAACACCTCCGCTCCCGCCTTTGATGGTGTATAGTCGGGCATTCTCACCATTTCTCATCAGGTTTTTGCAAATTATGATCTGACATTCACACCTGCTTTTTTTACCCATTTTTCAGGAATTATGGGTGGACATTCACACCTTCTTGCAGCTGAACACCTCCTCTCCCGCATATGATCATGTGCGGTTGGATTTTCGAATATTTTCTTTCATGTTTTTTAGCAATTATTGATGGACATTGACACCTACTTGCAGCCGAACACCTCTGCTCCCGCTTTTGATGGTGTATAGTCGGGCTTTCGAGCCTTTTCTTCCCCGGTTTTTACAAATTATGGTTGAACATTCAGACCTTCTTGCAGCCGAAAACCTCCGCTCCCTCTTTTGATCATACATTGTCGGGCATTCGCACCTTTTCTTAACTGCTTTTTACAAAACATGGTCGGACTTTCACACCTTCTTGTAGCCGAACACATCCCTTCCCGCTATTGATTGTGTACAGTCGGCCATTTTAACCTTTTCTTACCCGCTTTTTACCAACTACGGTCGGACATTCACACCTTATGGCGGAACACCTCCGCTCCCTCTTTTGATGGTGTATGTTCAGGCATTCGAACCTTTTCTTACCGGCTTTTTACAAACTATGCTCGGACATTCAAACCTTCTTGTAGCCGAACACATCCAGTCCTGCTTTTGATGAGGTATGGTTGGGCATTCGCACCTTTTTTTTTACCCATTTTTGAGGAATTATGGTTGGACATTCACACCTTCTTGCAGCTGAACACCTCCGCTCCCACTTATGATCATGTGCGGTTTGATATTCGAAAATTTTCTTTCATGTTTTCTAGCAATTATTGATGGACATTCAGACCTTCTTGCAGCTCAACCCCTCTGCTCCCGCTTTTGATGGTGTAAAGTCGGGCTTTCGAGCCTTTTCTTCCCCGGTTTTTACAAATTATGGGTGGACATTCAGACCTTCTTTTAGTCGAAAACCTCCGCTCCCTCTTTTGATCATACATTGTCGGGCATTCGCACCTTTTCTTACCCGCTTTTTACAAACCATGGTCGGACTTTCACACCTTCTTGCAGCCGAACACATCCCTTCCCGCTATTGATTGTGTACAGTCGGCCATTTTAACCTTTTCTTACCCGCTTTTTACCAACTACGGTCGGACATTCACACCTTCTTATGGCGGAACACCTCCGCTCCCTCTTTTGATGGTGTATGTTCGGGCATTCAAACCTTTTCTTACCCGCTTTTTACAAACTATGCTCAGACATTCAAACCTTCTTGTAGCCGAACACATCCAGTCCTGCTTTTGATGATGTATGGTTGGGCATTCGCACCTTTTTTTTTACCCATTTTTGAGGAATTTTGGTCGGACTTTCACACCTTTTAGTAGCCAAACAACTCCTCTCCCGCTATTGATTGTGTACAGTCGTGTATTTTAACCTTTTCTTACCCGCTTTTTACCAATTATGGTCGGACATTGACACCTTCTTACAGCGGAACACCTCCGCTTCACCTTTTGATGGTATATATTTGGGCATTCGAACCTTTTCTTACCCGCTTTTTACCAACTATGGTCTGACATTCACACCGTCTTTCAGCGGAACACCTCCGCTCCCTCTTTTGATGGTGTATGTTCGGGCATTCGCACCTTTTCTTACCCGCTTTTTACAAACTTTAGTCAGACATTCACACCTACTTGCAGCCGAACACCACCTCTCTAGCTTTTGATGATGTATGGTCCGGCATTCTTACCGTTTCTAACACATTTTTCAGCAATTATGGTAGGACATTCACACCTTCTTGCAGCTGAACACCTCCGCTCCCGCTTTTGATCATACATTGTCAGGCATTCGCACCTTGTCTTACCCGCTTTTTACAAACTTTAGTCGAACATTCACACCTTTTTGCAGCCGAACACAGTTTTTTTCAGCCGAATTTGAGCATTCGAACCTTTTCATACCCACTTTTTACCAACTATGGTCGGACATTCACACCGTCTTACAGCCGAACACCTCCGCTCCCTCTTTTGATGGTGTATGTTCGGGCATTCGAACCTTTTCTTACCCACTTTTTACAAACTATGCTCGGACATTCAAACCTTCTTGTAGCCGAACACATCCACTCCTGCTTTTGATGATGTATGGTTGGGCATTCGAACCTACTTGTTGCCCGCTTTTCATTAATTATGGGTGGATATTCACACCTTGTCGCAGCCAAACACCTCCGCTCCCTGTTTTGATCATGTATGGTTGGACATTCGCACCTTTTCTCACCTGCTTTTTGCAAACTATGGTCGGCCATTCACAGCTTCCTCTCCACCATACTTGTATGGTGGGATATTCACACCCACTTGCATCCGAAGACCTCCGCCCCCACTTTTGTTGATATTTAGTCGGTCATTCGCACCTTACCAGCTTTTGGCAAACTATGGCCTTCTTGCAGCCAAAAACCTCTGATCTCGCTTTTGATGATGTAAGGTTGGGCATTCAGACCTTGCTTCACCTGCTTTTCACCAAATATAGTCCGACATTCACACCTTCTCTCAGCCGAACACTTCCGCTCCACCTTTTAGTTTTCTATGGGGCATTCACACCTTTTTTTTCACCGCATTTTATAAAAACACCACAGGAACACCGTATTGAGGCTTTGTTCTGACCGCTCATTCGGTGTCGCGTTTCTTTCAAGCAATTCTCCTGGTTAGCCCGCACTCGGCTCGCTCCCAGAGCCGTGTTAAAGTCTACTTCGCATTCACTCTCTTTTCTCAGCAGACTAAAAGAAACTTCCATCCTACACCGCTGTTTGCTTTTTCACAAGAGCAGAGGAGAGCGCACCGTTCCCAGCGGCACTGCAGTACCGGGTCGATGCTTGGAGTGAACGGAGCAAGCTCCTTTTTCAACTCCTATTGATAAAAACCCATTTAATATGTAGTCCTTGCATAGACATATCACATATTAAACTGATAAGTACAGATACTACACTTGATCTTAGCCAAAAGGCCGAGAAGCGATATCTGTCCACTGGTTCACGTCCGAGGGCCCTTCCTGGCACAATGCGCACTTGTAGCGGTGTTCTTTTTATGGCCATAGTGTCACTTTGCACCTCCACCCACCCGCTGCACTGAGCACTCTTCAACCCTTTTAAATGGTATAACTTTACACTACCGCACGCTCCAGCGAGCACCATTCAAGCAACATCGGCACAGTCGCAACAAGTAAGGCGACTCTACTCAGAGAAGTCACTCTGCACAGTAACAAGATTTCTTTTGCACAGACAGAAAGGGCTTCACCCGCAAAGGTAAAGCCTGCCAAAAATAGAAACAATTCATTAGTGCTGCTCTCCACGGAAGTCTTTAGTAAAAGGCGAAAGACTTGTATATTATGAAGAGAAACCAGAGTACGATTATTCATCACTGCGGGAGCAGGGCATCAGGCTAGTTGGCATAGCCACCTTCCCCATGGTGAGCTTTGCTTGGTTGAGACGCTTGATCCCCCCCCTTGCTCCTCGGCTGACCAAGTAGGAACAATCGGGCCCTATTCGATGGCTGCCTTGTCTTTTACTCTGTGCAAAAGACAAGGCAGCCACAAACAACACGGGAACACCGTATTGAGGCTTTGTTCTGACCGCTCATTCGGTGTCGCGTTTCTTTCAAGCAATTCTCCCGGTTAGCCCGCACTCGGCTCGCTCCCAGAGCCGTTTTAAAGTCTGCTTCGCATTCACTCTCTTTTCTCAGCAGATTAAAAGAAAGTTTCATCTTGGGCTCCCTGAAACTTCCATCCTGCACCGCTGTTTGCTTTTTCACAAGAGCAGAGGAGAGCGCACCGTTCCCGGCGGCACTACAGTACCGGGTCGATGCTTGGAGTGAACGGAGCAAGCTCCTTTTTCAACTCCTATTGATAAAAATCCATTTAACATGTAGTCCTCGCATAGAGGACATATCAGACATTAAACTGATAAGAACAGATACTACACTTGATCTTAGCCAAAAGGCCGAGAAGCGATAACTGTCCACTGGTTCACGTCCGAGGGCCCTTCCTGGCACAATGCGCACTTGTAGCGGTGTTCTTTTTATGGCCATAGTGTCACTTTGCACCTCCGCCCACCCGCTGCACTGAGCACTCTTCAGCCCTTTTAAATGGTATAACTTTACAATACCGCACGCTCCAGCGAGCACCATTCAACCATTCAACCACATCCAACTTAAGTGGGATGTCCGGCACACCCCTGCCTCCCATCCGAACTTCCTGGTACATCCACTCCCTTCTCACATATTCATACCCCCCCCATACAAAGGAAAAAACATCTCTCATGAAACTTCTCCTATATTGAGGAGGTAAAGGAAAAACATACGCTAGGTATACCAAAAATGGCAAAATATCAGCCTTCAAAACCAGCACTCTACCACTTAAGGAAAGTTGCCGGGATTTCCACAGCCCCATCCGCGAACGGGCTGCAGCCAGACGCCTTCCCCAATTTAATTCTGCACTCCCTTCTCCCTGAAACTCTACCCCCAGGACTCTCACTGGGCCCTGGCACTGGGGCAGACCAGCTAGGCCTCCCACCCTACCAGCCCATGGTCCAAAAAACTTAATGGTGGACTTCCCTAAGTTCACCTTGGCCCCCGACACTATTGAAAAACTCTCCACCACTTCCAACAGCCGTGTGACCGACCTCTCTGTTGTCAAAAAAAAGGTCATGTCATCCGCATACTGCATCACTGTCAACTTGTCTGGACCTGCTCCAGGAAGGTGCAGACCCACCACACCCGGGTCCCCCCGCACCACCGAACCCAGCGGCTCCATGTAAGCCACAAAGAGCAGCGGGGAGAGTGGGCATCCCTGCCTCACCCCAGTTCTCTGTGCCACCACTGTACCCAAGTGCCCGTTCACCATAACTCTGCTCCCCACCCCCTTGTACATGATCTCCAACCACTCTATAAAACGGGGCCCAAATCCCATCCTCTCCAAAACTGCAAAAAGAAACCTGTGGTTCACCCTGTCAAACGCTTTCTCCATATCTAACCCCACCAAACTCATATTGATCCCCCGCTCCTCCACCCAATGAATACAGTCCCTCACCAATCCCAGATTCCACTGTATTAGCCTTCCCTCCACCCCACACATCTGATCCTCATGGATTACATGAGGTAGAGCCTTCCGAAGACGACCAACTAGGACTCGAGCCACAATTTTGTAGTCCACACAGAGCAACGTGATCGGCCTATAGCTTTCCATTCGCTCCCTGTCCCCTTTCTTATACAAGAGAGATATGACCCCCTCCCTCATTGTTTTCCCTAAGCCCCTCCCTTCCAAAACAGATTTAACCACCTCCCACACATCCCTCCCCAAAATCCCCCAAAAAAACAAAAAAAATTCCTTGTGCAGCCCATCAATCCCAGGCACCTTGCCTGATGGCAACCCCTTCATGGCCTCCTCCACCTCTGCCATGGTCACCGGGCCCTCCATCCCCTCAACTATATCTCCAGGAACCCTTCTCTGCAGAGACCCTAAAAACCTTCCCAGGCCATCCTCACCCACAGCCCCCTCCCCAAAAACTTCCCCAAAAAACAGAGAAGCTACCTCCACCATCTCCAGTGGGTCTGTCACAGAACCCCCACCTTTCCCACGCAGCTGCGGGATACATGCCCTTGCCTGGGCTGTCTTAACCTGCTTGAAAAAGTAAGCACTGCAGCGTTCCCCCAACTCAAACTTCTCCTTTCTACACCGAAATAAAAACACCCTAGCCCTCTCCCTAAAATAAATCCCTAACTTACCCTTTACCGCTTCAACTGCCTCCCTATCCAACGTCTCCCCCTTATTCCCTGCTGTCACCAAAAATTGTAGTCTCCTCTGTAAGTGCACAAACTCCCTTCTCCTCTCCCGTGCTCTCACTGTGCTATATGAGATCGCCAATAGGCGAGTATTGTGTTTTACCCCCTCCCACCAGTCCACCACTGATTCGAAACAAGGCTTAAGTTGTTCCCACACCCCATAATGGAAAGAAAAACTTTTCCGGAAAGCCTTTTCCTTCAAGATTTCACAATTTAGCCTCCAAAACCCCCTCCCAAAAAGGGGTGCCTCCACCTCAAAGGTCACCCGGAGTTGGCCGTGATCTGTGAACCAGAGGGGCGACACTGCAGCATCTTTCACCTCCACCACATTTGGCAAAAAAACAAAATCTATCCTACTGCGTGAACCCCTAGAATTTGACCATGTGAATCCTTCCCCTGACTTATCCACCACCCTGAAACTATCCTGTAAATTAAAGTCCATCACTACATCCCTCAAATAAGGCAAACTAAAATCCCCAATGCCTTCAAAAGAGACATTAAAATCCCCCCCCACAACCAAAACCCTGTTGGTAACACAAACATCAGGCAACGCCAAAAAAAGATCCCTCCGTCCCTGTGGTTCTGCTGGGGCATAAACAGTGATAAACCGAAAATAGACCCCCCTCCAGTCCGCATCAACCACTAGTACCCTCCCCTGTACCACAGAAAAACTCCCCGACACATGAAAATCCCTATCCCCAAATAAAATACCCACCCCACAAGAGTGAACCCCTCCCACCCCCCACCTTGAAATCCCCCTCTTCCATCCATCAGAGAAGACCCTTACATCTCCCCCATCCCTTAAATGAACCTCCTGTAAAAAACAAACCTGGAAAGGGACCTGGGCCAAATAATGAAAAATCCCCCCCCTCTTCCCCTTATCTCTCATCCCCCTCACATTGACTGTTAAAACTGTAAAGGTCCCTTTCAGGCCTTCTCTTTCTCTCCCAGTAGGCCCTCGGAACCACTCCCCACAGACCCCCCCGATCCGTAGACCTCGCACTCCTCAAGGTAGGCCACACTGCTGGGCGACCTGGCCTCAAAAACAGAGCGTGACGAGCTCAGGGGTGAAACAGCCCCCCCCTCCCCTGGCCCAGTCCCCCCATCTATGTTATCAGCCCTTGCACCATCTTGGGTGCCCACGGAGGCTCCGCCCTCCCCTTCCGCACCCCTGCTTACTCCTTGATGCCTCTCGGAGGCCGCAGGTACCCCCTCCATTACATCAGACCCCCTGCAGGAACCCTTCGGCCCCAAGTCCACACCCAATGACCCCGAATGTCCCGGTGAAGTCGAAGGCACCTCTCCTTCACACGCACTGTCCATCGACTGAACGGCACCCTCTCGCTGTTTCTTCCTCCTCCTTCTTCCCTTCACCTGTGTTTCAGCACGGACCGCTTCAGCTGAGGACTCTGTGTAGTCCTCACCTGAAGAGACCCTCTGCCTCCTCACTCCACCGATCGCTGCCATCACCATCTCCACCGTCTCCTCCTCCGAACTCGCCGCACAATCTGCCCAGGATCCTATCAGTGGCAGACAGTCTCCAAAGCTCACCATAACACTCACACCTTCACGATCACCTCCCAAGTCCGATGGGTCTGCCGCTCCTTCTACGTTGCTCTTCCCTGGGACATCTCCATCTGCCATGAGCCTTTCCCCAGCCGGCAAGGCTGCGGCCGCCTCCGCAATCCGGACAGCAGCCCCCGTCCCAAGGCTCATCTTTGCCTCGTGGACCTCCTGACGCAACTCCACCTGCGGCCTCTGCCTCCGGATCTCCAAACCTCCAGCCACTGTGGCGTATGTGCGGGTACGTTTGGGGCAGTCCCGAAGCAGGTGCCCCGCATCCCCGCACCCATGACAGTGCCGGGGTGCATCACAGGTGGCAGCACCGTGCCCACTTCCCCCACAGTTCCGGCAGCAAACTTGGACGCAGCCCGTCGCCAGGTGTCCAAACCTGCGACATTGTCTGCAAAACAGTGGCTGCCCGGAGTAAAAAAGAAATCCCCTGTCCGCCCCAATTGAAAAGTATGCAGGGGGGTGCTTTAATCCGTCCATGCTGTCTGGATCCTCCCCCAACAGCACCCTGAACTGCCTCCGACCTGTCCAGATCCCAAAACTGTCCCGCAGATATTTCGGCTGCATGTCCACTTTCCCGTACCTCCTGAGGAACCCAGCCACTGCCTCGTCCCCGACGTATGGGTTGTAAACGTGGATAGTCACAATCCTCAAATTCCTCTGGCAAAGAGGCACCACTCTGAACCTGGAAAAGGGCTCCATCTCTGCCTTTTCCTGAAATGTTGCTTGGATCTGATCGTACTGCTGCTGGCTGTTCAAAGTGAGATCATATCCCCCATCGGCTGCGTTCCATTGCAAACAGAAAATCTGTGCTGGATCAACTTTCAAACCTGCGACGATGACAGTTCTGACGAACCACTCCCGATCTCCAAAATGACTTTTCTTGTCTTTTAAAACAAACCTCAAAGAATTTCGCAGACCAGCATAAAATGCTGTCTGGGATGGATGTTTAATGACCATTTTTTCCTCCACAAAAAAAAAAACGATACACCTAAATCATCCAGGCTCCTTACATCGCTTGGCTCTGGTAACTTAAACCACTTACTGCACTTGATCTTAGCCAAAAGGCCGAGAAGCGATATCTGTCCACTGGTTCACGTCCGAGGGCCCTTCCTGGCACAATGCGCACTTGTAGCGGTGTTCTTTTTATGGCCATAGTGTCACTTTGCACCTCCACCCACCCGCTGCACTGACCACTCTTCAACCCTTTTAAATGGTATAACTTTACACTACCGCACGCTCCAGCGAGCACCATTCAAGCAACATCGGCACAGTCGCAACAAGTAAGGCGACTCTACTCAGAGAAGTCACTCTACACAGTAACAAGATTTCTTTTGCACAGACAGAAAGGGCTTCACCCGCAAAGGTAAAGCCTGCCAAAAATAGAAACAATTCATTAGTGCTGCTCTCCACGGAAGTCTTTAGTAAAAGGCGAAAGACTTGTACATTATGAAGAGAAACCAGAGTACGATTATCCATCACTGCGGGAGCAGGGCATCAGGCTAGTTGGCATAGCCACCTTCCCCATGGTGAGCTTTGCTTGGTTGAGACGCTTGATCCCCCCCCTTGCTCCTCGGCTGACCAAGTAGGAACAATCGGGCCCTATTCGATGGCTGCCTTGTCTTTTACTCTGTGCAAAAGACAAGGCAGCCACAAACAACACGGGAACACCGTATTGAGGCTTTGTTCTGACCGCTCATTCGGTGTCGCGTTTCTTTCAAGCAATTCTCCCGGTTAGCCCGCACTCGGCTCGCTCCCAGAGCCGTGTTAAAGTCTGCTTCGCATTCACTCTCTTTTCTCAGCAGATTAAAAGAAAGTTTCATCTTGGGCTCCCTGAAACTTCCATCCTGCACCGCTGTTTGCTTTTTCACAAGAGCAGAGGAGAGCGCACCGTTCCCAGCGGCACTACAGTACCGGGTCGATGCTTGGAGTGAACGGAGCAAGCTCCTTTTTCAACTCCTATTGATAAAAATCCATTTAATATGTAGTCCTCGCATAGAGGACATATCAGACATTAAACTGATAAGAACAGATACTACACTTGATCTTAGCCAAAAGGCCGAGAAGCGATAACTGTCCACTGGTTCACGTCCGAGGGCCCTTCCTGGCACAATGTGCATCTGCTTGTGCACGTGGAAATATTTCACACCATTTGGTAAAAACCTCTGTTGTCACTGAGCAGAATCATTTCCCTTAACATTAATTTAGTTCAATGAAATCTACACAATAATGAAATAATGAAATCCAAACAAATATTAGTTTTAAAGTGAATACTAACTGAGAAATGAAAAAGGTCAAGAGTTTAGAAGCTTGGTTCAAGAGCAAAACTTGGTTTATGATCAGCTGAGTCTCTAAACAGAACAGCAAAGGGCTTCATCGAACATTTAAAAAAGATTCAGATTGTTAGAATATCCAGAATTTATAGAAATGGTGGTGATTACTCTTATTTTCTAGATTGGAAATAACTGCACCATGTCTGTTTTATGAATTTAAGGGGCTAAAAAGTTTTGTTCTCGTTTTTCTATGATTAACCGAATGTATGTGAGAGTCCAAACAGACAGAAGGGTTACGGCCGAGCGCTGGACCTTACAAAAAAGATGAGACAGGCTGGACCCGTGCCATACTAGTTAAGACCTGCCTGTGGATAACAGGTTCTTTAAACTCTCACAAACTCACACACGTTCGCACACATACACCCATACACACACACATTCTTGAACTTGCTGCAAGATTAAACCTTTGCATTAACTGACTCCAGCAACTCTGAGTCTCATTGAGAGACTTTTCTCAACAATTGGGTCCTCAAACCAGATCTCAACGTTTTTTCCGCTGTCCAGGGTCGGAGCTGAAACCGTGCACGGGGGAGTCCAGTACTCCTAATGAAAGACCCCCTGCTGAATTGCGGCAATTAGGGGCCAGTGTCCACTGAAAGGGGGAAAAAGGGACGAGATCGTACTTTTGAATCAATGGCCAGAAGCCATTGGCAGTGCAGGCATCAACAATAATGGTGTTATTTCACCCATTAACACTTAAGGTACCTCATGCAGTGGCTGTGATATGGTTACTTAACAAAATATCTTTACCAGACATCTCTCCTACATAACAGTTCTTCTTTCACAGCCACACCTTGTTGTCGAGAGATGTGCTACACTTAATCAATCCACACTGCTACCTACCCCACAGATGGAAAGCCTCATGATTGCATGTCAGAAATAACCATCAGTGTTTTACCCAGGCCAGACTTAACTGATATACGTTATGAAAATGCAGAAATAACTATATTTATTCAACAGGTCAAGCAAAAAACCCTGATGGCACAAATGCTACAGGATTTGCAGTAGTAACAGAAACTGAAGTTTTCTTAAAACAACCACTACCAAAAAATTACTCTGTTCAAGCAGTCGAATTGGTAGCTTTAACTGAAGCTTGTAAATTAAATAACAAAAAGGTTGTTAACGTTTACACTGACAGTCAGTATGCCTTCTCAACTGTACATGTGTTAACACAGCATTGGAAAAACAGGTATGTTGACATCCACAGCTAAATGTATAAACTACAAATATTTTAGCATTATTAGATGTTATTCAATTGCCATCTACAATAGACTCGTATGAATGACCGAAAGGAAAACCATACTACCAAAGAATTTGTTTAAATATGCTGCAGTATTGAGCCACGGACCATGTCATGTCTCAACAGGAGGGATGGAAGCAATAATGAACAAGGTTTTTACAGCATATGGTTTTACTAATTATTGAAATTTTTTTTTTTAGAATAAATAAATGAATAAAGTTTTGTCTAGCAGGTCAAATATGTGCAAAATACATTCCACAGGGCCTCCGAAAACCAAAACGAAGATAATTCCCTAAGCCAGTGTATCTTTTTCAACATATTTGTTTGGATTTCATTATTTCATTATTTTGTAGATTTCATTTAACTAAATTAATGTTAAGGGAAACGATTCTGCTCAGTGACAACAGAGGTTTTTACAAAATGGTCTGAAATATTTCCATGTGCACAAGCAGATGTACATTGTGCCAGGAAGGGCCCTCGGACGTGAACCAGTGGACAGTTATCGCTTCTCGGCCTTTTGGCTAAGATCAAGTGTAGTATCTGTTGTTATCAGTTTAATGTCTGATATGTCCTCTATGCGAGGACTACATATTAAATGGATTTTTATCAATAGGAGTTGAAAAAGGAGCTTGCTCCGTTCACTCCAAGCATCGACCCGGTACTGTAGTGCCGCTGGGAACGGTGCGCTCTCCTCTGCTCTTGTGAAAAAGCAAACAGCGGTGCAGGATGGAAGTTTCAGGGAGCCCAAGATGAAACTTTCTTTTAATCTGCTGAGAAAAGAGAGTGAATGCGAAGCAGACTTTAACACGGCTCTGGGAGCGAGCCGAGTGCGGGCTAACCGGGAGAATTGCTTGAAAGAAACGCGACACCGAATGAGCGGTCAGAACAAAGCCTCAATACGGTGTTCCCGTGTTGTTTGTGGCTGCCTTGTCTTTTGCACAGAGTAAAAGACAAGGCAGCCATCGAATAGGGCCCGATTGTTCCTACTTGGTCAGCCGAGGAGCAAGGGGGGGGATCAAGCGTCTCAACCAAGCAAAGCTCACCATGGGGAAGGTGGCTATGCCAACTAGCCTGATGCCCTGCTCCCGCAGTGATGGATAATCGTACTCTGGTTTCTCTTCATAATGTACAAGTCTTTCGCCTTTTACTAAAGACTTCCGTGGAGCGCAGCACTAATGAATTGTTTCTATTTTTGGCAGGCTTTACCTTTGCGGGTGAAGCCCTTTCTGTCTGTGCAAAAGAAATCTTGTTACTGTGCAGAGTGACTTCTCTGAGTAGAGTCGCCTTACTTGTTGCGACTGTGCCGATGTTGCTTGAATGGTGCTCGCTGGAGCGTGCGGTAGTGTAAAGTTATACCATTTAAAAGGGCTGAAGAGTGCTCAGTGCAGCGGGTGGGCGGAGGTGCAAAGTGACACTATGGCCATAAAAAGAACACCGCTACAAGTGCGCATTGTGCCAGGAAGGGCCCTCGGACGTGAACCAGTGGACAGTTATCGCTTCTCGGCCTTTTGGCTAAGATCAAGTGTAGTATCTGTTCTTATCAGTTTAATGTCTGATATGTCCTCTATGCGAGGACTACATATTAAATGGATTTTTATCAATAGGAGTTGAAAAAGGAGCTTGCTCCGTTAACTCCAAGCATCGACCCGGTACTGCAGTGCCGCTGGGAACGGTGCGCTCTCCTCTGCTCTTGTGAAAAAGCAAACAGCGGTGCAGGATGGAAGTTTCTTTTAGTCTGCTGAGAAAAGAGAGTGAATGCGAAGTAGACTTTAACACGGCTCTGGGAGCGAGCCGAGTGCGGGCTAACCAGGAGAATTGTTTGAAAGAAACGCGACACCGAATGAGCGGTCAGAACAAAGCCTCAATACGGTGTTCCTGTGGTGTTTTTATAAAATGCGGTGAAAAAAAAGGTGTGAATGCCCCATAGAAAACTAAAAGGTGGAGCGGAAGTGTTCGGCTGAGAGAAGGTGTGAATGTCGGACTATATTTGGTGAAAAGCAGGTGAAGCAAGGTCTGAATGCCCAACCTTACATCATCAAAAGCGAGATCAGAGGTTTTTGGCTGCAAGAAGGCCATAGTTTGCCAAAAGCGGGTAAGGTGCGAATGACCGACTAAATATCAACAAAAGTGGGGGCGGAGGTCTTCGGATGCAAGTGGGTGTGAATATCCCACCATACAAGTATGGTGGAGAGGAAGCTGTGAATGGCCGACCATAGTTTGCAAAAAGTGGGTGAGAAAAGGTGCGAATGTCCAACCATACATGATCAAAACAGGGAGCGGAGGTGTTTGGCTGTGACAAGGTGTGAATGTCCACCCATAATTAATGAAAAGCGGGCAACAAGTAGGTTCGAATGCCCAACCATACATCAACAAAAGCAGGAGTGGATGTGTTTGGCTACAAGAAGGTTTGAATGTCCGAGCATAGTTTGTAAAAAGCGGGTAAGAAAAGGTGCGAATGCCCGACAAAGTATGATCAAAAGAGGGAGTGGAGGTTTTCGGCTACAAGAAGGTTTGAATGTCCGACCATAGTTTGTAAAAAGCGGGTAAGAAAAGGTGCGAATGCCCGAACATACATCATCAAAAGAGGGAGCGGAGGTGTTACGCTGAAAGACGGTGTGAATGTCCGACCATAGTTGGTAAAAAGCGGGCAAGAAAAGGTTCGAATATCCAACCAAACATAATCAAAAGTGGGAGCAGAGCTGTTCAACTGCAAGTAGGTGTGAATGTCCACCCATAATTCCTGAAAAATGGGTAAGAAAAGGTGCGAATGCCCAACCATACATCATCAAAAGAAGAAATGGATGTGTTCTGCTACAAGAAGGTTTGAATGTCCGACCATAGTTTGTAAAAAGCGGGTAAGAAAAAGTTCGAATGCCCGAACATACACCATCAAAAGAGGGAGCGGAGGTGTTCCGCTGTAAGATGCTGCGAATGTCCAACCATAGTTGGTAAAAAGCGGGTAAGAAAAGGTTAAAAAAACCCGACTGTACACAATCAATAGTGGGAGCGGAGTTGTTCGGCTACAAGAAGGTGTGAAAGTCCGACCATGGTTTGTAAAACGCGGGTAAGACAAGGTGCGAATGCCCGACAATGTATGATCAAAAGAGGGAGCGGAGTTGTTTGGCTGCAAGGTCTGAATTTCCAACCATAATTTGTAAACACCATTGAAGAAAAGGCTCGAAAGCCCGACTATACACCATCAAAAGCTGGAGCGGCGGTGTTCAGCTGCAAGAAGGTCTGAATGTCCACCAATAATTACTGAAAAATGGGTAAGAAAAGGTGTGAATGCCCAACTATACATCATCACAAGCATAAGTGGATGTGTTCGGACACAAGAAGGTTTGAATGTCCGACCATAGTTTGTAAAAGGCGGGTAAGAAAAGGTTCGAATGCCCGAACATACACAATCAAAAGAGGGAGCGGAGGTGTTTCGCTGCAAGAAGGTGTGAATGTCCGAGCATAGTTTGTAAAAAGTGGGTAAGAAAAGGTTCGAATGCCAGAACATACACCATCAAAAGAGGGAGCGGAGGGGTTCCGCTGTAAGAAGGTGTGAATGTCCGACCATAGTTGGTAAAAAGCGGGTAAGAAAAGGTTGAAATACCCGAACATACACAATCAATAGCGGGAGCGGAGTTGTTCGGCTAAATGAAGGTGTGAAAGTCCGACCATGGTTTGTAAAAAGCGGGCAAGAAAAGGTTCGAATGCCAAAATATACACCATCAAAAGCGGAAGCCGAGGTGTTCGGCTGCAAGTAGGTGTGAATGTCAGATCATAATTTGCAAAAAGCTGATGAGAAAGGTGTGAATGACCGACAATAATTGCTAAAAAATTTGTTAGAAAAGGTAAGAATGCCCGACCATTCATCATCAAAAGCGAGAGAAGAGGTGTTCGGCTGCAAGAAGCTGTGAATGTCCAGCCATAATAACTCAAAAACGGGTAAGAAAAGGTAGTATTGCCAGACCATGAATGATCAAAACAGGGACCGGAGGTTTTCCGCTGTAAGAAGGTGTTAATGTCCGACCATAATTGGTTAAAAGCGGGTAAGAAAAGGTTAAAATACCCGACTGTACACAATCAATAGCGGGAGCGGAGTTGTTTGGCTACTAAAAGGTGTGAAAGTCCGACCATGGTTTGTAAAAAGCGGGTAAGAAAAGGTGCAATTGTCGGACAATGTATGATCAAAAGAGGGAACGGAGGTTTTCGGCTGCAAGAAGGTCTAAATGTCCAACCATAATTTGTAAACACCGGGGAAGAAAAGGCTCGGAAGCCCGACTATACACCATCAAAAGCGGGAGCGGAGGTGTTCAGCTGCAAGAAGGTCTGAATGTCCATCAATAATTGCTAGAAAACATGAAAAAAAATTTTCGAATATCCAACCGCACATGATCATAAGTGGGAGAGGAGGTGTTCAGCTGCAAGAAGGTGTGAATGTCCACCCATAATTCCTCAAAAATGGGTAAAAAAAAGGTGCGAATGCCCAACCATACATCATCAAAAGCAGGACTGGATGTGTTCGGCTACAAGAAGGTTTGAATGTCCGAGCATAGTTTGTAAAAAGCGGGTAAGAAAAGGTTTGAATGCCCGAACATACACCATCAAAAGAGGGAGCGGAGGTGTTCCGCCATAAGAAGGTGTGAATGTCCGACCGTAGTTGGTAAAAAGTGGGTAAGAAAAGGTTAAAATACCCGTCTGTGCACAATCAATAGCGGGAGCGAATGTGTTCGGCTACAAGAAGGTGTGAAAGTCCGACCATGTTTTGTAAATAGCGGGTAAGAAAAGGTGCGAATGCCCGACAATGTATGATCAAAAGAGGGAGCGGAGGTTTTCGACCAAAAGAAGGTCTGAATGTCCAACCATAATTTGTAAAAACCGGGGAAGAAAAGGCTCGAAAGCCCGACTATACACCATCAAAAGCGGGAGCAGAGGGGTTCAGCTGCAAGAAGGTCTGAATGTCCATCAATAATTGCTAGAAAACATGAAAGAAAATTTTCGAATATCAAACCGCACATGATCATAAGTGGGAGCAGAGGTGTTCAGCTGCAAGAAGGTGTGAATGTCCACCCATAATTCCTCAAAAATGGGTAAAAAAAAGGTGCGAATGCCCAACCATACATCATCAAAAGCAGGTGTGAATGTCAGATCATAATTTGCAAAAACCTGATGAGAAATGGTGAGAATGCCCGACTATACACCATCAAATGCGGGAGCGGAGGTGTTCGGCTGTGTGAGTAGGTGTGAATGTCCAACCATACTTGCTGAAAAATATGACAAAGCAGTTTTCACTTGGTTTGAGTGAAGGAATTCATTTTATATCAAAATCCGAAATTGTGTAGAACTCGTGGAAAGAAGCTTATTCTCGGATTCCTAAAGGTTTAGTGTTGTTCTTTGGTATACTGCAAAGTAATACTTTCTATTTTTTTTAAACCCATTCAGACATGGATAAATATGAAGGACAAAGCAGTTTTAACTTGGTTTGAGTAAAGGAATTCATTTTATATCAAAATCCGAAATTGTGTAGAACTGGTGAAAAGAAGCTTATTCCCCGATTACTAAAGGTTTAGTGTTGTTCTTTGGTATACTGCAAAGTAATACTTTCTTTTTTTTTGAAACCTATTCAGACATGGATAAATATTAAGGACAAAGCAGTTTTAACTTGGTTTGAGTGAAGGAATTCATTTTATATCAAAATCCGGAATTGTGTAGAACTCGTGAAAAGAAGCTTATTCTCGGATTCCTGAAAAAAATTAGTGTTGTTCTTTCCTATCCTGCAAAGTACTACGTTCTTTTTTGTTTAAAGCTATTTAGACATGGGTAAATATGAAGGACAAAGCAGTTTTAACTTGGTTTGAGTGAAGAAATTAATTTTATATCAAAATCCGAAATTGTGTAGAACTGGTGACAAGAAGCTTATTCTCGGATTCCTAAAGGTTTAGTGTTGTTCTTTGGTATACTGCAAAGTAATACTTTCTTTTTTGTTGAAAGCTATTATGACATGGATAAATATGAAGGACAAAGCAGTTTTAACTTGGTTTGAGTGAAGGAATTCATTTTATATCAAAATCCAGAGTTGTGCATTATGGCAGCAGAATTGTAGTCTGAATACCTTTTATGCCAAATAGATTTGCCTTGCCAAGGGAAGTTTTATAAATGTTTATTGTTTATGTTTAAAATATATAAACTAGCAGAATAATTAATTCATCCGCCTGGTCCCTCCCACCCCGGAGAGGGCAGCCAGAGACTGGCTGCAATAGGCATCCCCGCAACCTGGGACCCAACACAGGGCAGGAGAGCCTTATGTCCACCAGGCTCAGGGCCTGCAGTCACCATATTCCGGGAGCTACTGTACCCACAGAAGGAACTGCTTTGTCCTTCATATTTATCCATGTCTAAATAGCTTTAAACAAAAAAAGAACGTTGTACTTTGCAGGATAGGAAAGAACAACTCTAAACCTTTTCAGGAATCCGAGAATAAGCGTCGATTGACGAGTTCTACACAATTTCGGATTTTGATATAAAATGAATTCCTTCACTCAAACCAAGTTAAAACTGCTTTGTCCTTGATATTTATCCATGTCTGAATCGGTTTCAACAAAATAGAAAGTATTACTTTGCAGTATACCAAAGAACAAACACTAAACCTTTAGGAATCCGAGAATAAACTTATTTCCACGAGTTCTACACAATTTCAGATTTTGATATAAAATGAATTCCTTCACTAGAACCAAGTGAAAACTGCTTTGTCATATTTTTCAGCAAGTATGGTCGGACATTCACACCTACTCACAGCCGAACACCTCCGCTCCCGCATTTGATGGTGTATAGTCGGGCATTCTCACCATTTCTCATCAGGTTTTTGCAAATTATGATCTGACATTCACACCTGCTTTTGATGATGTATGGTTGGGCATTCGCACCTTTTTTTACCCATTTTTCAGGAAATATGGGTGGACATTCACACCGTCTTGCAGCTGAACACCTTCTCTCCCGCATATGTGCGGTTTGATATTCGAAAATTTTCTTTCATGTTTTTTAGCAATTATTGATGGACATTGAGACCTTCTTGCAGCTGAACACCTCTGCTCCCGCTTTTGATGGTGTATAGTCGGGCTTCCGAGCCTTTTCTTCCCCGGTTTTTACAAATTATGGTTGGACATTCACACCTTCTTGCAGCCGAAACCCTCCGCTCCCTCTTTTGATTATACATTGTCGGGCATTCGCACCTTTTCTTAACCGCTTTTTACAAAACATGGTCGGACTTTCATACCTTGTTGTAGCCGAACACATCCCTTCCCGCTATTGATTGTGTACAGTCGGCCATTTGAACCTTTTCTTACCCGCTTTTTACCAACTACGGTCGGACATTCACACCTTCTTATGGCGGAACACCTCCGCTCCCTCTTTTGATGGTGTATGTTCGGGCATTCGAACCTTTTCTTACCCGCTTTTTACAAACTATGCTCGCACATTCAAACCTTCTTGTAGCCGAACACATCCAGTCCTGCTTTTGATGATGTATGGTTGGGCATTCGCACCTTTTTTTTTACCCATTTTTGAGGAATTATGGGTGGACATTCACACCTTCTTGCAGCTAAACACCTCCGCTCCCACTTATGATCATGTGCGGTTTGATATTCGAAAATTTTCGTTCATGTTTTCTAGCAATTATTGATGAACATTCAGACCTTCTTGCAGCTGAACCCCTCTGCTCCCGCTTTTGATGGTGTATAGTCGGGCTTTCGAGCCTTTTCTTCCCCGTTTTTTACAAATAATGTTTGGACATTCAGACCTTCTTGCAGCCGAAAACCTCCGCTCCCTCTTTTGATCATACATTGTCGGGCATTCGCACCTTTTCTTACCCGCTATTTACAAAACATGGACTGACTTTCACACCTTCTTGTAGCCGAACACATTCGCTCCCGCTATTGATTGTGTACAGTCTGGTATTTTAACCTTTTCTTACCCACTTTTTACCAACTACGGTCGGATATTGACACCTTATGGCGGAAAACCTCCGCTCCCTCTTTTGATGGTGTATGTTTGGGCATTCGAACCTTTTCTTACCCGCTTTTTACAAACTATGGTCGGACATTCAAACCTTCTTGTAGCCGAACACATCCAGTCCTGCTTTTGATGATGTATGGTTGGACTTTCACACCTTTTAGTAGCCAAACAACTCCGCTCCCGCTATTGATTGTGTACAGTCGGGTATTTTAACCTTTTCTTACCCGCTTTTTACCAATTATGGTCGGACATTCACACCTTCTTACAGCGGAACACCTCCGCTCCCTGTTTTGATCATTTATGGTCTGGCAATACTACCTTTTCTTATCCGTTTTTGAGTAATTATGGCCTGACATTCACAGCTTCTTGCAGCCAAACACCTCTTCTCCGCTTTTGATGATGAATAGTCCGGCATTCTTACCTTTTCTAACACATTTTTCAGCAATTATTGTCGGTCATTCAAACCTTTCTCATCAGCTTTTTGCAGTTATGATCTGACATTCACACCTACTTGCAGCCGAACACCTCGGCTTCCGTTTTTGATGGTGTATATTTTGGTTTTCGAACCTTTTCTTACCCACTTTTTACAAACTATGCTCGGACATTCACACCTTCTTGCAGCGAAACTCCTCCGCTCCCTCTTTTGATTGTGTATGTTCGGGCATTCGAACCTTTTCTTACCCGCCTTTTACAAACTATGGTCGGACATTCAAACTTTCTTGTGGCCGAACAAATCCACTTCTGCTTTTGATGATGTATAGTTGGGCATTCACACCTTTTCTTACCCATTTTTCAGTAATTATTGGTGGACATTCAGACCTTCTTGCAGCTGAACACCTCTGCTCCCGCTTTTGATGGTGTATAGTCGGGCTTTCGAGGCTTTTCTTCAACGGTGTTTACAAATTATGGTTGGAAATTCAGACCTTGCAGCTGAACACCTCCACTCCCTCTTTTGATCATACATTGTCGGGCATTCGCACCTTGTCTTACCCGCGTTTTACAAACCATGGTCGGACTTTCACACCTTCTTGTAGCCGAACAACTCCGCTCCCGCTATTGATTGTGTACAGTCGGGTATTTTAACCTTTTCTTACCCGCTTTTTACCAATTATGGTCGGACATTCACACCGTCTTACAGCGGAACACCTCCGCTCCCTCTTTTGATGGTGTATGTTCGGGCATTCGAACTTTTTCTTACCCACTTTTTACAAACTATGGTCGGACATTCAAACCTTCTTGTAGCAGAACACATCCACTTCTTCTTTTGATGATGTATGGTTGTGCATTCGTACCTTTTCTTACCCATTTTTCAGGAATTATGGGTGGACATTCACACCTACTTGCAGTCGAACAGCTCTGCTCCCACTTTTGATTATGTTTGGTTGGATATTCGAACCTTTTCTTAACTGCTTTTTACAAACTTTGGTCGGACATTCACACCTTCTTGCAGTAAAACACCTCCGCTTCCGCTTTTGATGGTATATATTCGGGCATTCGAACCTTTTCTTACCCGCTTTTTACCAACTATGGTCGGACATTCGCACCATCTTACAGCGGAACACCTCAGCTCCTTTTTTTGATGGTGTATGTTCGGGCATTCGCACCTTTTCTTACCTGCTTTTTACAAACTTTGTTCGGACGTTCACACCTTCTTGCAGCCGAACACCTCCGCTTCCGCTTTTGATGGTATATATTCGGGCATTCGAACCTTTTCTTACCCGCTTTTTACCAACTATGGTCGGACATTCGCACCATCTTACAGCGGAACACCTCTTCTCCCGCTTTTGATGATGAATGGTCCGGCATTCTTACCTTTTCTAACACATTTTTCAGCAATTATTGTCGGTCATTCACACCTTTCTCATCAGCTTTTTGCAAATTATGATCTGACATTCACACCTACTTGCAGCCGAACACCTCGGCTTCCACTTTTGATGGTGTATATTTTGGCATTCGAACCTTTTCTTACCCGCTTTTTACAAACCATGGTCGGACTTTCACACCTTCTTTTAGCCGAACAACTCCGCTCCCGCTATTGATTGTGTAGAGTTTGGTATTTTAACATTTTCTTACTCGCTTTTTACCAACTATGGTCGGACATTCACACCTTCAACAAGCCCTTCAATGTCCACAATTTAGCGTCACGAACAGGATCCCTCGACTGGTGTCTCTGGACCGGACCGCAGTGCATGGCCAGCCTGGACTGAAGTAGCTGTTCCAGCCTCATACCTCCAAGGCCTTTTCTGAGAGAGAGGACTGGCAGGTCCTTTTCCTGAATACCAGCGCTGGGATCATTTTTTAAATATGATAGTCTGAGACGATAGGACTGCTTTTAATTTTTATTTGAATAAAAGAGGGTTTCCCGGTTGTGTCATTAGTGAGACAGAGATTTCATGGGTAAGTGAAACTTTTGAAGCAGTCCGAAGAAGTGTGAAGTACTCCGAAGAAGTATGAGTACAGATTAAGGTTCGTTGGAGACGTCCTTTGAGTGAAGGAATGTATTTCCCCATTCCAAGTCTGAGAATGGGAAACAGTAGGTCTCAGACTTTTGACCCTACCGGGGGACCTAAGCATGTTGAAATGAAAAAGAAATATGGTCCAGAGGTTTTCCACCTGAAGGTTCTTTTAGTATGTTAGAAATAAGAAAATTAGAAGAAAAGTTTTGCAAATATGAGAAAGAGATGAAGCAAAAAAAAGAAAGTTAAGTTTAAATAAGAAGTAAGAAAGGTATAGAATGTTGGAAAAAATAAAGTGTATTAAGAGAAAGAAAGGAAAATGTTAAACAAATGCCATGACGGAATGATGATAATAATTTAGTATGTGGACGAAAAGATAATTCAGCTCTGATTAAGACTGAATCTTCTTTTAAACCAACACCATATTCCACTGATAACACTTTTTCTCCTTCTGCACCTCTTTACCCCACCCTGAGCGCTCTCACTGTGCCGGATCCAGACCTGGACTCCTGCCCTCCACGACGCCTGCAACAACAACAGCCAGCCCTGCCACAAGCCTCTGGCTCTCGGGAAGAAGGGACTTCTTCCATCCTCCCTCGGGAAGAAATTCCATCATCCTCACAACATCAGTTACATAGGTCTGATGATGAGGAAAAGGAAGACGTTTGGTTCTCCAGCGTACCTGCCCAAGAACTTTTAACGCAAGTGACAAAAATCCTTTACCCACAATCTGGACTTCAGAGATCTAAACGTGAGAAAAAACAAAACCAGATTCAAACCATGCCTATGGTTAAAGTTGCAGTTCCCACTGGACCATTACTGGTTTATTGACCCTGGACTGAGACTGACATCATGGAAGCATAACAATGCTTACCAGATCCAGAGATTTCTGGACCCCATTTTGCTGACGAGTTGCGAGATTTCTGCGCACAATTCTGCCCGACCGGGGTTGAATTGCGTCGCATATTGGCAAAAAAGTTCAAACTGACCGACCTCTGCAAAATAGAGGCCAGTATGCTACAACTGGATTTGCGACCTACCAACAGTGAACGAGGACATAATGATAACGCTCAATATGAAGCAGCCATCCAAAGACTGTGTCAAGCCATCACCACTCAATTTCCAACCAAAATCAATATGTCCCACATTTACACCTGCAAACAGAAACCCGGTGAAGGGACTGATGATTTTGTACACCGCATCCTTGAGGAAGTCAGCAAGCACAGCGGTCATCAGAGACCAACGGATTTGGGTAATGAATCAGGACCATGGGAGAGTATTGCATGCAATGCAATAATTAAAGGCCTCATGCCAGATGTCGCCACTGAAGTAAAGAACATTTACGTGGGATGGTGTGAGGGTCCTCGTTTTGGCTGACGTTCGCCGATATGCTCGCCATGCTCAGAACCAAGTTGAGATGCGTAAGATATAGGACAAGTGTGAAAAGGAGCTGCATTTGGCAGCCATGACCATGTATTACGCAGTTGGTGTAAACAGAGGACGAGGCCGAAGCCGAAGACGTGGACGTGTGGGAGAGGAGGTCGAAATGGGCCACGCCAGAGCTATGATCCGAATATTTGTTTTTACTGTGGCTGTGTCCACAGCTGAAAAGTGATGAAATTGGGCAAAAGGCTGACTGAGGGTGGGAGGCAGGTTCTGGACGTCACGCGGCAGCGGAGCCTCCACTAATGGGTGATAGCACAAACACACTCACACATTTTTCCTGCTCTGTGTAGTGAAGAAACGCTTGCCGACTGTGATTCACGTAGTAAAGTTTTGCATGCTATTTCCGTCCTAGAGCAAAGATATTTCTCTCAGAATATAGGAACTTATGTTCATCAGTAGTGACGTCAGGGGAGTTTGATTGTCCTCCAAAGTTAAGTGGAAACCACGTTTACTCTATGTCTGCATCAGGCCAGGTTGTGAAGGAGAAAATGACATCGCCCATTGCGTGTGTCACTCCCGATGGGCTCTCCTTCTAACACTCATTTTTGTTATCAGAGTTGTGTCCCATTAACCTGATGGGCTGTGATCTCATGTGTAAATTAGGCATTATTTTAACTTCTACACCAGAGGGTGTTAACGTTATGTTACAGCCTGACAAAGTTTTCACAGCAGTGCAGTTTGATTCATCTGCACTTACATATGCTTATGAGTGGAAACTTCCCAGCTCTCCTTTTTCACAACAACTAGTGGAAGAAGCAAAAGCGTTAGTTTCACCCCTTTCTGATTTAATGCAACCTGCTGATTTGCACTGCACATCACACATTTCTTTGGGGCCTGACAATGACTATGAGAAGAAGTGAAAAAATATGTGCGCCTACTTTATTGGCTGTGTCGCTCACTCCAGAGCACTTCGATTTTTTTAATGTTTGTGGTACTCGCCCTCACATTTCCTTGGCCAAACCTACACACTGGCATTGACAAGGTGTGGGAGAGTTTGTTGCTACATGTCAGAAAGAAACAGATTGGACCGTTTCACCTGCTGATCCAAATTTGATGTTTTCTGAACGATTGTCAGCATACAAAAAAACATTTTTGAGTACAATGCATTGTCAAAGAACTGTGGAATTAATTCCTACCACAGAATCACATTTTGAAGCATGTTTTTTATCTGAAAAAGATTTGTCTTCGATACCCATGTTGGCTGAAGTGCCCAATGATCTTTGGGCGAAGAGCAAATATGATGTGGGGTTGTTTATTATTGAAACTAGATTAGAAGTAGATAAATATGAAGGACAAAGCAGTTTGAACTTGGTTTGAGAGAAGGAATTAATTTTATTGCAAAATCCGAATTCATGCATAACTCGTCAAATAGATAGTGATGTGTCGTTCGTGAGCGATTCGTTCGATATGAACAAATTTTTTATATGACTCGGGAGTAACGAGTTGTCTCAGTGAGTGATTCGTTCATTTTCATGCAGTACCCTTCCTCACCACATGGCAGGCGGCAGCTTCATAAGCTCAGTCAGCAGGACAGGAAACAGTATTGATTCGTTCATGACTCAACTCCTCGACTGACGGGTCCTCGCATAGGAAACAGTATTGATTAGTTTACGACTCAACTCCTTGGGTCTTCGTTCATTTGTCACGTTTTAAATTCTACATTTCATTTGACAGGCTGAAGAGCAGTAGGCACAACAGTTCGTTCACAAACCGGATCATTAATCTCATAGACTATTCTACCATCAACAACTTGGAAACCACAATCGACTCTCTAGATGCAGAAATAGCATTTAATGGAGTGAACTGGAAATTTTTATTCGCAGCATAAAACAAATTCGGGTTTGGGTCACACTTCATCAACTGGATAAGGATATTATATAGCTCCCCAAATGCAAGTGTCAGGACAAATGATCAAACTTCTCCAAGCTTCAGTCTGCAGAGAGGTACAAGACAGGGTTGCTCACTTTCTCCCTCACTTTTTGCTATTTTCATCAAACCTTTAGCAGCTGCTATCAGACAAGATAGAAATATTAAAGGCATCCAACCCCAAAATATTGAGCATAAAATAAGTCTTTATGCTGATGATGTATTATTTTTCCTTCAGAACTCAGAGACGTCTCTCACTCACACGATCACACTCATAAATAAATTCTCGGCACTTTCTGACTACTCTATCAACTGGTCTAAGACCACAGTTCTGCCCATTAACTGTAGGGTCCAGAATATACCTGCGATCACTTTACAGTCAGGAAATATTAGATATTTAGGCATAAACATTTCCTCCAGGCTCTCAGAGCTAACAAAGCTAAATTATGTGCAATTATTAAAGAGAGTAGAGGACGATCTCTCTCGTTGGAAGTCCTTACCTATATCACTTATGGGGAGAGTTACAACCATTAAAATGATGATACTACCAAAAGTTAACTATTTGTTCTCAATGATCCCCATAAAACCATCTGCTACTTGGTTTAAGTCACTAGATTCATGCATCTCCAAATTTCTGTGGAAAAACAAACCACCACGTATCAGTTTAAAAACCCTACAGAAGACCAAGGACAGTGGTGGATTAGATTTACTTCATTTTCAGCACTATTCCTTAGCCAATAGGTTACAATATATATCAAAATGGTTTAAACCTTGTTGTTGTCACAGTTCCCAGAGACGTTGTAATCGTTGAGGATTCTATATTCACCCCCTCATTAGAGGCACGTGTTGCAGATTGATGACACTGAATCTTCTTCTCTGTTCATTGCTGGCATCATTCCCAGCATCGTGAGTGTTCGTGGCATTGTTAGCCTCTTCTTCTGGATCTTGATATCGAGCATCCTTTTGTATTTCTGGTTTGTAAGTCCTCTCTCTTCGTTCACCGGAGTCTTCGTCTCTTTGTCCTTGAGTTTGGTGATTTTTTCTTCTTTTGATGCCTTGACACAGTGTGACAGGTGATACCACGTGGGAGATCCTTTAACTTGGACTGCTGTCCCTGTGCTGCGAAATGGCTGTGCTGCTCAAATGGTCTCTCCTTCATCATATACACAGTTATTTATACATCACCTTCCACCATGAAGCGTTGTCCCTTTTTGTTTCTCTCTTTGTTCTTAAAATGCTGTTATGCATGTCTAAACCAATCCATTAAACTAGATCATTTTGGCAGTAAAGCGATCTACAATGTGCTTGGTCGCAAAGCTGCTCATCTGTGGTAAACAGCTCTTCAGAAAGGCATTCTTCAATTGATTTCACTAATTTTATGTAATAATTTTGTGATTTCCTACAAAACTACACTTCTTCTCCCATCTGTCTGAGTATTTAATATTGTCTGGGTCCCGTTAAAACATGTATTTTTCCCATCTAATTCCTTGTTTGCTTTAAAACAAGTATTCCCCATTTTCTATCCCTTCAGTAGCCAACCAGTTTGTATGGAGTACACTGGAGCAACTTGACTGATCAGTAAAACACTGCTTTTGTTGTCACCGCAAGGCTTCCCCCGTCGGTTGTTTCACTGAGACACTACTGAGTAACTACAACTCAACACAGTTTATACACATAACATTCATATACATACTAACAAACAAACAAACAATAATTTATCGCAATTTTCTCATCTCTGTTTGAACGTACACCCAGGTAAATATTCCTGTAGTCTTCTCATACCGACTATGGACCCATTCATTGTTTAACTTCACTGTTTTGCAAATCCTAATTGAATATTACACATTGACATTGAACTTTACTGGATAAGCAGGTCTTCATTGCATTCAGCAGCCTATATGTGAGCATTTATGTGTAAGCTGTTCTTCTTTGCATTTATCAGCAGCAAGCAATTCTTCACTGCACATGCATATGTAAATAGTAAAACAATTCCAATGTGTTAGCGAAACCTTCTATATCACAGTGGTTTCTAAGGTCTATTTTAAGTTCTATGCCATCAGTGAGATGACATTGTTTACAAAGTGTGTCAAATTATCACTGAAGATCTTTTCAGGTATTTCAAATCTAGAAATGAGTTATTTTACGCGTGATTTTGCTACTGAGAGTGCATCTGCTTGTGCACATGGAAATATTTCAGACCATTTGGTAAAAACCTCTGTTGTCACTGAGCAGAATCGTTTCCCTTAACATTAATTTAGTTCAATGAAATCTACAAAATAATGAAATAATGAAATCCAAACAAATATGTTGAAAAAGATACACTGGCTTAGGGAATTATCTTCGTTTTGGTCTTAGATTTCCCTGTGGAATGTATTTTGCACATATTTGACCTGCTAGACAAAACTTTATTCATTTATTGATTCTAAAAATTTTTTTTTAATAATTAGTAAAACCATATGCTGTAAAAACCTGGTTCATTATTGCTTCCATCCCTCCTGTTGAGACATGACATGGTCCGTGGCTCAATACTGCAGCATATTTAAACAAATTCTTTGGCAGTATGGTTTTCCTTCCGGTCATTCATACGAGTCTATTGTAGATGGCAATTGAATAACATCTAATAATGCTAAAATATTTGTAGTTTATACATTTAGCTGTGGATGTCAACATACCTGTTTTTCCCATGCTGTGTTAACACATGTACAGTTGAGAAGGCATACTGACTGTCAGTGTAAACGTTAACAACCTTTTTGTTATTTAATTTACAAGCTTCAGTTAAAGCTACCAATTCGACTGCTTGAACAGAGTAATTTTTTGGTAGTGGTTGTTTTAAGAAAACTTCAGTTTCTGTTACTACTGCAAATCCTGTAGCATTTGTGCCATCAGGGTTTTTTTCCTTGATCTGTTGAATAAATATAGTTATTTCTGCATTTTCATAACGTATATCAGTTAAGTCTGGCCTGGGTAAAACACTGATGGTTATTTCTGACATGCAATCATGAGGCTTTCCATCTGTGGGGTAGGTAGCAGTGTGGATGGATTAAGTGTAGCACATCTCTCGACAACAAGGTTAGGCTGTGAAAGAAGAACTGTTATGTAGGAGAGATGTCTGGTAAAGATATTTTGTTAAGTAACCATATCACAGCCACTGCATGAGGTACCTTAAGTGTTAATGGGTGAAATAACACCATTATTGTTGATGCCTGCACTGCCAATGGCTTCTGGCCATTGATTCAAAAGTACGATCTCGTCCCTTTTTCCCCCTTTCAGTGGACACTGGCCCCTAATTACCGCAATTCAGCAGGGGGTCTTTCATTAGGAGTACTGGACTCCCCCGTGCACGGTTTCAGCTCCGACCCTGGACAGCGGAAAAAACGTTGAGATCTGGTTTGAGGACTCAATTGTTGAGAAAAGTCTCTCAATGAGACTCAGAGTTGCTGGAGTCAGTTAATGCAAGTTCAAGAATGTGTGTGTGTATGGGTGTATGTGTGCGAACGTGTGTGAGTTTGTGTGTGTGAGAGTTTAAAGAACCTGTTATCCACAGGCAGGTCTTAACTAGTATGGCACGGGTCCAGCCTGTCTCATCTTTTTTGGAAGGTCCAGCGCTCGGCCGTAACCCTTCTGTCTGTTTGGACTCTCACATACATTCGGTTAATCATAGAAAAACGAGAACAAAACTTTTTAGCCCCTTAAATTCATAAAACAGACATGGTGCAGTTATTTCCATTCTAGAAAATAAGAGTAATCACCACCATTCCTATAAATTCTGGATATTCTAACAATCTGAATCTTTTTTAAATGTTCGATGAAGCCCTTTGCTGTTCTGTTTAGAGACTCAGCTGATCATAAACCAAGTTTTGCTCTTGAACCAAGCTTCTAAACTCTTCACCTTTTTCATTTCTCAGTTAGTATTCACTTTAAAACTGATTAAAAGAAAAATTAAATGAATGCCTATCAACAAATGTGGGATCTAAACTCTAGTGCTTCCTCTAAAATAATTTCCTTTCTCAATTCAGAAATGTGTGTGTGTAAGTCACAACACCCGTGACACCAAAACGGCTTTCTTTTCTCTCTTTTCTCTACACTCTGCACTGTGAGCACACACAACAAATCAGAAAGGCTTTTTTCTCTCTTTTCTACATTATGGACTGTGGGGACACAAAACCGCTCTCTCTTTTTTTTTTTTTTGATTGTGTGCCAGGGCGTTGTCTCACGTATTAGATTATGCTTAAGATACGAATGGGTTTATCAGTCACATCAGAATCCATACATACTGATCCTCCCGTAATAAAATGGTCGGATCTTATCAAACACACTTTGTTTCTTGTGACAAGTCAGCGAAACAGCGTATACACGTCAAGACACTGAATCAAGTTTGCCACAAGAACTCATAAGTTTGGCAGTATTGCTCTGCCGTCAGCAATCATACACCCATTTTATTTTCATGAGACATGTGCAGGCACCTGTTCATCTACTGTTCTATCACTATGAATTAGTTTATCTATTATCAATAAGGATACTTCTACAACTACTATCAAAGTATGTCCGGACTTCTTATGTTGTCAGTTGCTATATATGAATAAGTGGGTTGCTACTGAAAAGCATTAAGCATGTCACACAGCCCAAACATATAACATTTCAGGACACACCACACAGTTAACAACCACAGTGAAGCGTGTCAAAGCCCAAACATGTAACATTCAACAGGACACTTACACAACACATTCAAATCAAACAGTCAGACAACATACAAGAACCTATACCCCAGCCGGCATTGCTCCCTGCCTATTTTCCTACAACTCACTATGTGTGCGCACACCTTTATTGACAAACTCTTCAACTTATACTCTTTTACCGAAGCTGCTACAGCTCGATTGGCCAAATACCCTTAGATCCTATTTCGGTGAATTTGACATCTGCCTTGCATGTAACAGATTAGCGGTTTAGCAGTTTTAATTTAGTTTGAGTGAAGGAATTCATTTTATAGCAAAATCCGAAATCGTGAAGAACTCATGGAAGTAAGCTTATTCTCGGATTCCTGAATCTTTAGATTTGCTCTTTCTTTTACTGCAAAGTACAACGTTGAGCAGCACTAATGAGTTGTTTCTATTTTTGGCAGGCTTTACCTTTGCGGATGAAGCCCTTTCTGTCTGTGCAAAAGAAATCTTGTTACTGTGCAGAGTTACTTCTCTGAGTAGAGTCGCCTTACTTGTTGCGACTGTGCCGATGTTCGAAGCTGGAGTGCAAAGTTGTTGCTTGAATGGTGCTCGCTGGAGCGTGCGGTAGTGTAAAGTTATACCATTTAAAAGGGCTGAAGAGTGCTCAGTGCAGCGGGTGGGCGGAGGTGCGGAATGCGAAGTAGACTTTAACACGGCTCTGGGAGCGAGCCGAGTGCGGGCTAACCAGGAGAATTGCTTGAAAGAAACGCGACACCGAATGAGCGGTCAGAACAAAGCCTCAATACGGTGTTCCTGTGGTGTTTTTATAAAATGCGGTGAAAAAAAAGGTGTGAATGCCCCATAGAAAACTAAAAGGTGGATCGGAAGTGTTCGGCTGCAAGAAGGTGTGAATGTCCGACTATATTTGGTGAAAAGCAGGTGAAGCAAGGTCTGAATGCCCAACCTTACATCATCAAAAGCGAGATCAGAGGTTTTTGGCTGCAAGAAGGCCATAGTTTGCCAAAAGCTGGTAAGGTGAGAATGACCGAATAAATATCAACAAAAGTGGGGGCGGAGGTCTTCGGATGCAAGTGGGTGTGAATATCCCACCATACAAGTATGGTGGAGAGGAAGCTGTGAATGGCTGACCATAGTTTGCAAAAAGCGGGTGAGAAAAGGTGCGAATGTCCAACCATACATGATCAAAACAGGGAGCGGAGGTGTTTGGCTGCGACAAGGTGTGAATGTCCACCCATAATTAATGAAAAGCGGGCAACAAGTAGGTTCGAATGCCCAACCATACATCATCAAAAGCAGGAGTGGATGTGTTCGGCTACAAGAAGGTTTGAATGTCCGAGCATAGTTTGTAAAAAGCGGGTAAGAAAAGGTTCGAATGCCCGAACATACACCATCAAAAGAGGGAGCGGAGGTGTTCCGCTGTAAGACGGTGTGAATGTCCGACCATAGTTGGTAAAAAGTGGGTATGAAAAGGTTCGAATGCCCAAATTCGGCTGAAAAAAACTGTGTTCGGCAGCAAAAAGTTGTGAATGTTTGACTAAAGTTTGTAAAAAAAGGGTAAGACAAGGTGCGAATGCCTGACAATGTATGATCAAAAGCGGGAGCGGAGGTGTTCAGCTGCAAGAAGGTCTAAATGTCCATCATTAATTGCTAGAAAACATGAAAGAAAATTTTCGAAAATCAATCCGCACATGATCATAAGTGGGAGAGGAGGTGTTCAGCTGCAAGAAGGTGTGAATGTCCTACCATAATTGCTGAAACATGTGTTAGAAACGGTAAGAATGCCGGACCATACATCATCAAAAGCTAGAGAGGTGGTGTTCGGCTGCAAGTAGGTGTGAATGTCTGACTAAAGTTCAAATTTATTAACAAAAGTGGGAGGAGAGGTCTTCGGATGAGTGGTTGAGAATTTCCAACCATAATCTATAAAATGCGGTGAAAAAAAAGGTGTGATAGAAACCTAAAAGGTGGAGCGGAAGTGTTCGGCTGCAAGAAGGTGTGAATGTCCGTCTATAGTTGGTGAAAAGCAGGAAAAGCAAGGTCTTAATGCCCAATCTTACATCATCAAAAGCGAGATCAGAGGTGTTTGGCTGCAAGAAAACGGGTAAGGTGTGAATGACCAACTATATATCAACAAAAGTGGGGGCGGAGGTCTTCGGATGCAAGTGGGTGTGAATATCCCACCATACAAGTATGGTGGAGAGGAAGCTGTGAATGGCCGACCATAGTTTCCAAAAAGCGGGTGAGAAAAGGTGCGAATGTCCAACCATACATGATCAAAACAGGGAGCGGAGGTGTTTGGCTGCGACAAGGTGTGAATGTCCACCCATAATTAATGAAAAGCGGGCAACAAGTAGGTTCGAATGCCCAACCATACATCAACAAAAGCAGGAGTGGATGTGTTTGGCTACAAGAAGGTTTGAATGTCCGAGCATAGTTTGTAAAAAGCGGGTAAGAAAAGGTGCGAATGCCCGACAATGTATGATCAAAAGAGGGAGTGGAGGTTTTCGGCTACAAGAAGGTTTGAATGTCCGACCATAGTTTGTAAAAAGCGGGTAAGAAAAGGTTCGAATGCCCGAATATATACCATCAAAAGCGGAAGCAGAGGTGTTCGGCTGCAAGAAGGTGTGAACGTCCGACCAAAGTTTGTAAAAAGCAGTTAAGAAAAGTTTCGAATATCCAACCAAACATAATCAAAAGTGGGAGCAGAGCTGTTTGACTGCAAGTAGGTGTGAATGTCCACCCATAATTCCTGAAAAATGGGTAAGAAAAGGTGCGAATGCCCAACCATACATCATCAAAAGAAGAAGTGGATGTGTTCTGCTACAAGAAGGTTTGAATGTCCGACCATAGTTTGTAAAAAGTGGGTAAGAAAAAGTTCGAATGCCCGAACATACACTATCAAAAGAGGGAGCGGAGGTGTTCCGCTGTAAGACGGTGTGAATGTCCGACCATAATTGGTAAAAAGCGGGTGAGAAAAGGTTAAAATACCCGACTGTACACAATCAATAGCGGGAAGGGACGTGTTCGGCTACAAGAAGGTGTGAAAGTCCGACTATGTTTTGTAAAAAGCGGTTAAGAAAAGGTGCGAATGCCCGACAATGTATGATCAAAAGAGGGAGCGGAGGTTTTCGGCTGCAAGAAAATCTGAATGTCCAACCATAATTTGTAAAAACCAGGGAAGAAAAGGCTCGAAAGCCCGACTATACACCATCAAAAGCGGGAGCAGAGGTGTTCAGCTGCAAGAAGGTCTCAATGTCCATCAATAATTGCTAAAAAACATGAAAGACAATTTTCGAATATCAAACCGCACATGATCATATGCGAGAGAGTAGGTGTTCAGCTGCAAGAAGGTGTGAATGTCCACCCATAATTCCTGAAAAATGGGTAAAAAAGGTGCGAATGCCCAACCATACATCATCAAAAGCCGGTGTGAATGTCAGATCATAATTTGCAAAAACCTGATGAGAAATGGTGAGAATGCCCGACTATACACCATCAAATGCGGGAGCGGAGGTGTTCGGCTGTGAGTAGGTGTGAATGTCCGACCATACTTGCTGAAAAATATGACAAAGCAGTTTTCACTTGGTTTGAGTGAAGGAATTCATTTTATATCAAAATCCGAAATAAGTTTATTCTCGGATTCCTAAAAGTTTAGTGTTGTTCTTTGGTATACTGCAAAGTAATACTTTCTATTTTGTTGAAACCGACATGGATCAGACATGGATAAATATCAAGGACAAAGCAGTTTTAACTTGGTTTGAGTGAAGGAATTCAATTTTATATCAAAATCCGAAATTGTGTAGAACTCGTCAATCGACGCTTATTCTCGGATTCCTGAAAAGGTTTAGAGTTGTTCTTTCCTATCCTGCAAAGTACAACGTTCTTTTTTTGTTTAAAGCTATTCAGACATGGATAAATATGAAGGACAAAGCAGTTCCTTCTGTGGGTACAGTAGCTCCCGGAATATGGTGACTGCAGGCCCTGAGCCTGGTGGATATAAGGCCCTCCTGCCCTGTGTTGGGTCCCAGGTTGCGGGGATGCCTATTGCAGCCAGTCTCTGGCTGCCCTCTCCGGGGTGGGAGGGACCAGGCGGATGAATTAATTATTCTGCTAGTTTATATATTTTAAACATAAACAATAAACATTTATAAAACTTCCCTTGGCAAGGCAAATCTGTTTGGCATAAAAGGTATTCAGACTACAATTCTGCTGCCATAATGCACAACTCTGGATTTTGATATAAAATGAATTCCTTCACTCAAACCAAGTTAAAACTGCTTTGTCCTTCATATTTATCCATGTCATAATAGCTTTAAAGAAAAAAAGAACGTTGTACTTTGCAGGATAGGAAAGAACAACACTAAACCTTTAGGAATCCGAGAATAATCTTATTTTCACGAGTTCTACACAATTTCGGATTTTGATATAAAATGAATTCCTTCACTCAAACCAAGTTAAAACTGCTTTGTCTTTCATATTTATCCATGTCTAAATAGCTTTAAACAAAAAAAGAACGTTGTACTTTGCAGGATAGGAAAGAACAACTCTAAATCTTTTCAGGATTCCGAGAATAAGCGTCGATTGACGAGTTTTACACAATTTCGGATTTTGATATAAAATGAATTCCTTCACTCAAACCAAGTTAAAACTGCTTTGTCCTTCATATTTATCCATGTCTGAATAGGTTTCAACAAAAAAGAAAGTATTACTTTGCAGTATACCAAAGAACAACACTAAACCTTTAGGAATCCGAGAATAATCTTCTTGTCACCAGTTCTACACAATTCCGGATTTTGATATAAAATGAATTCCTTCACTCAAACCAAGTTAAAACTGCTTTGTCCTTCATATTTACCCATGTCTAAATAGCTTTAAACAAAAAAGAACGTAGTACTTTGCAGGATAGGAAAGAACAACACTAATTTTTTTCAGGAATCCGAGAATAAGCTTCTTTCACGAGTTCTACACAATTCCGGATTTTGATATAAAATGAATTCCTTCACTCAAACCAAGTTAAAACTGCTTTGTCCTTAATATTTATCCATGTCTGAATAGGTTTCAACAAAAAAGAATGTATTACTTTTGTTGAGGTTAACCTGTACCTCTTTCCGAGTCCGTTGATGCAGTGAAGGAGGAAGACAGAGGAGACGATATAAGAATCATCACAGTTTTATTTGCGCAGTTTGCAAAGTGCGGAGAGCAGTTCAGTACAATGCATGCGAACAGCACAAAGTACGGAAAAGCTCTGTCGTTGTCTAGGGGTGTGATGTTATATAGACTTGAGTTCAGTCTCCGCCTTATGAGATGTGTGTGCGTCAATATCTTATCTCTTCCTCTATGTGTGTGCGTGTGTGTACTGGTATAAGGCGTTACTTTCAGAAGACCGTTGTGGGTGCGGTCCTAGTTTTACAACCTGTTGTTCTCAGAGATATTTCCTTATCAGGCTGCTGTGCAAGCACAGAAATGAGCAAGTCAGTTATACAGGATATCACCTTATACAGCTATCCTCACTCACAATACCCCCTTTTGATCTCTATTAAGAGATCACACAAATGGCTGAGTAACAATACATGACTAAAAATAAATTGAAAAACTTCACGCCCCCTTTTGATCACTACAAGGTGATCACACAATCTCTGACATTCTGATGATATCATCTTCATCTGTATCAGGATCGGGAGGGTTCAGCAGTGGCATTACCAAAGGGGAGGGAGCCTTCCCCTCTATAGTGGTAGTTATAAGTCTAATGGCAAGTGAACGGATACATGGGATACAGCAACAACCACAAGTCACCAAAATAGCGACGAATATAGCAAGAGATATGTTTCACTGTGTCTCAAGTATGATAAAAATAGCAAGCAAAACTTTCTTGGTAATTCAGACCTTATCTATCAGGGTGCTCTAGGCGGGGTTACCCCTAGAGGAGCTTTAAACCTTATAGTTTGTCAACATTACCCAACTCCTTAGCAAATAGCACACATTATTAAAAGATAACATAAGGGTGATACTGCAATGATTATAACTTGGTATGACCTGTAAGAGCAAGTTTAAGCAAAGCCCCAGCAAACACGATTATGAGTATAACAAATCCAAAATAAACGAATTCAACTGCGATGACGTCATCTGGAGTCGTTCTTCGGAGGAGATTTCACTTTCTCCCGATGAGGGTTGAGTTGGAGCCCGGGTCTAACACCCTTCCTGCTCGTAAATGATGTCGTTGCAAGGAGGCAGAAGTGTACTACTTCTGCCTGCAAAATGCCACCAGGGGATTATTCTGCCCCTTGTTGGTTGGTGGTCTTTTCCTCTGTACCAGCCGGTACAGTGTGCAAATCTTTCAGCGCCTGGTGAGTCACTGCTAGGGAGCGTTGAGGTTCCTCGGCTGCCGCACACTGGCTCCAATGGAACCACGTATCACCTTTCCCTTTGACTCGGACTGCGTGGGAGGTCCTCTCGGTCACCTGATAGGGCCCTGTCCACCTTGGCTCCGACCACTTTCGTTTGATGACCCTCAGCAATACCCACTCAGCCTCTGGAGCCGGCGCTGGTTGGCCCTCTCCTCTGCTACTCGCCACCTGCTTTGAAAATTCTGCAACGAGACTTTGGAGTTCATGGAAATACATTTTGTGGGTTAGGTGTTGTTCAATATGTCCTGTTCCTGGCAACTTAGATTGAGGTCCAGGAAAAGCTCTCCCTGTCTGGAGCTCATGTGGTGTAAACCTTGTGGACTGATTAACAGAGCTCCTGATGGACATTAATGCTAAGGGCAACGCATCTAGCCAATTCATTTTGGTCTGTGCACAGATTTTAGCCAATTTGCTCTTCACTGTCTGATTCATTCTCTCAACCTTACCCTGTGATTGTGGATGGTAGACAGTACCAAACTTGTGTTTTAGCCCTAGCATGGCCTCAACCTGTTGCAACTCTTGGTTTTTGAAGTGAGTGCCGTTGTCTGACCTGATCCTTTCTGGAAATCCATACCTGGGGATATAATGGTTGATCAGAAATTTTATTACCGACTTACCATCCTCTTTCTTGGTAGGCCATGCTTCAGGCCATCCTGAATATGCGTCCACACACATCAGAATATACCTATACCCTTTCACCGGTGTGATCATGTCTGTGTAATCAATGATGATTTCTTTCCCTGGCTTTACCTCCAATGGATAACATCCAGGGTGTGGTTTCACTGTTGGTCTGACATTGTACTTTAGACACTCCTCGCATGACCCCACAAAATGTTTGGCCATGTCCTTTAGGTATGGATGCCACCAGTGCTCTAGATTTCTCATCATTTGAGCTACCCCCACATGTCCCACTCCATGTGCCTCCGCCAACGCTGTCTGTCTGATCCCTGGAGGTAGTATAGGTCGTCCATCTGGGCCCCTCCAGAGGCCGTGTACTTCTGTCGCCCCTCTCGCTTTCCATAATGTCTTTTCTTGTGGAGAGGCCGCAGCTTGCTCAGCTATCAGTGCGGTCATGTCTGTGTCTTTCTCTGTCTCAGCGTACATGAGGATCGCCTTCACCACATATCCTGCCGCGGTTTTAGCTGCCATATCTGCTGCGTCGTTTCCCTTTTTTGTAGGTGAGTCATTTTTCTCATGGCCCTTACATTTGATAACAGCTACTTTGCTCGGGAGTAGTAGGGCCTCCGCTAGCTCTTTCATTTCTGCCTCATGTCTGATGGGTTTATTTGTTGCGGTTAGAAATCCAGCCCTCAACCACTGTTTCAGTTCCACATGTACTGCTCCTGCTGCATAGGCTGAATCTGTGTAAATGTTTACTTCCTGCCCTTCCCCTAGCCTCAGTGCTGCTATTACTGCCAGTACTTCTGCTCTTTGTGCTGACTGCTGTCCTTCCAGTCTCTCTGTTTGTCGTGTGATCAGTTCCCCTTGCACGTCCTCTACAACTGCATATGCTGCTTTCAGTCCTTCTCGTTCATCCCTGAAGCAACAGCCGTCTGTGTACAGTTCTCTGGCCCCTGGTATCGGTTCTGTTTGTAGGTCCAGTCGTACTTTCTCCTCTTTCTGCACTCTGTCCGTACACTCATGTGGCTCACCTGTTCCTAGCTGATCTGCCATGTTTATGCCTTCATGAGTGAAAGTCAGGTTTGGTGCCTCGAGAATTTTGCTCAGTCGTCTTTGTCTCAGAGCAGTCAGCGTAAAAGTCTGTGAGTTCACATAGGCCACAACGCTATGTGTGGTCAGAATGTGCAGTTGATGTCCCATGACAATGTGTGCAGTTTTTTGAATGAGCTTTGCTATCCCTGCTGCCTGTTGTGTACACATAGGATGGCGCTTTTCCATATTGTCTAGCATCACACTGATATACATTAGTACTACTCTCTCACCCCCTTTTCTCTGGAACAGGACGCCATTAGTGCAAAGTTCTGTTCCAGAGACATCCAAGTAGAATGGTAAGCTATAATCGGGTATAGCTAGGTCTGCTGCTGTGGAGAGGGCCTGTTTTAGTGCAATAAAGGCTTCCTCCGCCTCCTGAGTCCAATTCAGGGTCGCTGACAGGTTGCGCATGCCTTGTTCTTTCACTAGGGCCCGCAGAGGTCTAGTTAAGCCGGTGTAATTGGCTATGTAAGTCCTACTATAGCCCGTCAACCCTAAGAAAGACAACATGTCCTTTACCTTCACTGGCTTAGAGTGATGGAGAATAGTAGACCTGTGCTGAGGGGAGAGCCCTGCTCCTTTTTGGGAAATTTGCCTGCCCAAAAACGCTACCTGCCGCCGTGCAACCTGAAGTTTGGCTTTGCTGACCTTGAACCCTGTTCTTGCAAGATGTAAAAGGACATTTTTAGTTGCTTCCAAACACAGAGCCGCAGTGGGCGCTGCCAACAACAAATCATCTACATACTGAACGAGAGTCACCTGCTTTGGTAGTGGGCAATCACTCAGGATATCTTTTAAAACCTGGTTAAAAATCCCTGGGGACAAAGCGAACCCTTGTGGCAGCCTGGTGTACTGTAGCTGCTTGTGCTGATACGAAAACGAGAAAATGTGCCTGCAGTCTTCCGCCAAGGGAAGACAAAAGAATGCATTAGCCAAGTCAATGCAGGTAAACCACTCATGTTTAGGATCCAAATTGGTTAGAGCCACATATGGATTCGGAACAGGAACTGTAGGAGTGAGGAGAATATCGTTGATTGCCCGTAGGTCATGTGCCATGCGATATTTACCTGTCCCTTTCTTTTCAATAGGTAAAATGGGTGTGTTCCACTCTGAGGACGAGGGTTCTAACACCCCCTTTTGTAACAGGCCATCAATAGTGTCCCTAAGTCCTTCTTCCGCCTGAGGTTTATGAGGATACTGCCTTATCCAAATAGGGGGACCCTCACGCACCTGGAATGTAATGGGCTTGTACTTAACTTGTCCAACATCTGTCGGACCCTGTGCCCATAGGTGTTCAGGGAGGCTGGCGAGTAGAGCTGCCGCCTCCACGTGATCTGTACGTTCACGGCCATGATGTCTAGAGATCTGTGCATGCTCTAATGTGACTGTATCTTCCCCTGAAACCTGAATGCGATATGTGCGAGCTTGCGCAGAATACTGAACTTGTGGAAGTTGTGTATTTACCCAATCGGATTGTAGGAGTGCCCGTTTAACAATACTCCCTAGCTCTTTTGCCTGATGCTGTGGGTGTAATGCCAATGATACATGTGGGGCCGCTTCTTCTGCCATCATATACCAGGGAAGTTGTGCAGAGGTCAGGGCAACACCTGCCGCCACGCCTTCAGGCGCCACATAAATATTATGTGTCTTAATTTGCCAATCTCGACCTTCAAGTTGGTCCTGAAAATTTTCCTGATACCAATCTGTCTGTAACCCATCATAGAATAGAGTAACATGGGGGGAATCTGGAGGTGAGACATAGGGTTCGAGTTGGGAAATCCAGGGTTTCCACTGGAGGTAAGCCGAGAGGATACCACGCCGCTCAGATGTTTCCGGCTGTAATAGACCCCAGTATATGTCCGCGTATTGTTCATTCACTGGCTGCACAAGATATTGACCAGTGATGTTCTCCATCGGTCCAGAGCACGGCAAATGAGATCCATCAGGCATGACAACAACCAGGCCATTGGCGCTGCAGAGTATCGTGGCCCCCAGTTTTATCAGGAGATCTCTTCCCAGCAAGTTCATCGGTACAGAAGGTGAATGTACAAATGGATGTGTCACAGTCTGTTTTCCCACCTGGGTGAGTAGCGGCTTAGTGAACGGCAGTGTCTTTTTCTCCCCAGAGAAGCCCATAAGCGTGATGGTATGCGATGACAGGGAACCAGCTGGTACAACTTTCAATGTGGAACATGTGGCTCCAGTGTCAACCAAGAAAGGCAGATCTTTTTTCTCAATCTGAACTGACAGCATCGGTTCTGCCGTAGTGATGCTGTCTGAGAGTCTCTGTGGGGTGTGTCAATACTGACCGGACTGGTCAGGGTTCTCCCCATTGTCCCACAATGGGAACTGACCAGCAGCAGCTGCTCCCCAAGGCTGTTGAGGATACATAGGAGCAGTAACAGGAGGTCCGGAGCCGCGACCCCTGCCTCTCCCAGGAGGACCACTATCCACACCTTTCTGTGCTCTTGGATTATGTGGGCAGCTTCTTATCCAATGATTAGGGTCTCCACAGAGATAACAACAACGAGTCTCCCCTGACTGTCCTCTTCCTGTACCGCCCCTTAGTCCCCGACCTCTTCCCCCAAAGCCTCCACCCCGCATTGGTCCTCCCCCATGTCTTCTCCCGCCTGATGGGGGCTGCGGTACCCATGGTGGGACCGGAAATAAATCAGGAACCTGTGGTGGCTCGGCAGCCAACATGACCTTCGCAGCTTCCCCTTTTTGTTTTTTATTTTTATCATTACATTTCTGTCTAGCTTCCGTTAACTGTAATTTTAACAGCTGAACCTGCAATTCTTTTAAGTCATCCTGTTCTTTCTGTGTATTATCTTGAGCACGGGTGAGGTGGTGTATTAAGTGTTTCTCCCAGACATGGGATTCACTACCGAGCATGTCCGGGTTATTTACCATGGCTGTTTTGACATTCTCCGGCACTCCTTCCAGTATAGCCTGTCTAAACCACTCTCTCTGAGCTCCAGCTCTCCCTGGGTGGCATCCTGTGTGTTTCAACCATAAATCCTTGCTCTGATCCACATACTCCCTGGGATTTTGTTTGGGGTCCCATCTCATCTTTGGCATTACGGTGGCGTTAGGTAGTGGATATTTTTCTCTCATAGCTTTCCCTATTTCAGTGCTATGATGCGTGAAAGGGGTGTCATCTGTCACCCTGTCTGTATGAGCGATAGTCTCAATTTCTCTCATGTCCCCACCCGTCATGCATCGTCCTGCAATAGCTCTAAAGTCCCCCAATGCCAATTTCTGTCCTGCCGTCAGAGAATCCAATTTGCTGAGCCACAAATTTCCACCCTCGGCTACAGGTGGTAATTTCTCCACTATGGCCTGTATGTCCCCTATAGTAAATGGTCGGTACCGGTCACCTTGTCCTGGTACTGCTGTTAGTGGGTACATTGTGACCGGAAGGATTGTCCCACCACGTCGGCGCTGGCTAACTCTTCTGCCTATCGTATCTGTCAGTTCCTCTGCCACCTTCATTTCTTTCTCTACACTTCTCATCAGTCCGTCCCTTTTTTGACAGAGCTCTTCTATCTCTCTCCGACATAACTCATCTAGCTCTCTCTCTTTCCTGACGGCTGAATCTTCCTCCTCTTCCCTCCATGATCCTGCCAAGCTAAAACTTACTGGTACTTCTTGTCTTTCACCTTCCCACTGTCCCTTTCCTTGAAGAGAAGCTGTCCCTGCTGCTTCTGCTTCCTCCTCACAATCTGAAATCTCACTTCCCCTCATGACCTGCCTCCGTGGCTGTGGTGTGACTTTTCGTTTTACCGTGTGCTGTGGAGCCTGTTCTCTTGCCTGTCTCTGCGAGAATGGGTCTGGGGGCGCCGAAAGGTTATCACCTGTGAAGGGGTTATAAGAGGATTTGGACGTCGTCCCTGTCCTTACTGAAGTCTCAGGGCTTGATGCTGTAGGAGTGGCTGCACCTGCTTCAGTCACCCTGTCACTTACAAGTGTCTCTTCTGAGGATCCAACCTGAAGTGTACCACTAGTCACATATAGTGTGGGATATAACCCTGGTGTCGGTGCAGCAGGCGGTGCATATGGAGGTGGCCATGTAGGAGTGTCAGGTGCAGTTACCATTTGTTTGCCTCCTGGTTTTCCTGCGTTCTCATGGAGATGTCTCACACTTTGCCAGAAGACCGCCAGCTCAGACCAGCCCCGTCGTCGCTCCTCCTGCTCTTTCGCCTCCTTTTTTTAATTTTGAACGTTGCAGCACACCTGCCTTTTGTCCCTGCTCTGCCAGCTCTTCTTTCTTCACCTTACATTCTTTCTCCTTTTCCCACACCCAGGCCCCTAACGGACCGGGGTCTGACATTTTCTTGCCCTTATATCTCACCAATTGTTCCACTTGTCCCTTTATGTCGGCTAATTTCCTGTCCCTACCCTTTTTAGGTAACACTGCCCCTGCTGCTTTTAACGTATTCTCTAACTGCAGCTCGAGGGGCCTCCAGGCACCCGTACCTGGGCCCCATCCCCCATCATCTATTTCCCTGTCAAACTCTCCCTCCATTTTACTTCTCTTTTTCTAAATTCTGAGGCCAGCCGGTTTGTATGACGTACGTCCGAGCAACAGGCCTTGTAAGGTGATGATTTATTAACGGCCAGTCAGTTTGTATGGCATAACACCCGAGCAACTGACCCTTTTGACAAACCAAGCCACTTATGTTAGCACCGCTAGGTTTCGATGGCTCAGACAGATTACGTTATCACCGTTAGGTTTCCTCTGTCTGATTGTCGAGTTTGTCAAGACACCGTTTTATGTACCCATTCACCTTTAGACACCTCAGAATTTTATTTTTCCCACAGCCCGCTTCTCCTTATTTCTCTCAAACAAATACAAAAACACACAAAGCACGTTAAAATCTTCACAAACTTTTTCAAAATGCACTTATAGAAAAATACCTCAGGAACCCTGTTCCTGTACTCTAGTATAGGGGACTCTAGCCCCAAACAGACTTCAAGAATTTATGAGGAGTATAACCTCAAGGGACTCTAACCCAACTCCGTAGAGTATACTACTTTAGGGGACTCCAACCCCAAACAGACTTCAAGAATTTATGAGGAGTATAACCTCAAGGGACTCTAACCCCAGGGACTCAAACCCAGTAGAATTCGGGGTGTCTTCACCTCCCCGGGACTCTAACCCAGCAGCCTCTCAGGCTTCCGGTTCCTCGTCAGACAACCGGTGGGGTCCGCCACGACCAAAGACAGTCTGTTTTATCCTCTTTTTATATTCACTTTTCTTTTATAGTTTTTTTTTTTTTTTTTTTTTTTACGCAGTTCTCGACATTAATTCTTATCGTCTTTTGCTGATTCAACCACCAGTTTCAGGACAGGACACGTTGTTTTAAAATATTCAATGTGCAGAGTTTGATAAAACAGGTTCTGCTTACCTCTGTGTTAACGTGCCGGCTCGTGTCCCGTCTCTGTCACCGTGAAGGAATCTTTCATCCGAATGAACTCCGTCCTCTCCTCACCACATCCCGGACGAGCCCCCAAAATTGTTGAGGTTAACCTGTACCTCTTTCCGAGTCCGTTGATGCAGTGAAGGAGGAAGACAGAGGAGACGATATAAGAATCATCACAGTTTTATTTGCGCAGTTTGCAAAGTGCGGAGAGCAGTTCAGTACAATGCATGCGAACAGCACAAAGTACGGAAAAGCTCTGTCGTTGTCTAGGGGTGTGATGTTATATAGACTTGAGTTCAGTCTCCGCCTTATGAGATGTGTGTGCGTCAATATCTTATCTCTTCCTCTATGTGTGTGCGTGTGTGTACTGGTATAAGGCGTTACTTTCAGAAGACCGTTGTGGGTGCGGTCCTAGTTTTACAACCTGTTGTTCTCAGAGATATTTCCTTATCAGGCTGCTGTGCAAGCACAGAAATGAGCAAGTCAGTTATACAGGATATCACCTTATACAGCTATCCTCACTCACACTTTGCAGTATACCAAAGAACAACACTAAACCTTTAGTAATCCGAGAATAAGCTTCTTTTCACCAGTTCTACACAATTTCGGATTTTGATATAAAATGAATTCCTTCACTCAAACCAAGTTAAAACTGCTTTGTCCTTCATATTTATCCATGTCTGAATCGGTTTAAAAAAAATAGAAAGTATTACTTTGCAGTATACCAAAGAACAACACTAAACCTTTAGGAATCCGAGAATAAACTTATTTCCACGAGTTCTACACAATTTCGGATTTTGATATAAAATGAATTCCTTCACTCAAACCAAGTGAAAACTGCTTTGTCATATTTTTCAGCAAGTATGGTCGGACATTCACACCTACTCACAGCCGAACACCTCCGCGCCCGCATTTGATGGTGTATAGTCGGGCATTCTCACCATTTCTCATCAGGTTTTTGCAAATTATGATCTGACATTCACACCTGCTTTTGATGTTGTATGGTTGGGCATTCGCACCTTTTTTTACCCATTTTTGAGGAATTATGGGTGGACATTCACACCTTGCAGCTGAACACCTCCTCTCCCGCATATGATCATGTGCGGTTTGATATTCGAAAATTTTCTTTCATGTTTTCTAGCAATTATTGATGGACATTGAGACCTTCTTGCAGCTGAACACCTCTGCTCCCGCTTTTGATGGTGTATAAGTCGGGCTTTCGAGCCTTTTCTTCCCCGGTTTTTACAAATTATGGTTGGACATTTAGACCTTCTTGCAGCCGAAAACCTCCGCTCCCTCTTTTGATCATACATTGTCCGGCATTCGCACCTTTTCTTACCCGCTTTTTACAAACCATGGTCGGACTTTCACACATTTTAGTAGCCAAACAACTCCGCTCCCGCTATTGATTGTGTACAGTCGGGTATTTTAACCTTATCTTACCCGCTTTTTACCAATTATGGTCGGACATTCACACCTTCTTACAGCGGAACACCTCCGCTCCCTGTTTTGATCATTTATGGTCTGGCAATACTACCTTTTCTTACCTGTTTTGAGTAATTATGGCTGGACATTCACAGCTTCTTGCAGCCGAACACCTCTTCTCCCGCTTTTGATGATGAATGGTCCGGCATTCTTACCTTTTCTAACACATTTTTCAGCAATTATTGTCGGTCATTCACACCTTTCTCATCAGCTTTTTGCAAATTATGATCTGACATTCACACCTACTTGCAGCCGAACACCTCGGCTTCCGCTTTTGATGGTGTATATTTTGGCATTCGAACCTTTTCTTACACGCATTTTACAAACCATGGTCGGACTTTCACACCTTCTTTTAGCCGAACAACTCCGCTCCCGCTATTGATTGTGTAGAGTCCGGTATTTTAACCTTTTCTTACCCGCTTTTTACCAACTATGGTCGGACATTCACACCTTCTTACAGCGGAACACCTCCGCTCCCTCTTTTGATGGTGTATGTTCTGGCATTCGAACCTTTTCTTACCCACTTTTTACAAACTATGCTCGGACATTCACACCTTCTTGCAGCGAAACACCTCCGCTCCCTCTTTTGATTGTGTATGTTCGGGCATTCGAACCTTTTCTTACCCGCCTTTTACAAACTATGGTCGGATATTCAAACCTTCTTGTGGCCGAACACATCCACTTCTGCTTTTGATGATGTATAGTTGGGCATTCACACCTTTTCTTACCCATTTTTCAGTAATTATTGGTGGACATTCAGACCTTCTTGCAGCTGAACACCTCCGCTCCCGCTTTTGATGGTGTATAGTCGGGCTTTTGAGGCTTTTCTTCAACGGTGTTTACAAATTATGGTTGGAAATTTAGACCTTGCAGCCGAACAACTCCGCTCCCTCTTTTGATCATACATTGTCGGGCATTCGCACCTTGTCTTACCCGCGTTTTACAAACCATGGTCGGACTTTCACACCTTCTTGTAGCCGAACAACTCCGCTCCCGCTATTGATTGTGTACAGTCGGGTTTTTTAACCTTTTCTTACCCGCTTTTTACCAACTATGGCCGGACATTCGCAGCATCTTAGAGCGGAACACCTCCGCTCCCTCTTTTGATGGTGTATGTTCGGGCATTCGAACTTTTTCTTACCCACTTTTTACAAACTATGGTCGGACATTCAAACCTTCTTGTAGCAGAACACATCCACTTCTTCTTTTGATGGTGTATGGTTGGGCATTCGCACCTTTTCTTACCCATTTTTCAGGAATTATGGGTGGACATTCACACCTACTTGCAGTCGAAAAGCTCTGCTCCCACTTTTGATTATGTTTGGTTGGATATTCGAACCTTTTCTTAACTGCTTTTTACAAACTTTGGTCGGACGTTCACACCTTCTTGCAGCCGAACACCTCCGCTTCCGCTTTTGATGGTATATATTCGGGCATTCGAACCTTTTGTTACCCGCTTTTTACCAACTATGGTCGGACATTCACACCGTCTTTCAGCGTAACACCTCCGCTCCCTCTTTTGATGGTGTATGTTCGGGCATTCGCACCTTTTCTTACCCGCTTTTTACAAACTATGGTCGGACATTCAAACCTTCTTGTAGCCGAAAACCTCCACTCCCTCTTTTGATAATACTTTGTCGGGCATTCGCACCTTTTCTTACCCGCTTTTTACAAACTATGCTCGGACATTCAAACCTTCTTGTAGCCAAACACATCCACTCCTGCTTTTGTTGATGTATGGTCGGGCATTCGAACCTACTTGTTGCCCGCTTTTCATTAATTATGGGTGGACATTCACACCTTGTCGCAGCCAAACACCTCCGCTCCCTGTTTTGATCATGTATGGTTGGACATTCGCACCTTTTCTCACCCGCTTTTTGCAAACTATGGTCGGCCATTCACAGCTTCCTCTCCACCATACTTTTATGATATTTAGTCGGTCATTCGCACCTTAACCGCTTTTGGCAAACTATGGCCTTCTTGCATTCAAAAACCTCTGATCTCGCTTTTGATGATGTAAGGTTGGGCATTCAGACCTTGCTTCACCTGCTTTTCACCAAATATAGCCGGACATTCACACCTTCTTGCAGTCGAACACTTCCTCTCCACCTTTTAGTTTTCTATGGGGCATTCACACCTTTATTTTCACCGCATTTTATAAAAACACCACAGGAACTGTGGCTTTGTTCTGACCGCTCATTCGGTGTCGCGTTTCTTTCAAGCAATTCTCCTGGTTAGCCCGCATTCGGCTCGCTCCCAGAACCGTGTTAAAGTCTACTTCTTATTCATTCTCTTTTCTCAGCAGACTAAAAGAAAGTTTCATCTTGGGCTCCCTGAAACTTCCATCCTGCACCTCTGTTTGCTTTTTCACAAGAGCAGAGGAGAGCGCACCGTTCCCAGCGGCACTGCAGTACCGGGTCGATGCTTGGAGTGAACGGAGCAAGCTCAGACATTAAACTGATAAGAACAGATACTACACTTGATCTTAGCCAAAAGGCCGAGAAGCGATAACTGTCCACTGGTTCACGTCCGAGGGCCCTTCCTGGCACAATGCGCACTTGTAGCGGTGTTCTTTTTATGGCCATAGTGTCACTTTGCACCTCCACCCACCCGCTGCACTGAGCACTCTTCAACCCTTTTAAATGGTATAACTTTACACTACCGCACGCTCCAGCGAGCACCATTCAAGCAACATCGGCACAGTCGCAACAAGTAAGGCGACTCTACTCAGAGAAGTCACTCTGCACAGTAACAAGATTTCTTTTGCACGGACAGAAAGGGCTTCACCCGCAAAGGTAAAGACTGCCAAAAATAGAAACAATTCATTAGTGCTGCTCTCCACGGAAGTCTTTAGTAAAAGGCGAAAGACTTGTACATTATGAAGAGAAACCAGAGTATGAATATCCATCACTGCGGGAGCAGGGCATCAGGCTAGTTGGCATAGCCACCTTCCCCATGGTGAGCTTTGCTTGGTTGAGACGCTTGCTCCCCCCCCTTGCTCCTCGGCTGACCAAGTAGGAACAATCGGGCCCTATTCGATGGCTGCCTTGTCTTTTACTCTGTGCAAAAGACAAGGCAGCCACAAACAACACGGGAACACCGTATTGAGGCTTTGTTCTGACCGCTCATTCGGTGTCGCGTTTCTTTCAAGCAATTCTCACGGTTAGCCCGCACTCGGCTCGCTCCCAGAGCCGTGTTAAAGTCTGCTTCGCATTCACTCTCTTTTCTCAGCAGATTAAAAGAAAGTTTCATCTTAGGCTCAGTGAAACTTCCATCCTGCACCGCTGTTTGCTTTTTCACAAGAGCAGAGGAGAGCGCATCATTCCTAGCGGCACTGCAGTACCGGGTCGATGCTTGGAGTGAACGGAGCAAGCTCCTTTTTCAACTCCTATTGATAAAAATCCATTTAATATGTAGTCCTCGCAAAGAGGACATATCAGACATTAAACTGATAAGAACAGATACTACACTTGATCTTAGCCAAAAGGCCGAGAAGCGATAACTGTCCACTGGTTCACGTCCGAGGGCCCTTCCTGGCACAATGCGCACTTGTAGCGGTGTTCTTTTTATGGCCATAGTGTCACTTTGCACCTCCGCCCACCCGCTGCACTGAGCACTCTTCAGCCCTTTTAAATGGTATAACTTTACACTACCGCACGCTCCAGCGAGCACCACTCAAGCAACAACTTTGCACTCCAGCTTCGAACATCGGCACAGTCGCAACAAGTAAGGCGACTCTACTCAGAGAAGTCACTCTGCACAGTAACAAGATTTCTTTTGCACAGACAGAAAGGGCTTCATCCGCAAAGGTAAAGCCTGCCAAAAATGGAAACAACTCATTAGTGCTGCTCAATGTTGTACTTTGCAGTAAAAGAAAGAGCAAATCTAAAGATTCAGGAATCCGAGAATAAGCTTACTTCCATGAGTTCTTCACGATTTCGGATTTTGCTATAAAATGAATTCCTTCACTCAAACTAAATTAAAACTGCTAAACCGCTAATCTGTTACATGCAAGGCAGATGTCAAATTCACCGAAATAGGATCTAAGGGTATTTGGCCAATCGAGCTGTAGCAGCTTCGATAAAAGAGTATAAGTTGAAGAGTTTGTGAATAAAGGTGTGCGCACACATAGTGAGTTGTAGGAAAATAGGCAGGGAGCAATGCCGGCTGGGGTATAGGTTCTTGTATGTTGTCTGACTGTTTGATTTGAATGTGTTGTGTAAGTGTCCTGTTGAATGTTACATGTTTGGGCTTTGACACGCTTCACTGTGGTTGTTAACTGTGTGGTGTGTCCTGAAATGTTATATGTTTGGGCTGTGTGACATGCTTAATGCTTTTCAGTAGCAACCCACTTATTCATATATAGCAACTGACAACAATAGAAGTCCGGACATACTTTGATAGTAGTTGTAGAAGTATCCTTATTGATAATAGATAAACTAATTCATAGTGATAGAACAGTAGATGAACAGGTGCCTGCACATGTCTCATGAAAATAAAATGGGTGTATGATTGCTGACGGCAGAGCAATACTGCCAAACTTATGAGTTCTTGTGGCAAACTTGATTCAGTGTCTTGACGTGTATACGCTGTTTCGCTGACTTGTCACAAGAAACAAAGTGTGTTTGATAAGATCCGACCATTTTATTACGGGAGGATCAGTATGTATGGATTCTGATGTGACTGATAAACCCATTCGTATCTTAAGCATAATCTAATACGTGAGACAACGCCCTGGCACACAATAAAAAAAAAAAAAAGAGAGAGCGGTTTTGTGTCCCCACAGTCCATAATGTAGAAAAGAGAGAAAAAAGCCTTTCTGATTTGTTGTGTGTGCTCACAGTGCAGAGTGTAGAGAAAAGAGAGAAAAGAAAGCCGTTTTGGTGTCACGGGTGTTGTGACTTACACACACACATTTCTGAATTGAGAAAGGAAATTATTTTAGAGGAAGCACTAGAGTTTAGATCCCACATTTGTTGATAGGCATTCATTTAATTTTTCTTTTAATCAGTTTTAAAGTGAATACTAACTGAGAAATGAAAAAGGTGAAGAGTTTAGAAGTTTGGTTCAAGAGCAAAACTTGGTTTATGATCAGCTGAGTCTCTAAACAGAACAGCAAAGGGCTTCATCGAACATTTAAAAAAGATTCAGATTGTTAGAATATCCAGAATTTATAGGAATGGTGGTGATTACTCTTATTTTCTAGAATGGAAATAACTGCACCATGTCTGTTTTATGAATTTAAGGGGCTAAAAAGTTTTGTTCTCGTTTTTCTATGATTAACCGAACGTATGTGAGAGTCCAAACAGACAGAAGGGTTACGGCCGAGCGCTGGACCTTCCAAAAAAGATGAGACAGGCTGGACCCGTGCCATACTAGTTAAGGCCTGCCTGTAGATAACAGGTTCTTTAAACTCTCACACACACAAACTCACACACGTTCGCACACATACACCCATACACACACACATTCTTGAACTTGCTGCAAGATTAAACCTTTGCATTAACTGACTCCAGCAACTCTGAGTCTCATTGAGAGACTTTTCTCAACAATTGGGTCCTCAAACCAGATCTCAACGTTTTTTTCCGCTGTCCAGGGTCGGAGCTGAAACCGTGCACGGGGGAGTCCAGTACTCCTAATGAAAGACCCCCTGCTGAATTGCGGTAATTAGGGGCCAGTGTCCACTGAAAGGGGGAAAAAGGGACGAGATCGTACTTTTGAATCAATGGCCAGAAGCCATTGGCAGTGCAGGCATCAACAATAATGGTGTTATTTCACCCATTAACACTTAAGGTACCTCATGCAGGGGCTGTGATATGGTTACTTAACTAAATATCTTTACCAGACATCTCTCCTACATAACAGTTCTTCTTTCACAGCCTAACCTTGTTGTCGAGAGATGTGCTACACTTATTCCATCCACACTGCTACCTACCCCACAGATGGAAAGCCTCATGATTGCATGTCAGAAATAACCATCAGTGTTTTACCCAGGCCAGACTTAACTGATATACGTTATGAAAATGCAGAAATAACTATATTTATTCAACAGGTCAAGCAAAAAACCCTGATGGCACAAATGCTACAGGATTTGCAGTAGTAACAGAAACTGAAGTTTTCTTAAAACAACCACTACCAAAAAATTACTCTGTTCAAGCAGTCGAATTGGTAGCTTTAACTGAAGCTTGTAAATTAAATAACAAAAAGGTTGTTAACGTTTACACTGACAGTCAGTATGCCTTCTCAACTGTACATGTGTTAACGCAGCATTGGAAAAACAGGTATGTTGACATCCACAGCTAAATGTATAAACTACAAATATTTTAGCATTATTAGATGTTATTCAATTGCCATCTACAATAGACTCGTATGAATGACCGAAAGGAAAACCATACTGCCAAAGAATTTGTTTAAATATGCTGCAGTATTGAGCCACGGACCATGTCATGTCTCAACAGGAGGGATGGAAGCAATAATGAACAAGGTTTTTACAGCATATGGTTTTACTAATTATTGAATTTTTTTTTTTAGAATAAATAAATGAATAAAGTTTTGTCTAGCAGGTCAAATATGTGCAAAATACATTCCACAGGGCAATCTAAGACCAAAACGAAGATAATTCCCTAAGCCAGTGTATCTTTTTCAACATATTTGTTTGGATTTCATTATTTCATTATTGTGTAGATTTCATTGAACTAAATTAATGTTAAGGGAAACGATACTGCTCAGTGACAACAGAGGTTTTTACCAAATGGTCTGAAATATTTCCATGTGCACAAGCAGATGCACTCTCAGTAGCAAAATCACGCGTAAAATAACTCATTTATAGATTTGAAATTCCTGAAAAGATCTTCAGTGATAATTTGACACACTTTGTAAATTATGTCATCTCACTGATGGCAAAGAACTTAAAATAGATCTTAGAAACCACTGTGATATAGAAGGTTTCGCTAACACATTGGAATTGTTTTACTATTTACATATGCATGTGCAGTGAAGAATTGCTTGCTGCTGATAAATGCAAAGAAGAACAGCTTACACATAGATGCTCACATATAGGCTGCTGAATGCAATGAAGACCTGCTTATCCAGTAAAGTTCAATGTCAATGTGTAATATTCAATTAGGATTTGCAAAACAGTGAAGTTAAACAATGAATTGGTCCATAGTCGGTATGAGAAGACTACAGGAATATTTACCTGGGTGTACGTTCAAACAGAGATGAGAAAATTGCGATAAATTATTGTTTGTTTGTTTGTAAGTATGTATATGAATGTTATGTGTATAAACTGTGTTGAGTTGTAGTTACTCAGTAGTGTCTCAGTGAAACAACCGACGGGGGAAGCCTTGCGGTGACAACAAAAGCAGTGTTTTACTGATCAGTCAAGTTTCTCCAGTGTACTCCATACAAACTGGTTGGCTACTGAAGGGATAGAAAATGGGGAATACTTGTTTTAAAGCAAACAAGGAATTAGATGGGAAAAATACATGTTTTAACGGGACCCAGACAATATTATATAGATATCGCCACTGAAGTAAAGAACATTTACGTGGGATGGTGTGAGGGTCCTCGTTTGGCTGACGTTCGCCGATATGCTCGCCATGCTCAGAACCAAGTTGAGACGCGTAAGACAACCAAAAGGGACAAGTGTGAAAAGGAGCTGCATTTGGCAACCATGACCATGTATTACGCAGTTGGTGTAAACAGAGGACGAGGCCGAAGTCGAAGACGTGGACGTGTGGGAGAGGAGGTCGAAATGGGCCACGCCAGAGCTATGATCCGAATATTTGTTTTTACTGTGGCCAGACTGGACACTGGAAGAAGGACTGTCCACAGCTAAAAAGTGATGAAATTGGGCAAAAGGCTGACTGAGGGTGGGAGGCAGGTTCTGGACGTCACGCGGCAGCGGAGCCTCCACTAATGGGTGATAGCACAAACACACTCACACATTTTTCCTGCTCTGTGTAGTGAAGCAACGCTTGCCGACTGTGATTCACGTAGTAAAGTTTTGCATGCTATTTCAGTCCTAGAGCAAAGATATTTCTCTCAGAATATAGGAACTTATGTTCATCAGTAGTGACGTCAGGGGAGTTTGATTGTCCTCCAAAGTTAAGTGGAAACCACGTTTACTGTATGTCTGCATCAGGCCAGGTTGTGAAGGAGAAAATGACAATGCCCATTGCGTGTTGTCACTCCCGATGAGCTCTCCTTCAAACACTCATTTTTGTTATCAGAGTTGTGTCCCATTAACCTGATGGGCTGTGATCTCATGTGTAAATTAGGCATTATTTTAACTTCTACACTAGAGGGTGTTAAGGTTATGTTACAGCCTGACAAAGTTTTCACAGCAGTGCAGTTTGATTCATCGGCACTTACATATGCTTATGAGTGGAAACTTCCCAGCTCTCCTTTTTCACAACAACTAGTGGAAGAAGCAAAAGCGTTAGTTTCACCCCTTTCTGATTTCATGCAACCTACTGATTTGCACTGCACATCACACATTTCTTTGGGGCCTGACAATGACTATGAGAAGAAGTGAAAAAATATGTGCGCCTACTTTATTGGCTGTGTCGCTCACTCCAGAGCACTTCGATTTTTTTAATGTTTGTGGTACTCGCCCTCACATTTCCTTGGCCAAACGTACACACTGGCAGTGACAAGGTGTGGGAGAGTTTGTTGCTACATGTCAGAAAGAAATGGAGTGGACTGTTTCACCTGCTGATCCAAATTTGATGTTTTCTGAACGATTGTCAGCATACAAAAAAAACATTTTTGAGTACAATGCATTGTCAAAGAACTGTGGACTTAATTCCTACCACAGAATCACATTTTGAAGCATGTTTTTTATCTGAAACAGATTTGTCTTCGATACCCATGTTGGCTGAAGTGCCCAATGATCTTTGGGCTAAGAGCAAATATGATGTGTACAGTTTTGTACAGGACCTCCAAGCGGTGAATGCTGCAGTTCAGCCACATGCTCCTACTGTGCCCAACCCACACACTATTTTGTCTCAAATTACATCAGATGCACAGTTTTTCTCAGTGGTTGACTTGTCGCCAGTGCACCCTGAGAGCCCATTTTGGTTTGCTTTTTAGTTTGAAGGGAGATCTTGGACTTTTACCCGGTTATGCCAGGGGTACTGTGAAAGTCCCACTATTTACAATGCTGCCCTCAAAGCTAGTCTGGATTAACTTCAATCAACCACAGGCTCTGCTCTTTTGCAGTATGTGGATGACATCCTTTTATGTAGTCCATCTAAACAACAGTGTGAAAAAGACCAAATGACTCAAATAACTTTCTTGCTTTCAAACTTTTTCCTCTAGTGACGCTGACTTAGAGAAGGATGAAGATAATCATGTTTAATTGTTCATGTTTTGATTGTTTATCATTGGACCCTTTATTACTATGATGCCTGCATTTTAAACTCACGTTGTGTGCAAATGCAGGCTGATGTTTTACAGATAAAGTTATTATTTTCCTTGTTTCTTTTGGGTTGATTAATATAATGGTATTATTATAATCAAAAGGGAGGAATGTAATGGAAAATAATTCTTATATGCATTGTATTGAGTGTTACTGTGTATAACCTGCAAATGACCGAGCTGCAAGGTACCACCCTGCCCTGTTTTCTTAAATTCCTCTTTACAATGGTGGGCTTGTTATAATGAGATAGCTGCACTTTAGGGGGGACAGGGTTAGGCTGGTATTTACGAGTGTGTCTGGGTAACCTCAACTGATGGTTGGGGAGGAAAGTTAGAAGAACAATCAATTATACCCAAAAACAGATGACGTGATGAGCGGGCAATATAACTGTGTGTTTTTGCTTCAGTGGTCAGAGCAACTCTGTATTCTGTACTGTGTTGTTCTCTCTTGCAAGATATTATTATTAAAGCCTCTTATCTCCTCATAAGAAAATAACTGACTCCCCAAATGCAAGTGTCAGGACAAATGATCAAACTTCTCCAAGCTTCAGTCTGCAGAGAGGTACAAGACAGGGTTGCTCACTTTCTCCCTCAATTTTTGCTATTTTCATCGAACCTTTAGCAGCTGCTATCAGACAAGATAGAAATATTAAAGACATCCAACCCCAAAATATTGAGCATAAAATAAGTCTTTATGCTGATGATGTATTACTTTTCCTTCAGAACTCACAGACGTCTCTCACTCACACGATCACACTCATAAATAAATTTTCAGCACTTTCTGACTACTCTATCAATTGGTCTAAGACCACAGTTCTGCCCATTAACTATAGGGACCAGAATATACCTGCAATCACTTTACAGTCAGGAAATATTAGATATTTAGGCATAAACATTTCCTCCAGGCTCTCAGAGCTAACAAAGCTAAATTATGTGCAATTATTAAAGACAGTAGAGGACCATCTCTCTCGTTTGAAGTCCTTACCTATATCACTTATGGGGAGAGTTACAACCATTAAAATGATGATACTACCAAAAGTTAACTATTTGTTCTCAATGATCCCCATAAAACCATCTGCTACTTGGTTTAAGTCACTAGGTTCATGCATCTCCAAATTTCTGTGGAAAAACAAACCACCACGTATTAGTTTAAAAACCCTACAGAAGACCAAGGACAGTGGTGGATTAGATTTACCTAATTTTCAGCACTATTCCTTAGCCAATAGGTTACAGTATATATCAAAATGGTTTAAACCTAGCCCAATAGATGAACCATGGATAAATATAGAACAAGCATTGTGTGATAATCTGGAAATCTCTGACCTGCCACTTATTAGTCAAAACGTAAAAAATCACAAATGTTTCAAAAGCATTAACATCAGCACCTCTCTGACAGCCTGGTGGGAATTTCTTAAAATAACAAAGTCTTCACTTGTCCCGTGTAAGCTTACACCCATCTGGAACAATCCTGACATCCTGCAAAACAAAAAAATGCTAAACTTTACTCTGTGGAAGATCAAAGGAATCAAACATCTGGAACATATAATCCAAAATGGACATTTTATTTCATTTGATGAGCTCATATCACAACATGAGATAGGCAGCAATAAATTCCTAGAATATCAACAACTTAAGTCTATAATAACAAAGAAATATATCCTCCACCAACCAGACTTACAACTCCCGATTAGGGTAGTAGAATTTCTAAGCATCTGCACCCCAAAACTACTATCAAAAATATATAAATTATTGTCTAAGATAGATGACACAATGTCTCTACCGTCCTCAAAATGGGAGGCAGATTTATCCATCAGTTCTAGTCATAGCTTCTGGCCACATATATGTTTGAACACCTTCAGAATGACTCAAAATCCTAATTTAGAGCTCATACAATACAAAATTCTTCATAGAACACACTATACAGGACAAAGGATGTTCAGGATGGGTCTAACACACTCAAACATCTGCTCACATTGCACAGATAACACACCTGATGATTATGCACACGCTTTGTGGTTTCGTGCGCCTGTCCAGAGGTTCTGGCTTGAAGTCTGTGCGGACCTATCAACATGGCTAAAGTGTAGCATTCCTGCATGCCCCACACTGTGCATACTGGGTGACTTAGACAACATCAATGTGGAATTTAGCTTAGCACACATGATCCTCACAGTGTTATGTATAGCAAAGAAAACTATTCTCATGAACTGGAAAGCGAAGAACAATCTGTGTATTAACCAGTTTAGAAATTTTCTTTTAGATTATATTAGCATGGAAACAATGTCTGCCTCCTCAAAACATCAATTGGCTGAATTTAATTCTCTCTGGTCCCCTCTGATTAGCTTGATCACATAGTGGTGGTGGTGGGTTGCTGTCCCGTCGCTCTGGGCGGTTGGGTGTGTGCTGGGGGGGGCTGTGTGGCTTCGGGCGTCTGGTGGTCTCTCGGGTTGTGGGGAAATACAGCAGCCCTGTATTATTGCTTCCTGTGAAATCAAGATACAATGTGCACATGCTGGTTACAAATAAGAAAATACAAACAACAAACAGTTTCTTCCATGGTTCACAGCATGTGTATGATCATCTTCATCGCTGGTCTCAGTAAGGATGTTTCAATCTTCGGTGTCAGAGGTTACTAGCACTTAACACACCGTTGGAGTACAGCTTTTACTGCTGACTCTTATCTTTGTCCTTCCGGGCGTGTTGGTTAGGCTGATGTATTTCAGGTTGGAAGTCATCTACTGGTTCTGGTACCTTCTTACAGTGACTGGCATGAATCCAGGTTGCTCTCTCTGCAACTTTAACAGCTGTGTGAGTGACCAGTAGCACCTGGAACGGGCCTTGCCAACGTTTGGACTTCCAATGTTTCCTGCGAAGTTCCTTCACCACCTGTCATCTGGTTGGAGTGGTGTGTTTTCTGTGGCTTGAAGGGCTGCTTTTACTGTCTGTGAAACTTGAGATAGAACAGTGGAAAGGTTTCGACAGTAAGACAACATAGCATCATCACAAACAGTTGTGGAAGGGAGGGGTCTGGTTACAGGTCCCAATCCCAGGTTAGGAGGTCTACCAAATAAAATTTCAAATGGGCTGAGATTCACTTGAGCTCTGATTCTCATTCTCATGTAGGTAAGCACAATAGGTAATGCTTTTGTCCATGGCAGACCTGTTTCTTCACAACATTTGGCTAACTTGGACTTTAATGTACCATTTTCTCTTTCCACAGCACCTCCACTCTGTGGATGATAAGCACAATGTGTGCGCAAGGTTATTCCCAGGAATTTACCAACCTCAGTCAATGCAGTGTTTACAAAATGTGTGCCATTATCACTGCTGATCTTCTCTGGAATGCCCCATCTAGGAATGATTTCTGTTTAGCAGTGCTTTAGTCACTGCATTACTGTTTGCATGTTTTGCAGGGAAAACTTCAACACATTTACTAAACACGTCCACTATTACTAGTGCATATTTCTTTCCTTCAGCTGGTGTGAGTTCAACAAAATCCATCATCAAATGTTCAAAAGGTTTCTCTGGTGGAGGGTGTGCAACTTGCGATGTGTGTAATGCCTTTCCTACATTATGTGTGGCACAAACCATACATGACTGACAGTATTTTTGCGCATATGAACTGAACCCTTTTGTGAACCACTGAGCAGTGAGTGCATTCAGCATCCCCCCTTTTGACACATAGTTCAACCCATGTGTCAATTTTGAAAAATGAGGAAAAAAATGTTTAGGTAGACAGGGTTTACCATCAGGTCCCTTCCAAACACCATCCGTATGAGTTGCACCCACAGAGGACCAAATGCGTCCAGAGGACCAAATTTCATCTGCAGAGGCAAAAGTTTGCAAAGCATGGAGATCTGTGAGGGAGTCTTCTGCCTGCAAAGAGAGGGAAGCGAAAACAGGAAAAAAAATTAGCTGCTTGCTTAGCTGCAGCATCAGCTCTGGCATTGCCACAAGCAACAGGATCGTCTGAGTTAGTGTGAGCCGCACACTTACAGACCGAGATTGCTGTAGGCAAAAGGATCGCATCAAGAAGATCAGAAACCTGCTTGGAGTTCAGAATAGTTTTACCATCTGATTTAAGGAAATGCCTGTGTTTCCACAGCGCACCAAAGTCATGAACAACACCAAAAGCATATCTGGAATCTGTGTAAATAGTGACAGACTTACCAGCTGCCAACTTACAAGCTTCAGTAAGTGCAATAAGCTCAGTAGTTTGAGCAGAGAAATGTTTAGGAAGAGAACCAGACAACAAAGTGTCATGTGAAGAAAATACTGCAAACCAAACACAGTTAGTACCTGTGGCTGGATCACGCAAAGCTGATCCATCTACAAAAAGAATCATGTCAGAGTTTGGAAGAGGAGTCTCTAAAAGATCAGGTCGGGGTGTACAAACTTGTTCCAAAACAGCTTCACAGTCATGAGGCTCCCCATCCTCAGGAGTCGGAAGCAAAGTAGCAGGATTCAGAACAGTACAACGTTTAACAGTGACATTTGGCATATCAAGGAGCACAGAGGTGTATCTGAGCCAACAAGATGTTGAAAGATGGGAAGTTTTCTGCTCGAGAAGAATAGAATAATGGCAACAGCATGAGGAACCAAAACAGTCAAATTAGCGTAGCCCACAATATCTTGGGAGGCCAGGACAGCTTTCTCTGCAGCTGCAACAGCACGAAGACAACCAGGCAGGCCTGCAGCCACAGATTCCAGTTTTGCTGAGAAATGAGCCACTGGCCTTTGCCTGCCCCATGTTCCTGCATAAGAACAGATGTCATACAACCATGCTTCTCATCAACTGCCTGTATGAAAGGTTTATGAGGATCTGGAATGCCAAGTGTTGGTGCTGTTTGAAGAGCCAGCTTAAGCTGACTAAAGGCTGATTCAGCCTCAGGAGTCCATGGAACACGATCAGCTGACTGGAGCTGCATGTCAGAACTGCAGCTGCCTTTACCATGGATAAGAGCACCTAAGAGAGCTTCGAGAAAAGAGTAGTTAGGAATAAAGTTCCTGCAGTAAGATGTTATACCTAAGAATGACATAAGCTGTTTTTTAGTAACCGGTTTAGGAATGATCTGAACTGCAGCAACACGTTTAGGAGAAAGTGAGCGCCCATCCTTAGAAATCACATGACCCAAAAAGGTGACTTCGTCCTGTACAAACTGTAACTTAGAAAGGCTGGCTTTATGGCCATAAGAAGGAAGATGTTTCAACAGATTCACTGTCTTTTTCACACTGTTGTTTAGATGGACCACATAAAAGGATGTCATCCACATACTGCAAAAGAGCAGAGCCTGTGGTTGATTGAAGTTAATCCAGACTAGCTTTGAGGGCAGCATTGTAAATAGTGGGACTTTCACAGTACCCCTGGCATAACCGGGTAAAAGTCCAAGATCTCCCTTCAAACTAAAAAGCAAACCAAAATGGGCTATCAGGGTGCACTGGCGACAAGTCAACCACTGAGAAAAACTGTGCATCTGATGTAATTTGAGACAAAATAGTGTGTGGGTTGGGCACAGTAGGAGCATGTGGCTGAACTGCAGCATTCACCGCTTGGAGGTCCTGTACAAAACGCCATTCATCTGGCTGGCCAGCATCTTTAATCTTTTTAACAGGAAACAATGGAGTAAGCACAGGTGAATTTTCAAAAGGAACAATAACGCCTGTTTTCTGAAAAGATTGAAAAACAGGTTTAATCCCTTTAATTGCTTCAGGCTTAAAAGGGTATTGTTTTTTACATGGACAAAAGTCTGATTTAGGGGTGACAATTACTGGTTCACAGCCTTTTATCAACCCCACATCATATTTGCTCTTAGCCCAAAGATCATTGGGCACTTCAGCCAACATGGGTATCGAAGACAGATCTGTTTCAGATAAAAAACATGCTTCTAAATGTGATTCTGTGGTAGGAATTAAGTCCACAGTTCTTTGACAATGCATTGTACTCAAAAATGTTTTTTTGTATGCTGACAATCGTTCAGAAAACATCAAATTTGGATCAGCAGGTGAAACGGTCCACTCCATTTCTTTCTGACATGTAGCAACAAACTCTCCCACACCTTGTCACTGCCAGTGTGTACGTTTGGCCAAGGAAATGTGAGGGCGAGTACCACAAACATTAAAAAAATCGAAGTGCTCTGGAGTGAGCGACACAGCCAATAAAGTAGGCGCACATATTTTTTCACTTCTTCTCATAGTCATTGTCAGGCCCCAAAGAAATGTGTGATGTGCAGTGCAAATCAGTAGGTTGCATGAAATCAGAAAGGGGTGAAACTAACACTTTTGCTTCTTCCACTAGTTGTTGTGAAAAAGGAGAGCTGGGAAGTTTCCACTCATAAGCATATGTAAGTGCCGATGAATCAAACTGCACTGCTGTGAAAACTTTGTCAGGCTGTAACATAACCTTAACACCCTCTGGTGTAGAAGTTAAAATAATGCCTAATTTACACATGAGATCACAGCCCATCAGGTTAATGGGACACAACTCTGATAACAAAAATGAGTGTTTGAAGGAGAGCTCATCGGGAGTGACAACACGCAATGGGCATTGTCATTTTCTCCTTCACAACCTGGCCTGAGGCAGACATACAGTAAACGTGGTTTCCACTTAACTTTGGAGGACAATCAAACTCCCCTGACGTCACTACTGATGAACATAAGTTCCCATATTCTGAGAGAAATATCTTTGCTCTAGGACGGAGATAGCATGCAAAACTTTACTACGTGAATCACAGTCGGCAAGCGTTTCTTCACTACACAGAGCAGGAAAAATGTGTGAGTGTGTTTGTGCTATCACCCATTAGTGGAGGCTCCGCTGCCGCGTGACGTCCAGAACCTGCCTCCCACCCTCAGTCAGCCTTTTGCCCAATTTCATCACTTTTCAGCTGTGGACAGTCCTTCTTCCAGTGTCCAGTCTGGCCACAGTAAAAACAAATATTCGGATCATAGCTCTGATCCCACACGTCCACGTCTTCGACTTCGGCCTCGTCCTCTGTTTACACCAACTGCGTAATACATGGTCATGGCTGCCAAATGCAGCTCCTTTTCACACTTGTCCCTTTTGGTTGTCTTACGCGTCTCAACTTGGTTATGAGCATGGCGAGCATATCGGCGAACGTCAGCCAAACGAGGACCCTCACACCATCCCACGTAAATGTTCTTTACTTCAGTGGCGACATCTGGCATGAGGCCTTTAATTATTGCATTGCATGCAATACTCTCCCATGGTCCTGATTCATTACCCAAATCCCTTGGTCTCTGATGACCGCTGTGCTTGCTGACTTCCTCAAGGATGCGGTGTACCAAATCATCAGTCCCTTCACCGGGTTTCTGTTTGCAGGTGTAAATGTGGGACATATTGATTTTGGTTGGAAATTGAGTGGTGATGGCTTGACACAGTCTTTGGTTGGCTGCTTCATATTGAGCGTTATCATTATGTCCTCGTTCACTGTTGGTAGGTCGCAAATCCAGTTGTAGCATACTGGCCTCTATTTTGCAGAGGTCGGACGGTTTGAACTTTTTTGCCAATATGCGACGCAATTCAACCCCAGTCGGGCAGAATTGTGCGCAGAAATCTCGCAACTCGTCAGCAAAATGGGGTCCAGAAATCTCTGGATCTGGTAAGCATTGTTATGCTTCCATGATGTCAGTCTCAGTCCAGGGTCGATAAACCAGTAATGGTCCAGTGGGAACTGCAACTTTAACCATAGGCATGGTTTGAATCTGGTTTTGTTTTTTCTCACGTTTAGATCTCTGAAGTCCAGATTGTGGGTAAAGGATTTTTGTCACTTGCGTTAAAAGTTCTTGGGCAGGTACGCTGGAGAACCAAACGTCTTCCTTTTCCTCATCATCAGACCTATGTAGCTGATGTTGTGAGAATGATGGAATTTCTTCCCGAGGGAGGATGGAAGAAGTCCCTTCTTCCCGAGAGCCAGAGGCTTGTGGCAGGGCTGGCTGTTGTTGTTGCAGGCGTCGTGGAGGGCAGGAGTCCAGGTCTGGATCCGGCACAGCTAATACTAAATTATTATCATCATTCCGTCATGGCATTTGTTTAACATTTTCCTTTCTTTCTCTTAATACACTTTATTTTTTCCAAAATTCTATACCTTTCTTACTTCTTATTTAAACTTAATTTTTTTGCTTCATCTCTTTCTCATATTTGCAAAACTTTTCTTCTAATTTTCTTATTTCTAACATACTAAAAGAACCTTCTGGTGGAAAACCTCTGGACCATATGTCTTTTTCATTTCATCATGCTTAGGTCCCCCGGTAGGGTCAAAAGTCTGAGACCTACTGTTTCCAATTCTCAGACTTGGAATGGGGAAATATATTCCTTCACTCAAAGGACGTCTCCAATGAGGACCTTAATCTCTACTCACACTTCTTCGGAGTACTTCACACTTCTTCGGACTGCTTCAAAAGTTTCACTTACCCATGAAATCTCTGTCTCACTAATGACACAACCGGGAAACCCTCTTTTATTCAAATAAAAACTAAAAAGCAGTCCTATCGTCTCAGACTATCATATTTCAAAAATGATCCCAGCGCTGGTATTCAAGAAAAGGACCTGCCAGTCCTCTCTCTCAGAAAAGGCCTTGGAGGTATGAGGCTGGAACAGCTACTTCAGTCCAGGCTGGCCATGCACTGCGATCCGGTCCAGAGACACCAGTCGAGGGATCCTGTTCGTGACGCCAAAATTGTGGTGGAAATTTAGTAACGCACAGAGTCAGTTATTTTCTTCTGAGGAGATAAGAGGCTTTAATAATAATATCTTGAAAAAGAGAACAACACAGTACAGAATACAGAGTTGCTCTGACCACTGAAGCAAAAACACACAGTTATATTGCCCGCTCATCACGTCATCTGTCTTTGGTTGATAGTTGATTGTTCTTCTAACTTTCCTCCCCAACCATCAGTTTAGGTTACCCAAAAGGAGTGTATTGCTCCATCACAAGTATGCTTCTTTCACATACAGGGTAATATGAAGAATTTTATGCCTGAAACCTATTTAGACATGCAAAAATATGAAGGACAAAGCAGTTTTAACTTGGTTTGAGTGAAGGAATTCATTTTATAACAAAATCTGAAATTGTGTAGAACTCGTGAAAATAAGCTTATTCTCGGATTCCTAAAGGTTCAGTGTTGTTCTTTCCTATCCTGCAAAGTACAACGTTCTTTTTTGTTTAAAGCTATTTAGACATGGATAAATATGAAGGACAAAGCAGTTTTAACTTGGTTTGAGTGAAGGAATTAATTTTATATCAAAATCCGATATTGTGTAGAACTCGTCAAACGACGCTTATTCTCGGATTCCTGAAAAGGTTTAGTGTTGTTCTTTCCTATCCTGCAAAGTACAACGTTCTTTTTTGTTTAAAGCTATTTGGACATGGATAAATATGAAGGACAAAGCAGTTTTAACTTGGTTTGAGTGAAGGAATTCATTTTATATCAAAATCCGAAATTGTGTAGAACTCGTGAAAATAAGCTTATTCTCGGATTCCTAAAGGTTTAGTGTTGTTCTTTCCTATCCTGCAAAGTACAACGTTCTTTTTTGTTTAAAGCTATTTAGACATGGATAAATATGAAGGAAAAAGCAGTTTTAACTTGGTTTGAGTGAAGGAATTCATTTTATATCAAAATCCGGAATTGTGCATTATGGCAGCAGAATTGTAGTCTGAATACCTTTATGCCAAACAGATTTGCTTTGCCAAGGGAAGTTTTATAAATGTGTATTGTTTATGTTTACAATATATAAACTAGCAGAATAATTAATTCATCCTCCTGGTCCCTCCCACCCCGGAGAGGGCAGCCAGAGACTGGCTGCAATAGGCATCCCCGCTACCTGGGACCCAACACAGGGCAGGAGGGCCTGATGTCCACCAGGCTCGGGGCCTGCAGTCACCATATTCCGGGAGCTACTGTACCCCCAGAAGGAACCCATCCCGCCCCACCCCACTCAACCCAACCCCACCCCGGAGGACCTCTACAAAAACAAACAAACAACAACAAAAATCAAACAAACAAACAAACAAATCACCCGGTCACACCAGTCGCAGCAGCGAGACCCACCATCACCCAGGCCCCCCCAGGCCCCCCCCAACAGGGGAAAAGCACACCCCCACACAGACCCCCTCCCCCTCACCGCACGCCCCAACACCCTAAAAAAAATAACCACCTGCGGACACCTTGGAGTTCCCAGAGCAACAAGGCCGGCACCAGGACCTGCACCAACCCACGCATACTGTGGCATGTCCAGGGCAACCCAGACCCCCCAGGCACAGGCAGGGCCCCGCCCCGGGCGCAAGGCAGCGGCAAGCCACCAGGTCCAGGCCCAGCTCCACCACCCATGCCAGAGCGGCCCGGTCACCCGGTACAGAGCCAGCAGCCACCACCCCAAGGCCCCTAAGGGACCCCGCCCCACACCGCAAGACAGCCCCACCCGCAAGCCCCCAAAACTGCCCTCCAAGCCCGACACACAGTCCCCCCCAGCAATGACCAACCCGCTCCCCACGACCCGAGAGACCACCAGACGCCCGAAGCCACACAGCCCCCCCCAGCACACACCCAACCGCCCAGAGCGACGGGACAGCAACCCACCACCAACACTATGTGATCAAGCTAATCAGAGGGGACCAGAGAGAATTAAATTCAGCCAATTGATGTTTTGAGGAGGCAGACATTGTTTCCATGCTAATATAATCTAAAAGAAAATTTCTAAACTGGTTAATACACAGATTGTTCTTTGCTTTCCAGTTCATGAGAATAGTTTTCTTTGCTATACATAACACTGTGAGGATCATGTGTGCTAAGCTAAATTCCACGTTGATGTTGTCTAAGTCACCCAGTATGCACAGTGTGGGGCATGCAGGAATGCTACACTTTAGCCATGTTGATAGGTCCGCACAGGCTTCAAGCCAGAACTTCTGGACAGGCGCACAAAACCACAAAGCGTGTGCATAATCATCAGGTGTGTTATCTGTGCAATGTGAGCAGATGTTTGAGTGTGTTAGACCCATCCTGAACATCCTTTGTCCTGTATAGTGTGTTCTATGAAGAATTTTGTATTGTATGAGCTGTAAATTAGGATTTTGAGTCATTCTGAAGGTGTTCAAACATATTTGTGGCCAGAAGCTATGACTAGAACTGATGGATAAATCTGCCTCCCATTTTGAGGACGGTAGAGACATTGTGTCATCTATCTTAGACAATAATTTATATATTTTTTATAGTAGTTTTGGGGTGCAGATGCTTAGAAATTCTGCTACCCTAATCGGGAGTTGTAAGTCTGGTTGGTGGAGGATATATTTCTTTGTTATTATAGACTTAAGTTGTTGATTTTCTAGGAATTTATTGCTGCCTATCTCATGTTGTGATATGAGCTCATCAAATGAAATAAAATGTCCATTTTGGATTATATGTTCCAGATGTTTGATTCCTTTGATCTTCCACAGAGTAAAGTTTAGCATTTTTTTGTTTTGCAGGATGTCAGGATTGTTCCAGATGGGTGTAAGCTTACACGGGACAAGTGAAGACTTTGTTATTTTAAGAAATTCCCACCAGGCTGTCAGAGAGGTGCTGATGTTAATGCTTTTGAAACATTTGTGATTTTTTACGTTTTGACTAATAAGTGGCAGGTCAGAGATTTCCAGATTATCACACAATGCTTGTTCTATATTTATCCATGTTCATCTATTGGGCTAGGTTTAAACCATTTTGATATATACCGTAACCTATTGGCTAAGGAATAGTGCTGAAAATTAGGTAAATCTAATCCACCACTGTCCTTGGTCTTCTGTAGGGTTTTTAAACTAATACGTGGTGGTTTGTTTTTCCACAGAAATTTGGAGATGCATGAACCTAGTGACTTAAACCAAGTAGCAGATGGTTTTATGGGGATCATTGAGAACAAATAGTTAACTTTTGGTAGTATCATCATTTTAATGGTTGTAACTCTCCCCATAAGTGATATAGGTAAGGACTTCAAACGAGAGAGATCGTCCTCTACTGTCTTTAATAATTGCACATAAATTAGCTTTGTTAGCTCTGAGAGCCTGGAGGAAATGTTTATGCCTAAATATCTAATATTTCCTGACTGTAAAGTGATCGCAGGTATATTCTGGACCCTACAGTTAATGGGCAGAACTGTGGTCTTAGACAAATTGATAGAGTAGTCAGAAAGTGCTGAGAATTTATTTATGAGTGTGATCGTGTGAGTGAGAGACGTCTGTGAGTTCTGAAGGAAAAGTAATACATCATCAGCATAAAGACTTATTTTATGCTCAATATTTTGGGGTTGGATGTCTTTAATATTTCTATCTTGTCTGATAGCAGCTGCTAAAGGTTCGATGAAAATAGCAAAAATTGAGGGAGAAAGTGAGCAACCCTGTCTTGTACCTCTCTGCAGACTGAAGCTTGGAGAAGTTTGATCATTTGTCCTGACACTTGCATTTGGGGAGTCAGTTATTTTCTTATGAGGAGATAAGAGGCTTTAATAATAATATCTTGCAAGAGAGAACAACACAGTACAGAATACAGAGTTGCTCTGACCACTGAAGCAAAAACACACAGTTATATTGCCCGCTCATCACGTCATCTGTTTTTGGGTATAATTGATTGTTCTTCTAACTTTCCTCCCCAACCATCAGTTGAGGTTACCCAGACACACTCGTAAATACCAGCCTAACCCTGTCCCCCCTAAAGTGCAGCTATCTCATTATAACAAGCCCACCATTGTAAAGAGGAATTTAAGAAAACAGGGCAGGGTGGTACCTTGCAGCTCGGTCATTTGCAGGTTATACACAGTAACACTCAATACAATGCATATAAGAATTATTTTCCATTACATTCCTCCCTTTTGATTATAATAATACCATTATATTAATCAACCCAAAAGAAACAAGGAAAATAATAACTTTATCTGTAAAACATCAGCCTGCATTTGCACACAACGTGAGTTTAAAATGCAGGCATCATAGTAATAAAGGGTCCAATGATAAACAATCAAAACATGAACAATTAAACATGATTATCTTAATCCCTCTCTAAGTCAGCGTCACTAGAGGAAACATTTTGAAAGCAAGAAAGTTATTTGAGTCATTTGGTCTTTTTCACACTGTTGTTTAGATGGACTACATAAAAGGATGTCATCCACATACTGCAAAAGAGCAGAGCCTGTGGTTGATTGAAGTTAATCCAGACTAGCTTTGAGGGCAGCATTGTAAATAGTGGGACTTTCACAGTACCCCTGGCATAACCGGGTAAAAGTCCAAGATCTCCCTTCAAACTAAAAAGCAAACCAAAATGGGCTATCAGGGTGCACTGGCGACAAGTCAACCACTGAGAAAAACTGTGCATCTGATGTAATTTGAGACAAAATAGTGTGTGGGTTGGGCACAGTAGGAGCATGTGGCTGAACTGCAGCATTCACCGCTTGGAGGTCCTGTACAAAACGCCATTCATCTGGCTGGCCAGCATCTTTAATCTTTTTAACAGGAAACAATGGAGTAAGCACAGGTGAATTTTCAAAAGGAACAATAACGCCTGTTTTCTGAAAAGATTGAAAAACAGGTTTAATCCCTTTAATTGCTTCAGGCTTAAAAGGGTATTGTTTTTTACATGGACAAAAGTCTGATTTAGGGGTGACAATTACTGGTTCACAGCCTTTTATCAACCCCACATCATATTTGCTCTTAGCCCAAAGATCATTGGGCACTTCAGCCAACATGGGTATCGAAGACAAATCTGTTTCAGATAAAAAACATGCTTCAAAATGTGATTCTGTGGTAGGTATTAAGTCCACAGTTCTTTGACAATGCATTGTACTCAAAAATGTTTTTTTGTATGCTGACAATCGTTCAGAAAACATCAAATTTGGATCAGCAGGTGAAACAGTCCACTCCATTTCTTTCTGACATGTAGCAACAAACTCTCCCACACCTTGTCACTGCCAGTGTGTACGTTTGGCCAAGGAAATGTGAGGGCGAGTACCACAAACATTAAAAAAATCGAAGTGCTCTGGAGTGAGCGACACAGCCAATAAAGTAGGCGCACATATTTTTTCACTTCTTCTCATAGTCATTGTCAGGCCCCAAAGAAATGTGTGATGTGCAGTGCAAATCAGTAGGTTGCATGAAATCAGAAAGGGGTGAAACTAACGCTTTTGCTTCTTCCACTAGTTGTTGTGAAAAAGGAGAGCTGGGAAGTTTCCACTCATAAGCATATGTAAGTGCCGATGAATCAAACTGCACTGCTGTGAAAACTTTGTCAGGCTGTAACATAACCTTAACACCCTCTGGTGTAGAAGTTAAAATAATGCCTAATTTACACATGAGATCACAGCCCATCAGGTTAATGGGACACAACTCTGATAACAAAAATGAGTGTTTGAAGGAGAGCTCATCGGGAGTGACAACACGCAACGGGCATTGTCATTTTCTCCTTCACAACCTGGCCTGATGCAGACATACAGTAAACGTGGTTTCCACTTAACTTTGGAGGACAATCAAACTCCCCTGACGTCACTACTGATGAACATAAGTTCCTATATTCTGAGAGAAATATCTTTGCTCTAGGACTGAAATAGCATGCAAAACTTTACTACGTGAATCACAGTCGGCAAGCGTTGCTTCACTACACAGAGCAGGAAAAATGTGTGAGTGTGTTTGTGCTATCACCCATTAGTGGAGGCTCCGCTGCCGCGTGACGTCCAGAACCTGCCTCCCACCCTCAGTCAGCCTTTTGCCCAATTTCATCACTTTTTAGCTGTGGACAGTCCTTCTTCCAGTGTCCAGTCTGGCCACAGTAAAAACAAATATTCGGATCATAGCTCTGGCGTGGCCCATTTCGACCTCCTCTCCCACACGTCCACGTCTTCGACTTCGGCCTCGTCCGCTGTTTACACCCACTGCGTAATACATGGTCATGGTTGCCAAATGCAGCTCCTTTTCACACTTGTCCCTTTTGGTTGTCTTACGCGTCTCAACTTGGTTCTGAGCATGGCGAGCATATCCGCGAACGTCAGCCAAACGAGGACCCTCACACCATCCCACGTAAATGTTCTTTACTTCAGTGGCGACATCTATATAATATTGTCTGGGTCCCGTAAAAACATGTATTTTTCCCATCTAATTCCTTTTTTGCTTTAAAACAAGTATTCCCCATTTTCTATCCCTTCAGTAGCCAACCAGTTTGTATGGAGTACACTGGAGCAACTTGACTGATCAGTAAAACACTGCTTTTGTTGTCACTGCAAGGCTTCCCCCGTCGGTTGTTTCACTGAGACACTACTGAGTAACTACAACTCAACACAGTTTATACACATAACATTCATATACATACTAACAAACAAACAAACAATAATTTATCGCAATTTTCTCATCTCTGTTTGAACGAACACCCAGGTAAATATTCCTGTAGTCTTCTCATACCGACTATGGACCCATTCATTGTTTAACTTCACTGTTTTGCAAATCCTAATTGAATATTACACATTGACATTGAAATTTACTGGATAAGCAGGTCTTCATTGCATTCAGCAGCCTATATGTGAGCATCTATGTGTAAGCTGTTCTTCTTTGCATTTATCAGCAGCAAGCAATTCTTCACTGCACATGCATATGTAAATAGTAAAACAATTCCAATGTGTTAGCGAAACCTTCTATATCACAGTGGTTTCTAAGATCTATTTTAAGTTCTTTGCCATCAGTGAGATGACATAGTTTACAAAGTGTGTCAAATTATCACTGAAGATCTTTTCAGGTATTTCAAATCTAGAAATGAGTTATTTTACGCGTGATTTTGCTACTGACAGTGCATCTGCTTGTGCACATGGAAATATTTCAGACCATTTGGTAAAAACCTCTGTTGTCACTGAGCAGAATCGTTTCCCTTAACATTAATTTAGTTCAATGAAATCTACACAATAATGAAATAATGAAATCCAAACAAATATGTTGAAAAAGATACACTGGCTTAGGGAATTATCTTCGTTTTGGTCTTAGATTGCCCTGTGGAATGTATTTTGCACATATTTGACCTGCTAGACAAAACTTTATTCATTTATTTATTCTAAAAAAAAAAATTCAATAATTAGTAAAAACCTTGTTCATTATTGCTTCCATCCCTCCTGTTGAGACATGACATGGTCCGTGGCTCAATACTGCAGCATATTTAAACAAATTCTTTGGCAGTATGGTTTTCCTTCCGGTCATTCATACGAGTCTATTGTAGATGGCAATTGAATAACATCTAATAATGCTAAAATATTTGTAGTTTATACATTTAGCTGTGGATGTCAACATACCTGTTTTTCCAATGCTGTGTTACCACATGTACAGTTGAGAAGGCATACTGACTGTCAGTGTAAACGTTAACAACCTTTTTGTTATTTAATTTACAAGCTTCAGTTAAAGCTACCAATTCGACTGCTTGAACAGAGTAATTTTTTGGTTGTGGTTGTTTTAAGAAAACTTCAGTTTCTGTTACTACTGCAAATCCTGTAGCATTTGTGCCATCAGGGTTTTTTGCTTGACCTGTTGAATAAATATAGTTATTTCTGCATTTTCATAACGTATATCAGTTAAGTCTGGCCTGGGTAAAACACTGATGGTTATTTCTGACATGCAATCATGAGGCTTTCCATCTGTAGGGTAGGTAGCAGTTTGGATGGATTAAGTGTAGCACATCTCTCGACAACAAGGTGTGGCTGTGAAAGAAGAACTGTTATGTAGGAGAGATGTCTGGTAAAGATATTTTGTTAAGTAACCATATCACAGCCACTGCATGAGGTACCTTAAGTGTTAATGGGTGAAATAACACCATTATTGTTGATGCCAGCACTGCCAATGGCTTCTGGCCATTGATTCAAAAGTACGATCTCGTCCCTTTTTCCCCCTTTCAGTGGACACTGGCCCCTAATTACCGCAATTCAGCAGGGGGTCTTTCATTAGGAGTACTGGACTCCCCCGTGCACGGTTTCAGCTCCGACCCTGGAAAGCGGAAAAAACGTTGAGATCTGGTTTGAGGACCCAATTGTTGAGAAAAGTCTCTCAATGAGACTCAGAGTTGCTGGAGTCAGTTAATGCAAATGTTTAATCTTGCAGCAAGTTCAAGAATGTGTGTGTATGGGTGTATGTGTGCGAACGTGTGTGAGTTTGTGTGTGTGAGAGTTTAAAGAACCTGTTATCCAAAGCCAGGTCTTAACTAGTATGGCACAGGTCCAGCCTGTCTCATCTTTTTTGGAAGGTCCAGCGCTCGGCCGTAACCCTTCTGTCTGTTTGGACTCTCACATACATTCGGTTAATCATAGAAAAACGAGAACAAAACTTTTTAGCCCCTTAAATTCATAAAACAGACATGGTGCAGTTATTTCCATTCTAGAAAATAAGAGTAATCACCACCATTCCTATAAATTCTGGATATTCTAACAATCTGAATCTTTTTTAAATGTTCGATGAAGCCGTTTGCTGTTCTGTTTAGAGACTCAGCTGATCATAAACCAAGTTTTGCTCTTGAACCAAGCTTCTAAACTCTTCACCTTTTTCATTTCTCAGTTAGTATTCACTTTAAAACTGATTAAAAGAAAAATTAAATGAATGCCTATCAACAAATGTGGGATCTAAACTCTAGTGCTTTCTCTAAAATAATTTCCTTTCTCAATTCAGAAATGTGTGTGTGTAAGTCACAACACCCGTGACACCAAAACGGCTTTCTTTTCTCTCTTTTCTCTACACTCTGCACTGTGAGCACACACACCAAATCAGAAAGGCTTTTTTCTCTCTTTTCTACATTATGGACTGTGGGGACACAAAACCGCTCTCTCTCTTTTTTTTTTTGATTGTGTGCCAGGGCGTTGTCTCACGTATTAGATTATGCTTAAGATACGAATGGGTTTATCAGTCACATCAGAATCCATACATACTGATCCTCCCGTAATAAAATGGTCGGATCTTATCAAACACACTTTGTTTCTTGTGACAAGTCAGCGAAACAGCGTATACACGTCAAGACACTGAATCAAGTTTGCCACAAGAACTCATAAGTTTGGCAGTATTGCTCTGCCGTCAGCAATCATACACCCATTTTATTTTCATGAGACATGTGCAGGCACCTGTTCATCCACTGTTCTATCACTATGAATTAGTTTATCTATTATCAATAAGGATACTTCTACAACTACTATCAAAGTATGTCCGGACTTCTTATGTTGTCAGTTGCTATATATGAATAAGTGGGTTTCTACTGAAAAGCATTAAGCATGTCACACAGCCCAAACATATAACATTTCAGGACACACCACACAGTTAACAACCACAGTGAAGCGTGTCAAAGCCCAAACATGTAACATTCAACAGGACACTTACACAACACATTCAAATCAAACAGTCAGACAACATAAAAGAACATATACCCCAGCCGGCATTGCTCCCTGCCTATTTTCCTACAACTCACTATGTGTGCGCACACCTTTATTCACAAACTCTTCAACTTATACTCTTTTACCGAAGCTGCTACAGCTCGATTGGCCAAATACCCTTAGATCCTATTTCGGTGAATTTGACATCTGCCTTGTATGTAACAGATTAGCGGTTTAGCAGTTTTAATTTAGTTTGAGTGAAGGAATTCATTTTATAGCAAAATCCGAAATCGTGAAGAACTCATGAAAGTAAGCTTATTCTCGGATTCCTGAAACTTTAGATTTGCTCTTTCTTTTACTGCAAAGTACAACGTTGAGCAGCACTAATGAGTTGTTTCTATTTTTGGCAGGCTTTACCTTTGCGGATGAAGCCCTTTCTGTCTGTGCAAAAGAAATCTTGTTACTGTGCAGAGTGACTTCTCTGAGTAGAGTCGCCTTACTTGTTGCGACTGTGCCGATGTTTGAAGCTGGAGTGCAAAGTTGTTGCTTGAATGGTGCTCGCTGGAGCGTGTGGTACTGTAAAGTTATACCATTTAAAAGGGCTGAAGAGTGCTCAGTGCAGCGGGTGGGCGGAGGTGCAAAGTGACACTATGGCCATAAAAAGAACACCGCTACAAGTGCGCATTGTGCCAGGAAGGGCCCTCGGACGTGAACCAGTGGACAGTTATCGCTTCTCGGCCTTTTGGCTAAGATCAAGTGTAGTATCTGTTCTTATCAGTTTAATGTCTGATATGTCCTCTTTGCGAGGACTACATATTAAATGGATTTTTATCAATAGGAGTTGAAAAAGGAGCTTGCTCCATTCACTCCAAGCATCGACCCGGTACTGCAGTGCCGCTGGGAATGGTGCGCTCTCCTCTGCTCTTGTGAAAAAGCAAACAGCGGTGCAGGATGGAAGTTTCAGGGAGCCTAAGATGAAACTTTCTTTTAATCTGCTGAGAAAAGAGAGTGAATGCGAAGCAGACTTTAACACGGCTCTGGGAGCGAGCCGAGTGCGGGCTAACCGGGAGAATTGCTTGAAAGAAACGCGACACCGAATGAGCAGTCAGAACAAAGCCTCAATACGGTGTTCCTGTGTTGTTTGTGGCTGCCTTGTCTTTTGCATAGAGTAAAAGACAAGGCAGCCATCGAATAGGGCCCGATTGTTCCTACTTGGTCAGCCGAGGAGCAAGGGGGGGGGAGCAAGCGTCTCAACCAAGCAAAGCTCACCATGGGGAAGGTGGCTATGCCAACTAGCCTGATGCCCTGCTCCCGCAGTGATGGATAATCGTACCCTGGTTTCTCTTCATAATGTACAAGTCTTTCGCCTTTTACTAAAGACTTCCGTGGAGAGCAGCACTAATGAATTGTTTCTATTTTTGGCAGGCTTTACCTTTGCGGGTGAAGCCCTTTCTGTCTGTGCAAAAGAAATCTTGTTACTGTGCAGAGTGACTTCTCTGAGTAGAGTCGCCTTACTTGTTGCGACTGTGCCGATGTTGCTTGAATGGTGCTCGCTGGAGCGTGCGGTAGTGTAAAGTTATACCATTTAAAAGGGTTGAAGAGTGCTCAGTGCAGCGGGTGGGCGGAGGTGCAAAGTGACACTATGGCCATAAAAAGAACACCGCTACAAGTGCGCATTGTGCCAGGAAGGGCCCTCGGACGTGAACCAGTGGACAGATATCGCTTCTCAGCCTTTTGGCTAAGATCAAGTGTAGTATCTGTACTTATCAGTTTAATATGTGATATGTCTATGCGAGGACTACATATTAAATGGATTTTTATCAATAGGAGTTGAAAAAGGAGGTTGCTCCGTTCACTCCAAGCATCGACCCGGTACTGCAGTGCCGCTGGGAACGGTGCGCTCTCCTCTGCTCTTGTGAAAAAGCAAACAGCGGTGCAGGATGGAAGTTTATTTTAATCTGCTGAGAAAAGAGAGTGAATGCGAAGCAGACTTTAACACGGCTCTGGGAGCGAGCCGAGTGCGGGCTAACCAGGAGAATTGCTTGAAAGAAACGCGACACCGAATGAGCGGTCAGAACAAAGCCTCAATACGGTGTTCCTGTGGTGTTTTTATAAAATGCGGTGTAAAAAAAGGTGTGAATGCCCCATAGAAAACTAAAAGGTGGAGCGGAAGTGTTCGGCTGCAAGAAGGTGTGAATGTCCGACTATATTTGGTGAAAAGCAGGTGAAGCAACGTCTGAATGCCCAACCTTACATCATCAAAAGCGAGATCAGAGGTTTTTGGCTGCAAGAAGGCCATAGTTTGCCAAAAGCGGGTAAGGTGCGAATGATCGGCTAAATATCAACAAAAGTGGGGGCGGAGGTCTTCGGATGCAAGTGGGTGTGAATATCCCACCATACAAGTATGGTGGAGAGGAAGCTGTGAATGGCCGACCATAGTTTGCAAAAAGCGGGTGAGAAAAGGTGCGATTGTCCAACCATACATGATCAAAACAGGGAGCGGAGGTGTTTGGCTGCGACAAGGTGTGAATGTCCACCCATAATTAATGAAAAGCGGGCAACAAGTAGGTTCGAATGCCCAACCATACATCATCAAAAGCAGGAGTGGATGTGTTCGGCTACAAGAAGGTTTGAATGTCCGAGCATAGTTTGTAAAAAGCGGGTAAGAAAAGGTTCGAATGCCTGAACATACACCATCAAAAGAGGGAGCGGAGGTGTTCCGCTGTAAGACGGTGTGAATGTCCGACCATAGTTGGTAAAAAGTGGGTATGAAAAGGTTCGAATGCCCAAATTCGGCTGCAAAAAACTGTGTTCGGCTGCAAAAAGGTGTGAATGTTCGACTAAATTTTGTAAAAAGCGGGTAAGACAAGGTGTGAATGCCTGACAATGTATGATCAAAAGCGGGAGCGGAGGTGTTCAGCTGCAAGAAGGTCTAAATGTCCATTTTTAATTGCTAGAAAACATGAAAGAAAATTTTCGAAAATCAATCCGCACATGATCATAAGTGGGAGAGGAGGTGTTCAGCTGCAAGAAGGTGTGAATGTCCTACCATAATTGCTGAAAAATGTGTTAGAAACGGTAAGAATGCCGGACCATACATCATCAAAAGCTAGAGAGGTGGTGTTCGGCTGCAAGTAGGTGTGAATGTCTGACTAAAGTTCAAATATATTAACAAAAGCGGGAGGAGAGGTCTTTGGATGAGTGGTTGAGAATTTCCAACCATAATCTATAAAATGCGGTGAAAAAAAAGGTGTGATAGATACCTAAAAGGTGGAGCGGAAGTGTTCGGCTGCAAGAGGGTGTGAATGTTATATATATAGTTGGTGAAAAGCAGGAAAAGAAAGGTCTGAATGCCCAATCTTACATCATCAAAAGCGAGATCAGAGGTGTTTGGCGGCAAGAAAACGGGTAAGGTGTGAATGACCGACTAAATATCAACAAAAGTGGGGGCGGAGGTCTTCGGATGCAAGTGGGTGTGAATATCCCACCATACAAGTATGGTGGAGAGGAAGCTGTGAATGGCCGACCATAGTTTGCAAAAAGCGGGTGAGAAAAGGTGCGATTGTCCAACCATACATGATCAAAACAGGGAGCGGAGGTGTTTGGCTGCGACAAGGTGTGAATGTCCACCCATAATTAATGAAAAGCGGGCAACAAGTAGGTTCGAATGCCCAACCATACATCATCAAAAGCAGGAGTGGATGTGTTCGGCTACAAGAAGGTTTGAATGTCCGAGCATAGTTTGTAAAAAGCGGGTAAGAAAAGGTTCGAATGCCTGAACATACACCATCAAAAGAGGGAGCGGAGGTGTTCCGCTGTAAGACGGTGTGAATGTCCGACCATAGTTGGTAAAAAGTGGGTATGAAAAGGTTCGAATGCCCAAATTCGGCTGCAAAAAACTGTGTTCGGCTGCAAAAAGGTGTGAATGTTCGACTAAATTTTGTAAAAAGCGGGTAAGACAAGGTGTGAATGCCTGACAATGTATGATCAAAAGCGGGAGCGGAGGTGTTCAGCTGCAAGAAGGTCTAAATGTCCATTTTTAATTGCTAGAAAACATGAAAGAAAATTTTCGAAAATCAATCCGCACATGATCATAAGTGGGAGAGGAGGTGTTCAGCTGCAAGAAGGTGTGAATGTCCTACCATAATTGCTGAAAAATGTGTTAGAAACGGTAAGAATGCCGGACCATACATCATCAAAAGCTAGAGAGGTGGTGTTCGGCTGCAAGTAGGTGTGAATGTCTGACTAAAGTTCAAATATATTAACAAAAGCGGGAGGAGAGGTCTTTGGATGAGTGGTTGAGAATTTCCAACCATAATCTATAAAATGCGGTGAAAAAAAAGGTGTGATAGATACCTAAAAGGTGGAGCGGAAGTGTTCGGCTGCAAGAGGGTGTGAATGTTATATATATAGTTGGTGAAAAGCAGGAAAAGAAAGGTCTGAATGCCCAATCTTACATCATCAAAAGCGAGATCAGAGGTGTTTGGCGGCAAGAAAACGGGTAAGGTGTGAATGACCGACTAAATATCAACAAAAGTGGGGGCGGAGGTCTTCGGATGCAAGTGGGTGTGAATATCCCACCATACAAGTATGGTGGAGAGGAAGCTGTGAATGGCCGACCATAGTTTGCAAAAAGCGGGTGAGAAAAGGTGCGAATGTCCAACCATACATGATCAAAACAGGGAGCGGAGGTGTTTGGCTGCGACAAGGTGTGAATGTCCACCCATAATTAATGAAAAGCGGGCAACAAGTAGGTTCGAATGCCCAACCATACATCAACAAAAGCAGGAGTGGATGTGTTTGGCTACAAGAAGGTTTGAATGTCCGAGCATAGTTTGTAAAAAGCTGGTAAGAAAAGGTGCGAATGCCCGACAAAGTATGATCAAAAGAGGGAGTGGAGGTTTTCGGCTACAAGAAGGTTTGAATGTACGACCATAGTTGGTAAAAAGCAGGTAAGAAAAGGTGCAAATGCCCGAACATACACCATCAAAAGAGGGAGCGGAGGTGTTCCGCTGAAAGACGGTGTGAATGTCCGACCATAGTTGGTAAAAAGCGGGTAAGAAAAGGTGCGAATGCCCGACAAAGTATGATCAAAAGAGGGAGTGGAGGTTTTCGGCTACAAGAAGGTTTGAATGTACGACCATAGTTGGTAAAAAGCAGGTAAGAAAAGGTGCAAATGCCCGAACATACACCATCAAATGCGGTAGCGGAGTTGTTCGGCTGTGAGTAGGTGTGAATCTCCAACCATAATTGCTGAAAAATGTGTTAGAAAAGGTAAAAATGCCGGTCCATACATCATCAAAATCGGGAGAGGTGGTGTTCAGCTGCAAGAAGGTCTAAATGTCCATCAATAATTGCTAGAAAACATGAAAGAAAATTTTCGAAAATCAAACCACACATGATCATAAGTGGGAGAGGAGGTGTTCAGCTGCAAGAAGGTGTGAATGTCCACCCATAATACCTGAAAAATGGGTAAAAAAAAGGTGCGAATGCCCAACCATACATCATCAAAAGCAGGAGTGCATGTGTTCGGCTACAAGAAGGTGTGAACGTCCAACCAAAGTTTGTAAAAAGCAGTTAAGAAAAGGTTCGAATATCCAACCATACATAATCAAAAGCGGGAGCAGAGCTGTTCGACTGCAAGTAGGTGTGAATGTCAGATCATAATTTGCAAAAAGCTGATGAGAAAGGGTGAGAATGCCCGACTATACACCATCAAATGCGGTAGCGGAGTTGTTCGGCTGTGAGTAGGTTTGAATCTCCAACCATAATTGCTGAAAAATGTGTTAGAAAAGGTAAAAATGCCGGTCCATACATAATCAAAATCGGGAAAGGTGGTGTTCAGCTGCAAGAAGCTCTAAATGTCCATCAATAATTGCTAGAAAACATGAAAGAAAATTTCTGGAAATCAAACCACACATGATCATAAGTGGGAGAGGAGGTGTTCAGCTGCAAGAAGGTGTGAATGTCCACCCATAATACCTGAAAAATGGGTAAAAAAAAGGTGCGAATGCCCAACCATACATCATCAAAAGCAGGAGTGCATGTGTTCGGCTACAAGAAGGTGTGAACGTCCAACCAAAGTTTGTAAAAAGCAGTTAAGAAAAGGTTCGAATATCCAACCATACATAATCAAAAGCGGGAGCAGAGCTGTTCGACTGCAAGTAGGTGTGAATGTCAGATCATAATTTGCAAAAAGCTGATGAGAAAGGGTGAGAATGCCCGACTATACACCATCAAATGCGGGAGCGGAGTTGTTCGGCTGTGAGTAGGTGTGAATCTCCGACCATAATTGCTGAAAAATGTGTTAGAAAAGGTAAGAATGCCGGTCCATACATCATCAAAAGCGAGAGAGGTTGTGTTCGGCTGCAAGTAGGTGTGAATGTCCAGCCATGATTACTCACAAACGGGTAAGAAAAGGTAGTATTGCCAGACCATATATGATCAAAACAGGGAGCGGAGGTGTTCAGCTGCAAGAAGGTTTGAATGTCCGACTAAAGTTCAAATATATTAACAAAAGCGGGAGGAGAGGTCTTCGGATGAGAGTGGTTGAAAATTTCCAACCATAATGTATAAAATGCGGTGAAAAAAAGGTGTGATAGAACACTAAAAGGTGGAGCGGAAGTGTTCGGCTGCAAGAAGGTGTGAATGTCCGACTATATTTGGTGAAAAGCAGGTGAAGCAAGGTCTGAATGCCCAACCTTACATCATCAAAAGCGAGATCAGAGGTGTTTGGCTGCAAGAAGGCCATAGTTTGCTAAAAGCGGGTAAGGTGCGAATGTCCGACTAAATATCAACAAAATTTGGGGCGGAGGTCTTCGGATGCAAGTGGGTGTGAATGTCCGACTATATTTGGTGAAAAGCAGGTGAAGCAAGGTCTGAATGCCCAACCTTACATCATCAAAAGCGAGATCAGAGGTGTTTGGCTGCAAGAAGGCCATAGTTTGCCAAAAGCGGGTAAGGTGCGAATGACCGACTAAACATCAACAAAAGTGGGGGCGGAGGTCTTCGGATGCAAGTGGGTGTGAATATCCCACCATACAAGTATGGTGGAGAGGAAGCTGTGAATGGCCGACCATAGTAAAAGGCGGGTGAGAGAAGGTGCGAATGTCAAACCATACATAATCAAAAATGGGAGCGGAGGTGTTCTGCTGTAAGAAGGTGTGAATGTCCAACCATAGTTGGTAAAAAGCGGGTAAGAAAAGGTTAAAATACCCGACTGTACACAATCAATAGCGGGAGCGGAGTTGTTCGGCTACTAAAAGGTGTGAAAGTCCGACCATGGTTTGTAAAAAGCGGGTAAGAAAAGGTGCGAATGCCCGACAATGTATGATCAAAAGAGGGAGTGGAGGTTTTCGGCTGCAAGAAGGTCTGAATGTCCAACCATAATTTGTAAAAACCGGGGAAGAAAAGGCTCGAAAGCCCGACTATACACCATCAAAAGTGGGAGCGGAGGTGTTCAGCTGCAAGACGGTCTGAATGTCCATCAATAATTGCTAGAAAACATGAAAGAAAATTTTCGAATATCAAACTGCACATGATCATAAGCGGGAGAGGAGGTGTTCAGCTGCAAGAAGGTGTGAATGTCTACCCATAATTACTGAAAAATGGGTAAGAAAAGGTGCGAATGCCTAACCATACATCATCAAAAGAGGGAGCGGAGTTGTTCCGCTGTAAGACGGTGTGAATGTCCGACCATAGATGGTAAAAAGCGGGTAAGAAAAGGTTAAATTACCCGACTGTACACAATCAAAAGAGGGAGCGGAGTTGTTCAGCTAAGAGAAGGTGTGAAAGTCCGACCTTGGTTTGTAAAAAGCGGGTAAGAAAAGGTTCGTATGCCCGAATATACACCATCAAAAGCGGAAGCGGAGGTGTTCGGCTGCAAGATATTGTGAACGTCCGACCAAAGTTTGTAAAAAGCAGTTAAGAAAAGGTTCGAATATCTAACCAAACATAATCAAAAGCGGGAGCAGAGCTGTTCGACTGGAAGTAGGTGTGAATGTCAGATCATAATTTGCAAAAAGCTGATGAGAAAGGGTGAGAATGCCCGACTATACACCATCAAATGCGGTAGCGGAGTTATTCGGCTGTGAGTAGGTGTGAATCTCCAACCATAATTGCTGAAAAATGTGTTAGAAAAGGTAAAAATGCCGGTCCATACATAATCAAAATCGGGAGAGGTGGTGTTCAGCTGCAAGAAGGTCTAAATGTCCATCAATAATTGCTAGAAAACATGAAAGAAAATTTTCGAAAATCAAACCACACATGATCATAAGTGGGAGAGGAGGTGTTCAGCTGCAAGAAGGTGTGAATGTCCACCCATAATACCTGAAAAATGGGTAAAAAAAAGGTGCGAATGCCCAACCATACATCATCAAAAGCAGGAGTGCATGTGTTCGGCTACAAGAAGGTGTGAACGTCCAACCAAAGTTTGTAAAAAGCAGTTAAGAAAAGGTTCGAATATCCAACCAAACACAATCAAAAGCAGGAGCAGAGCTGTTCGACTGCAAGTAGGTGTGAATGTCAGATCATGATTTGGAAAAAGCTGATGAGAAAGGGTGAGAATGCCCGACTATACACCATCAAATGCGGGAGCGGAGTTGTTCGGCTGTGAGTAGGTGTGAATCTCCGACCATAATTGCTGAAAAATGTGTTAGAAAAGGTAAGAATGCCAGTCCATACATCATCAAAAGCGAGAGAGGTTGTGTTCGGCTGCAAGTAGGTGTGAATGTCCAGCCAAAATTACTCACAAACGGGTAAGAAAAGGTAGTATTGCCAGACCATATATGATCAAAACAGGGAGCGGAGGTGGTTCAGCTGCAAGAAGGTTTGAATGTCCGACTAAAGTTCAAATATATTAAAGAAAGCGGGAGGAGAGGTCTTCGGATGAGAGTGGTTGAAAATTTCCGACCATAATGTATAAAATGCGGTGAAAAAAAGGTGTGATAGAACACTAAAAGGTGGAGCGGAAGTGTTCGGCTGCAAGAAGGTGTGAATGTCCGACTATATTTGGTGAAAAGCAGGTGAAGCAAGGTCTGAATGCCCAACCTTACATCATCAAAAGCGAGATCAGAGGTGTTTGGCTGCAAGAAGGCTATAGTTTGCCAAAAGCGGGTAAGGTGCGAATGTCCGACTAAATATCAACAAAATTTGGGGCAGAGGTCTTCGGATGCAAGTGGGTGTGAATATCCAACCATACAAGTATGGTGGAGAGGAAGCTGTGAATAGCCGACCATAGTTTGGAAAAAGCGGGTAAGAAAAGGTTTGAATACCCGAACATACACCATCAAAAGAGGGAGCGGAGGTGTTCCGCTGTACGAAGGTGTGAATGTCCGACCATAGTTGGTAAAAAGCGGGTAAGAAAAGGTTAAAATACCCGGATGTACACAATCAATAGCGGGAGCGGATGTGTTCGGCTACAAGAAGGTGTGAAAGTCCGACCATGGTTTGTAAAAAGCGGGTAAGAAAAGGTGCGAATGTCCGACAATGTATGATCAAAAGAGAGAGCGGAGGTTTTCGGATACAAGAAGGTTTGAATGTCCCACCATAGTTTGTAAAAAGCGGGTAAGAAAAGGTTCGAATGCCCGACTATACACCATCAAAAGCGGGAGCAGAGGTGTTCCGCTGTAAGATGGTGTGAATGTCCGACCATAGTTGATAAAAAGCGGGTAAGAAAAGGTTAAAATACCCGACTGTACACAATCAATAGCGGGAGCGGAGTTGTTCGGCTACAAGAAGGTGTGAAAGTCCGACCATGGTTTGTAAAAACCGGGAAGAAAAGGCTCGAAAGCCCGACTATACACCATCAAAAAGAAGGTTTGAATGTCCATCAATAATTGCTTTAAAACAAGAAAGTAAATTTTCGAATATCAAACCGTACATGAGCATAAGCGGGAGAGGAGGTGTTCCGCTGTAAGACGGTGTGAATGTCCGACCATAGTTGGTAAAAAGCGGGTAAGAAAAGGTTAAAATACCCGACTGTACACAATCAATAGCGGGAGCGGAGTTGTTCGGCTACTAAAAGGTGTGAAAGTCAAACCCTGGTTTGTAAAAAGCGGGTAAGAAAAGGTTCGAATGCCCGAACATACACCATCAAAAGAGGGAGCGGAGGTGTTCCGCTGTAAGACGGTGTGAATGTCCGATCATAGTTGGTAAAAAGCGGGTAAGAAAAGGTTAAAATACCCGACTGTACACAATCAAAAGAGGGAGCGGAGTTGTTCAGCTAAGAGAAGGTGTGAAAGTCCGACCATGGTTTGTAAAAAGCGGGTAAGAAAAGGTTCGTATGCCCGAATATACACTATCAAAACCGGAAGCGTAGGTGTTCGGCTGCAAGAAGGTGTGAACGTCCGACCAAAGTTTGTAAAAAAGCAGTTAAGAAAAGGTTCGAATACTGCAAGTAGGTGTGAATGTCAGAGAATAATTTGCAAAAAGCTGATGAGAAAGGGTGAGAATGCCCGACTATACACCATCAAATGCGGTAGCGGAGTTGTTCGGCTGTGAGTAGGTGTGATTCTCCAACCATAATTGCTGAAAAATGTGTTAGAAAAGGTAAGAATGCCGGTCCATACATCATCAAAAGCGGGAGAGGTGGTGTTCGGCTGCAAGTAGGTGTGAATGTCCATTAATAATTGCTTTAAAACATGAAAGAAAACTTTCGAATATCAAACATTACATGATCATTAGCGGGAGAGGAGGTGTTCAGCTGCAAGAAGATGTGAATATCCACCCATAATTACTGAAAAATGGGTAGGTAAAGATGCGAATGTCCAACCATAAATCATCAAAAGCATGAGTGGAGTTGTTCAGCTACAAGAAGGTATGAAAGTCCAACCATGGTTTGTAAAAAGCGGGTAAGAGAAGGTTCGAATACCCGAATATATACCATCAAAAGCAGAAGCGGGGGTGTTCGACTGCAAGTAGGTGTGAATGTCAGATCATAATTGCTGAAAAATGTGATAGAAAAGACTAGAATGCCGGAAAATACATCATCAAAAGCGGGAGAGGTCGTTTTTCGGCTGCAAGTAGGTGTGAATGTCCAGCCATATTTACTCACAAACGGGGGAAGAAAACGTAGTATTTCCAGACCACACATGATCAAAACAGGGAATGGAGGTGGTTCAGCTGCAAGGATTGAAAGTCTGACTAAAGTTTGTAAAAACCGTGTAAGACAAGGGGCGAATGCCCGACAATGTATGATCAAAAGAGGGAGCGGAGGTTTTCGGCTGCAAGGTCTGAATGTCCAACCATAATTTGTAAAAATCGGGGAAGAAAAGGCTCGAAAGCCCGACTATACACCATCAAAAGTGGGAGCAGAGGTGTTCAGGTGCAAGAAGGTCTGAATGTCCGACCAATGATTACTGAAAAATGGGTAAGAAAAGGTGCGAATGCCAAATCATACATCATCAAAAGCAGGAGCGGATGTGTTCGGCTACAAGGTTTGAATGTCCAACCATAGTAAGTAATAGGTGGGTAAGAAAAGGCTCGAATGCCCGACTATACACCATCAAAAGCGGAAGCGGTGGTGTTCGGCTGCAAGACGGTGTGAACGTCCGACCAAAGTTTGTAAAAAGCATTAAGAAAATGTTCGAATATCCAACCAAACATAATCAAAAGCGGGAGCAGAGCTGTTCGACTGCAAGTAGGTGTGAATATCAGATCATAATTTGCAAAAAGCTGATGAGAAAGGGTGAGAATGCCCGACTATACACCATCAAATGTGGGAGCGGAGGTGTTCGTCTGTGAGTAGGTGTCCGACCATAATTGCTGAAAAATGTGTTAGAAAAGGAAAGAATGCCGGACCATATATCATCAAAAGCGGGAGAGGTTGTGTTCGGCTGCAAGAAGGTGTGAATGTCCAGCCATAATTACTCACAAACGGGTAAGAAAAGGTACTATTGCCAGACCATATATGATCAAAACAGGGAGCGGAGGTGGTTCAGCTGCAAGAAGGTTTGAATGTCCGACTAAAGTTTGTAAAAAGCGGGTAAGACAAGGTGTGAATGCCCGACAATGTATGATCAAAAGAGGAGCGGAGGTTTTCGGCTGCAAGAAGGTCTGAATGTCCACCCATAATTACTGAAAAATGGGTAAGAAAAGGTGCGAAAGCCCAACCGCACATGATCATAAGTGGATGAGAAGGTGTTCGACTGCAAGTAGGTGTGAATGTAAGATCATAATTTGTAAAAAGCGGGTAAGAAAAGGTAAGAATGCCCAACCATAAATTATCAAAAGCGGCAGCAGAATTTCGGCTGGTATTTATCAATGTCTAGATAGATTTCAACAAAAAACAACGTTGTACTTTGCAGTAAAAGAAAGTGCAAATCAAAAGTTTTAGGAATCCGAGAATAAGCTTATTTTCTGCACGATTTCGGATTTTATGTATAAAATGAATTCATTCACTCAAACCAAGTTAAAACTGCTTTTTCCTTCATATTTATCAATGTCTAGATCGACTTCAACAAAGAACAACATTGTATTTTGCAGTAGAAGAAAGAGCAAAACTGAAGGATCAGGAATCCGAGAATAAGCTTCTTTTCATACGTTCTGCATGATTTGGGATTTTATGTATAAAATGAATTCCTTCACTCAAACTAAGTTAACACTGCTTTGTCCTTCATATGTACCCATTTCTACATATATTTCAAGCATAAACTTCCTCATACTACCCTGAATGAGAAAGAACCACACTTGTGATTAAGCCATACGCCCCTTTTGAGGAGTTCTGCATGATTTGGGATTTTATCTATAAAATTAATTCCTTCACTCAAACTATGTTAAAACGGCTTTTACCTTCATATTTATCAATGTCTCGATAGATTTAAACAAAAAAACAACGTTGTACTTTGCAATAAAAGAAAGAGCAAATCAAAAGTTTTAGGAATCCGAGAATAAGCTTATTTTCATGAGGTTCTGCACGATTTCGGATTTTATGTATAAAATGAATTCATTCACTCAAACCAAGTTAAAACTGCTTTTTCCTTCATATTTATAAATGTCTAGATCGACTTCAACAAAGAACAACATTGTATTTTGCAGTAGAAGAAAGAGCAAAACTGAAGGATCAGGGATCCGAGAATAAGCTTCTTTTCATACGTTCTTCATGATTTGGGATTTTATGTATAAAATGAATTCCTTCACTCAAACTAAGTTAACACTGCTTTGTCCTTCATATGTACCCATTTCTACATATATTTCAAGCATAAACTTCCTCATACTACCCTGAATGAGAAAGAACAACACTTGTGATTAAGCCATACGCCCCTTTTGAGGAGTTCTGCATGATTTGGGATTTTATCTATAAAATCAATTCCTTCACTCAAACTATGTTAAAACGGCTTTTACCTTCATATTTATCAATGTCTCGATAGATTTAAACAAAAAACAACGTTGTACTTTGCAGTAAAAGAAAGAGCCAATCAAAAGTTTTAGGAATCCGAGAATAAGCTTATTTTCATGAGTTCTGCACGATTTCGGATTTTATGTATAAAATGAATTCATTCACTCAAACCAAGTTAAAACGGCTTTTTCCTTCATATTTATCAATGTCTAGATCGACTTCAACAAAGAACAACATTGTATTTTGCAGTAGAAGAAAGAGCAACACTGAAGGATCAGGAATCCGAGAATAAGCTTATTTTCTTATGGGCAAGTGGGAACTGCTTTGTCCTTCATATTTATCAATGTGTAGATGGATTTCAACTTCTTCTACTGCAAAGTCCAATGTTTTTCTTTGTTGAAGTCGATCTAGACATTGATGAATATGGAAGGACAAAGCAGTTTTAACTTGGTTTGAGCAAAGCTATTCATTTTATAGCAAAATCCGAAATCGTGCAGAACTCATGAAAGCAGGCTTATACTCGGATTCCTGAAACTTTAGATTTGCTCTTTCTTTTACTGCAAAGTACAACGTTGTTTTTTTGTTTAAATATTTCTAGACATGGTAAATATGAAGGACAAATCAGTTTTAACATAGTTTGAGTGAAGTAATGCATTTTATAAGCAAAATCCCAAATCATGCAGAACTCAGGAAATGCTTTTTCTCGCTTTTCACTGCTTTTTACAAACTTTGGTCGGACGTTCACACCTTCTTGCATCCGAACACCTCCGCTTCCGCTTTTGATGATGTATATTCGGGCATTCGAACCTTTTTTTACCCGCTTTTTACAAACCATTGTCGGACTTTCACACCTTCTTGCAGCCGAACACCACCTCTCCCGCTTTTGATGATGTATGGTCCAGTATTCTTACCTTTTCTAACACATTTTTCAGCAATTATGGTCGGACATTCACACCTACTCACAGCTGGACACCTCCGCTCCCGCTTTTGATCATACAATGTCGGGAATTCGCTCCTTGTCTTACCAGCTTTTTACAAACTTTAGTCGAACATTCACATCTTCTTGCAGCTGAACACCTCCGCTCCCGCTTTTGATGATGTATAGTCGGGCTTTCGAGCCTTTTCTTACCCGGTTTTTACAAATTATGTTTGGACATTCAGACCTTGCAGCCGAACACCTCCGCTCTCTCTTTTGATCATACATTGTTGGGCATTCGCACCTTGTCTTACCCGCTTTTTACAAACTATAGTCAGACATTCACACCTTGCAGCTGAACCTCCGCTCCCTGTTTTGATCAGGTATGGTCTGGCAATACTACCTTTTCTTCCCCCGTTTGTGAGTAATTATGGCTGGACATTCACACCTACTTGCAGTCGAACAGCTCTGCTCCCGCTTTTGATTATGTTTGGTTGGATATTCGAACCTTTTCTTAACTGCTTTTTACAAACCATGGTTGGACATTCACACCTTCTTACAGCGGAACACCTCCGCTCCCGCTTTTTATGGTGTATAGTCGGGCATTCGAACCTTTTCTTACCCGCTATTTACAAACTATGGTAGGACATTCAAACCTTCGTGTATCCGAAAACCTCCGCTCTCTCTTTTGATCATACACTGTCGGACATTCGCACCTTTTCTTACCCGCTTTTTACAAACCATGGTCGGACTGTCACACCTTCTTGTAGCCGAACACATCCGCTCCCGCTATTGATTGTGTACAGTCGGGTATTTTAACCTTTTCTTACCCGCTTTTTACCAAGTATGGTCGGACATTCACACCTTCGTACAGCGGAACACCTCCGCTCCCTCTTTTGATGGTGTATGATCGGGCATTCAAACCTTTTCTTACCCGCTTTTTCCAAACTATGGTCGGCTATTCACAGCTTCCTCTCCACCATACTTGTATGGTGGGATATTCACACCCACTTGCATCCGAAGACCTCCGCCCCAAATTTTGTTGATATTTAGTCGGACATTCGCACCTTACGCGCTTTTGGCAAACTATGGCCTTCTTGCAGCCAAACACCTCTGATCTCGCTTTTGATGATGTAAGGTTGGGCATTCAGACCTTGCTTCACCTGCTTTTCACCAAATATAGTCGGACATTCACACCTTCTTGCAGCCGAACACTTCCGCTCCACCTTTTAGTGTTCTATCACACCTTTTTTTTCACCGCATTTTATACATTATGGTTGGAAATTTTCAACCACTTTCATCCGAAGACCTCTCCTCCCGCTTTTGTTAATATATTTGAACTTTAGTTTGACATTCAAACCTTCTTGCAGCTGAACCACCTCCGCTCCCTGTTTTGATCATATATGGTCTGGCAATAGTACCTTTTCTTACCCGTTTGTGAGTAATTATGGCTGGACATTCACACCTACTTGCAGCCGAACACAACCTCTCTCGCTTTTGATGATGTATGGACCGGCATTTTTACCTTTTCTAACACATTTTTCAGCAATTATGGTCGGAGATTCACACCTACTCAGAGCCGAACACCTCCGCTCCCGCATTTGATGGTGTATAGTCGGGCATTCTCACCCTTTCTCATCAGCTTTTTACAAATTATGATCAGACATTCACACCTGCTTTTGATAATGTATTGTTAGGCATTCGCACCTTTTTTTTTACCCATTTTTCATGAATTATGGGTGGACATTCAAACCTTCTTGCAGCCGAACACCTCCTCTCCCGCTTATGATCATGTGCGGTTTGATATTCGAAAATTTACTTTCTTGTTTTAAAGCAATTATTGATGGACATTCAAACATTCTTTTTGATGGTGTATAGTCGGGCTTTCGAGCCTTTTCTTCCCGGTTTTTACAAACCATGGTCGGACTTTCACACCTTCTTGTAGCCGAACAACTCCGCTCCCGCTATTGATTGTGTACAGTCGGGTATTTTAACCTTTTCTTACCCGCTTTTTACCAACTATGATCGGACATTCACACCGTCTTACAGCGGAACACCTCTGCTCCCGCTTTTGATGGTGTATAGTCGGGCATTCGAACCTTTTCTTACCCGCTTTTTAAAACCAGGGTCGGACTTTCACACCTTTTAGTAGCCGAACAACTCCGCTCCCGCTATTGATTGTGTACAGTCGGGTATTTTAACCTTTTCTTACCCGCTTTTTACCAACTATGGTCGGACATTCACACCTTCTTACAGCGGAACACCTCCGCTCCCTTTTTTGATGGTGTATAGTCGGGCTTTCGAGCCTTTTCTTCCCCGGTTTTTACAAATTATGGTTGGACATTCAGACCTTCTTTCAGCCGAAAACCTCCGCTCCCTCTTTTGATCATACATTGTCGGGCATTCGCACCTTTTCTTACCCGCTTTTTACAAACTTTAGTCGGACATTAACACCTTCTTGCAGCTTAACCACCTCCGCTCCCTGTTTTGATCATGTATGGTCTTGCAATACTACCTTTTCTTACCCATTTGTGAGTAATTATGGCTGGACATTCACACCTACTTGCAGCCGAACACCACCTCTCCTGCTTTTGATGATGTATGGACCGGCATTCTTACCTTTTCTAACACATTTTTCAGCAATTATGGTTGGAGATTCACACCTACTCACAGCCGAACACCTCCGCTCCCGCATTTGATGGTGTATATTCGGGCATACGAACCTGTTCTTACCCGCTTTTTACAAACCATGGTCGGACTTTCACACCTTCTTGTAGCTGAACAACTCCGCTCCCTCTTTTGATTGTGTACAGTCGGGCATACAAACCTGTTCTTACCCGCTTTTTACAAACTATGGTCGGACATTCAAACCTTCTTGTAGCCGAACACATCCACTCCAGCTTTTGATGATGTATGGTTGGGCATTCGCACCTTTTCTTACCCATTTTTCAGTAATTATGGGTGGATATTCACACCTTCTTGCAGCGGAACACCTCCTCTCCCGCTTATGATTATGTGCGGTTTGATATTCGAAAATTTTCTTTCATGTTTTATAGCATTTATTGATGGACATTCATACCTTCTTGAAGCCGAACACATCCACTCCTGCTTTTGATGATGTATGGTTGGGCATTCGAACCTACTTGTTGCCCGTTTTTCATTAATTATGGGTGGACATTCACACCTTGTCGCAGCCAAACACCTCCGCTCCCTGTTTTGATCATGTATGTTTTGACATTCGCACCTTTTCTCACCTGCTTTTTACTATTGTCGGCCAATCACAGCTTCCTCTCCACCATACTTGTATGGTAGGAAATTCTCACCCACTCTCATCCGAAGACCTCTCCTCCCGCTTTTGTTAATATTTAGTCGGGCATTCGAACCTTTTCTTACCCACTTTTTACAAATTATGGTCGAACATTCACACCTACTTGCAGCTGAATACTTCCGCTCCACCTTTTAGTGATGTATGGTTGGCATTTGCACCTTTTGTTACCCTCTTTTTATACTGATTGCTGAAGATTAAGTTGTTCTTTCTCAAACTACAATTTTTTTTTAATTGTTGAAACTTGATTTGAAGTGGATAAATAAGGAGTACAAACAGTTTTAAGTCACGCTGATAGAAGAAATTAATTTTATAGCAAAATCTGTATTTCGTCATATGTCGAGAGATGCTTATTGCTGAAGAAGTTCTTTCTCATTCTACAAAGTACAACGTTGTTTATCGTTGAAACTTGATTAGACATGAATAAATATGAAGGACAAAGCAGTCTTAACTTGGTTTGAGTTAATTAATTCGTTTTATAGGAGAATCCGAATTCGTGCTTATTTTCGGATTCCTGAAGAATGAGTCTGGTTCTTTCTCATAATACAAAGTTTGTTGTTTATTGTTGAAACTTCATCAGAAGTGAAGAAATAAATGAATGCCTATCAACAAATGTGGGATCTAAACTCTACTGCTTCCTCTAAAATAATTTCTTTTCTCAATTCAGAAATGTGTGTGTGTAAGTCACAACACCCGTGACACCAAAACGGCTTTCTTTTCTCTCTTTTCTCTACACTCTGCACTATGAGCACACACACCAAATCAGAAAGGCTTTTTTCTCTCTTTTCTACATTATGGACTGTGGGGACACAAAACCGCTCTCTCTTTTTTTTTTTGATTGTGTGCCAGGGCGTTGTCTCACGTATTAGATTATGCTTACGATACGAATGGGTTTATCAGTCACATCAGAATCCATACATACTGATCCTCCCGTAATAAAATGGTCGGATCTTATCAAACACACTTTGTTTCTTGTGACAATCAAGTCAGCGAAACAGCGTATACACGTCAAGACACTGAATCAAGTTTGCCACAAGAACTCATAAGTTTGGCAGTATTGCTCTGCCGTCAGCAATCATACACCCATTTTATTTTCGTGAGACGTGCAGGCACCTGTTCATCTACTGTTCTATCACTATGAATTAGTTTATCTATTATCAATAAGGATACTTCTACAACTACTATCAAAGTATGTCCAGACTTCTTATGTTGTCAGTTGCTATATATGAATAAGTGGGTAGCTACTGACAAGCATTAAGCATGTCACACAGCCCAAACATATAACATTTCAGGACACACCACACAGTTAACAACCACAGTGAAGTGTCAAAGCCCAAACATTCAACAGGACACTTACACAACACATTCAAATCAAACAGTCAGACAACATACAAGAACATATACCCCAGCCGGCATTGCTCCCTGCCTATTTTCCTACAGCTCACTATGTGTGCGCACACCTTTATTCACAAACTCTTCAACTTATACTCTTTTACGGAAGCTGCTACAGCTCGATTGGCCGAATACCCTTAGATCCTATTTCGGTGAATTTGACATCTGCCTTACATGTAACAGATTAGCGGTTTAGCAGTTTTAATTTAGTTTGAGTGAAGGAATTCAATTTATAGCAAAATCCGAAATCGTGAAGCACTCATGAAAGTAAGCTTATTCTCGGATTCCTGAAACTTTAGATTTGCTCTTTCTTTTACTGCAAAGTACAACGTTGTTTTTTTGTTTAAATCTTTCTAGACATGGTAAATATGAACGACAAAGCAGTTTTAACATAGTTTGAGTGAAGGAATTCATTTTATAGATAAAATCCCAAGAGTCTGCAGAGAAAAGAGAGTGAATGCGAAGTAGACTTTAACACGGCTATGGGAGCGAGCCGAGTGTCGGCTAACCGGGAGAATTGCTTGAAAGAAACGCGACACCGAATGAGCGGTCAGAACAAAGCCTCAATACGGGATTCTCGTGGTGTTTTTGTTGCTGCCTTGTCTTTTGCATAGAGTAAAAGACAAGGCAGCCATCGAATAGAGCCCGATTGTTCCTATTTGGTCAGCCGAGGAGCAAGGGGGGGGGGGCAAGCGTCTCAACCAAGCAAAGCTCACCATGGGGAAGGTGGCTATACCAACTAGCCTGATGCCCTGCTCCCGCAGTGACGGATAATCGTACTCTGGTTTCTCGGTTTCTCTTCATAACATACAAGGCTTTCGCCTTTTACTAAAGACTTCCGTGGAGAGCAGCACTAATGAGTTGTTTCTATTATTGGCAGGCTTTACCTTTGCGGGTGAAGCCCTTTCTGTCTGTGCAAAAGAAATCAGAACAAAGCCTCAATACGGTGTTCCCGTGGTGTTTGTGGCTGCCTTGTCTTTTGCACAGAGTAAAAGACAAGGCAGCCATCGAATAGATTGTTTCTACTTGGTCAGCCGAGGAGCAGGGGGGGGGGGCAAGCGTCTCAACCAAGCAAAGCTCACCAAGTAGGAACAATCGGGACCTTTTCGATGGCTGCAACACCTGAAAGAGATATTGATGCGAGACCCGATCAAATGCTTTTTCAAAGTCTAAATTTAAGATGACAAGCCGGGTGTTTCTGTCTCTAGCGTAATCAATGATGTCTCGAATCAGTACGAGGCTGTCGGTGAGTTGTCTCCCTGAGATGGCACAAGCTTGGTCTGGGTGAATTACCTCCTCTAAAACAGAGGACATCCGTGTCGCTAAAACCTTGCTAAAAAGTTTACAGTCAAAGTTTAAAAGTGTGATGGGCCTCCAATTCTTTAGGTCAGTCTTATAATTTTTTTTATAAAGTAGAGTCACTATTCCCACTCTAAAACTGTCAGGCAGTCGGTCGAGTTTTTCAAAATCTTTAAAAACATCTAAAATGTCTGATGATAAAAGGTCCCAATAGGTCAGATAGAATTCTGCAGGAAGCCCGTCTAAACCCGGAGCTCGACTTCTCTTAAAACCTGTTAGGCATTTTTTTAACTCTAAAGCAGTAAAATTCTGTGTCAAGTGTGCATTCTCTTTTACGGTTTTGTCAACGAATTTTAAGATTTCTGCCGATGTTTCCAAGTGCACTGGTTTCTCTTTGTACATGTTACTATAAAAGGTATGTACAGTTTCAATCATCTCTTGTGTGGATTTTGTTAAAAACCCATCTTCTCTTTTTAGATTTTGAATACACTCCTTTTTATTTATAACTTTCTTTCTTTTTCCTGCTCCCTGCTTCTTACAAAAATTCCTTTACTCTTTATTTCTGCTAAAACTGACATTTCCTTTTTGACATCTTTGATTTCTTCTTTAAAGTCTATGCCACACTGATTTAGTTTAAAGTAGCGCTGTAAGCGTTTATGTAGTCCCATCATACATCTATTCTCTTTCCTTTTTTTACGTTTACCTTGCTGTTTAAAAAAAGTCTGGGTCGTTTCCTTCACCATTTCCCACCATTGTGCATGTGTTTCGTAGAGGTCCTGAAGGGTCTGCCACTCTTTATAACATTCCCTGTACTGACTGACTATGATTTCATCCTCCAACAGGGAACAGTTGAGTTTCCACAGACCACTTCCTACCGTCACACAGGAAGGGGGTGAAAGGGTGCAGGAGAGCATAAGGTGGTCTGAAAAGAAAACAGGGGTTAATCTAACATCAGTGGGTGGGCAATCTCTAGTAAAGAAATAATCAATGCGAGAGGCTCTGGTGCCATCATGACTAAACCAGGTGAAGCCCTCCTCTCTGGGATGCATGGTTTTAAAACAGTCAGTAAGCTTAAAATCCCTGCATATGCCCTGAAGTAAAATCGAAGTCTTATCCACTTTAAAATCTACCCCTGCTCTTTTTCTATCTTTCCTGCTCAAGATACAGTTAAAATCCCCTCCTACAACTAAAGGTACTTGCCCTAGCATGTAAAGCTGTATATCTTCTAAAAGGTCATACCTTTCATTTTTTCCATTGAAACCATAAATATTTAAGAGGTTAAAGTCTTGCCCCATAAAATTCAAGTGTGCTAAAAGTGCACGTCCGTCTCTCACCACTGTGCTACCTTTCACCAGAACATGCGGATTTTTAATTAGAATGGCCACACCATCATTTTTATTTTGATTTGAGCCACTCCATATCGATAAATGGGGCCACATTTCCTCCCATTGTCTATGGTTTTTTAAAAAAGGTAGTCCACATTCTTGTATTAAAAACACATCTGATTTTATGGAGTCTAAGAAGGATGAAATACTCTGGGCTCTTGTCTTTGATTTCACACTTCTCACATTTAGTGTTGAGAAGGTGAGAACCATTAAAAGCATAAAGGAAAGTAGGTATGTCATTTTCGTTTTTCTAAGTTATCAAAACATATTACACACAGGTTATTTCTTGGGAAACTAGCTCTTCCTTCATTTCTTTAGGTGAAAAGTGAGTAGGGTGATCTATATTTCCTTTTCGGACTCTCGGTGTTGGCCTCTGACGCAATGTTGCATTTAACTTTGAGTCCCTGGGGGTTGATTGCAGTGCTGAAGTTAAAAAGGAGACCTCATTTGGTGAGTCGGAGGGGAAGACTCTAGGTTCTTCAACTGAAGAACTTCTTTGTCAGGCATTCGCACCTTGTCTTACCCACTTTTTACAAACTTTAGTGCAAAGTCTGCAAGGTTGCTAAAAGACTAGAATGCCGGACAATACATCATCAAAAGCGGGAGAAGTGGTTTTTCGGCTGCAAGTAGGTGTGAATGTCCAGCCATAATTACTCACAAACGGGTAAGAAAAGGTACTATTGCCAGACCATATATGATCAAAACAGGGAGCGGAGGTGGTTCAGCTGCAAGAAGGTTTGAATGTCCGACTAAAGTTCAAATATATTAACAAAAGCGGGAGGAGAGGTCTTCGGATGAGAGTGGTTGAAAATTTCCAACCATAATGTATAAAATGCGGTGAAAAAAAGGTGTGATAGAACACTAAAAGGTGGAGCGGAAGTGTTCGGCTGCAAGAAGGTGTGAATGTCCGACTATATTTGGTGAAAAGCAGGTGAAGCAAGGTCTGAATGCCCAACCTTACATCATCAAAAGCGAGATCAGAGGTGTTTGGCTGCAAGAAGGCCATAGTTTGCCAAAAGCGGGTAAGGTGCGAATGTCCGACTAAATATCAACAAAATTTGGGGCGGAGGTCTTCGGATAAAGGTGGGTGTGAATGTCCGACTATATTTGGTGAAAAGCAGGTGAAGCAAGGTCTGAATGCCCAACCTTACATCATCAAAAGCGAGATCAGAGGTGTTTGGCTGCAAGAAGGCCATAGTTTGCCAAAAGCGGGTAAGGTGCGAATGACCGACTAAATATCAACAAAAGTGGGGGCGGAGGTCTTCGGATGCAAGTGGGTGTGAATATCCCACCATACAAGTATGGTGGAGAGGAAGCTGTGAATGGCCGACCATAGTAAAAGGCGGGTGAGAGAAGGTGCGAATGTCAAACCATACATAATCAAAACAGGGAGCGGAGGTGTTCTGCTGTAAGAAGGTGTGAATGTCCAACCATAGTTGGTAAAAAGCGGGTAAGAAAAGGTTAAAATACCCGACTGTACACAATCAATAGCGGGAGCGGAGTTGTTCGGCTACTAAAAGGTGTGAAAGTCCGACCATGGTTTGTAAAAAGCGGGTAAGAAAAGGTGCGAATGCCCGACAATGTATGATCAAAAGAGGGAGTGGAGGTTTTCGGCTGCAAGAAGGTCTGAATGTCCAACCATAATTTGTAAAAACCGGGGAAGAAAAGGCTCGAAAGCCCGACTATACACCATCAAAAGTGGGAGCGGAGGTGTTCAGCTGCAAGACGGTCTGAATGTCCATCAATAATTGCTAGAAAACATGAAAGAAAATTTTCGAATATCAAACTGCACATGATCATAAGCGGGAGAGGAGGTGTTCAGCTGCAAGAAGGTGTGAATGTCTACCCATAATTACTGAAAAATGGGTAAGAAAAGGTGCGAATGCCTAACCATACATCATCAAAAGAGGGAGCGGAGGTGTTCCGCTGTAAGACGGTGTGAATGTCCGACCATAGATGGTAAAAAGCGGGTAAGAAAAGGTTAAATTACCCGACTGTACACAATCAAAAGAGGGAGCGGAGTTGTTCAGCTAAGAGAAGGTGTGAAAGTCCGACCTTGGTTTGTAAAAAGCGGGTAAGAAAAGGTTCGTATGCCCGAATATACACCATCAAAAGCGGAAGCGGAGGTGTTCGGCTGCAAGATATTGTGAACGTCAGACCAAAGTTTGTAAAAAGCAGTTAAGAAAAGGTTCGAATATCTAACCAAACATAATCAAAAGCGGGAGCAGAGCTGTTCGACTGGAAGTAGGTGTGAATGTCAGATCATAATTTGCAAAAAGCTGATGAGAAAGGGTGAGAATGCCCGACTATACACCATCAAATGCGGTAGCGGAGTTGTTCGGCTGTGAGTAGGTGTGAATCTCCAACCATAATTGCTGCAAAATGTGTTAGAAAAGGTAAAAGTGCCGGTCCATACATCATCAAAATCGGGAGAGGTGGTGTTCAGCTGCAAGAAGGTCTAAATGTCCATCAATAATTGCTAGAAAACATGAAAGAAAATTTTCGAAAATCAAACCACACATGATCATAAGTGGGAGAGGAGGTGTTCAGCTGCAAGAAGGTGTGAATGTCCACCCATAATACCTGAAAAATGGGTAAAAAAAAGGTGCGAATGCCCAACCATACATCATCAAAAGCAGGAGTGCATGTGTTCGGCTACAAGAAGGTGTGAACGTCCAACCAAAGTTTGTAAAAAGCAGTTAAGAAAAGGTTCGAATATCCAACCATACATAATCAAAAGCGGGAGCAGAGCTGTTCGACTGCAAGTAGGTGTGAATGTCAGATCATAATTTGCAAAAAGCTGATGAGAAAGGGTGAGAATGCCCGACTATACACCATCAAATGCGGTAGCGGAGTTGTTCGGCTGTGAGTAGGTGTGAATCTCCAACCATAATTGCTGAAAAATGTGTTAGAAAAGGTAAAAATGCCGGTCCATACATAATCAAAATCGGGAGAGGTGGTGTTCAGCTGCAAGAAGGTCTAAATGTCCATCAATAATTGCTAGAAAACATGAAAGAAAATTTTCGAAAATCAAACCACACATGATCATAAGTGGGAGAGGAGGTGTTCAGCTGCAAGAAGGTGTGAATGTCCACCCATAATACCTGAAATATGGGTAAAAAAAAGGTGGGAATGCCCAACCATACATCATCAAAAGCAGGAGTGCATGTGTTCGGCTACAAGAAGGTGTGAACGTCCAACCAAAGTTTGTAAAAAGCAGTTAAGAAAAGGTTCGAATATCCAACCATACATAATCAAAAGCGGGAGCAGAGCTGTTCGACTGCAAGTAGGTGTGAATGTCAGATCATAATTTGCAAAAAGCTGATGAGAAAGGGTGAGAATGCCCGACTATACACCATCAAATGCGGGAGCGGAGTTGTTCGGCTGTGAGTAGGTGTGAATCTCCGACCATAATTGCTGAAAAATGTGTTAGAAAAGGTAAGAATGCCGGTCCATACATCATCAAAAGCGAGAGAGGTTGTGTTCGGCTGCAAGTAGGTGTGAATGTCCAGCCATAATTACTCACAAACGGGTAAGAAAAGGTAGTATTGCCAGACCATATATGATCAAAACAGGGAGCGGAGGTGGTTCAGCTGCAAGAAGGTTTGAATGTCCGACTAAAGTTCAAATATATTAACAAAAGCGGGAGGAGAGGTCTTCGGATGAGAGTGGTTGAAAATTTCCAACCATAATGTATAAAATGCGGTGAAAAAAAGGTGTGATAGAACACTAAAAGGTGGAGCGGAAGTGTTCGGCTGCAAGAAGGTGTGAATGTCCGACTATATTTGGTGAAAAGCAGTTGAAGCAAAATATCAACAAAATTTGGGGCGGAGGTCTTCGGATGCAAGTGGGTATGAATGTCCGACTATATTTGGTGAAAAGCAGGTGAAGCAAGGTCTGAATGCCCAACCTTACATCATCAAAAGCGAGATCAGAGGTGTTTGGCTGCAAGAAGGCCATAGTTTGCCAAAAGCGGGTAAGGTGCGAATGACCGACTAAATATCAACAAAAGTGGGGGCGGAGGTCTTCGGATGCAAGTGGGTGTGAATATCCCACCATACAAGTATGGTGGAGAGGAAGCTGTGAATGGCCGACCATAGTAAAAGGCGGGTGAGAGAAGGTGCGAATGTCAAACCATACATAATCAAAACAGGGAGCGGAGGTGTTCTGCTGTAAGAAGGTGTGAATGTCCAACCATAGTTGGTAAAAAGCGGGTAAGAAAAGGTTAAAATACCCGACTGTACACAATCAATAGCGGGAGCGGAGTTGTTCGGCTACTAAAAGGTGTGAAAGTCCGACCATGGTTTGTAAAAAGCGGGTAAGAAAAGGTGCGAATGCCCGACAATGTATGATCAAAAGAGGGAGTGGAGGTTTTCGGCTGCAAGAAGGTCTGAATGTCCAACCATAATTTGTAAAAACCGGGGAAGAAAAGGCTCGAAAGCCCGACTATACACCATCAAAAGTGGGAGCGGAGGTGTTCAGCTGCAAGACGGTCTGAATGTCCATCAATAATTGCTAGAAAACATGAAAGAAATTTTTCGAATATCAAACTGCACATGATCATAAGCGGGAGAGGAGGTGTTCAGCTGCAAGAAGGTGTGAATGTCTACCCATAATTACTGAAAAATGGGTAAGAAAAGGTGCGAATGCCTAACCATACATCATCAAAAGAGGGAGCGGAGGTGTTCCGCTGTAACACGGTGTGAATGTCCGACCATAGATGGTAAAAAGCGGGTAAGAAAAGGTTAAATTACCCGACTGTACACAATCAAAAGAGGGAGCGGAGTTGTTCAGCTAAGAGAAGGTGTGAAAGTCCGACCTTGGTTTGTAAAAAGCGGGTAAGAAAAGGTTCGTATTCCCGAATATACACCATCAAAAGCGGAAGCGGAGGTGTTCGGCTGCAAGATATTGTGAACGTCAGACCAAAGTTTGTAAAAAGCAGTTAAGAAAAGGTTCGAATATCTAACCAAACATAAGAATGAGTCTTTTCCGCTGTAGAATGCCCTACTATAGACCATCAAATGCGGGAGCAGAGGTGTTCGGCTCTGAGTAGGTGTGAATGTCAGATCATAATTTGCAAAAAGCTGATGAGAAAGGGTGAGAATGCCCGACTATACACCATCAAATGCGGTAGCGGAGTTGTTCGGCTGTGAGTAGGTGTGAATCTCCAACCATAATTGCTGAAAAATGTGTTAGAAAAGGTAAAAGTGCCGGTCCATACATCATCAAAATCGGGAGAGGTGGTGTTCAGCTGCAAGAAGGTCTAAAATGTCCATCAATAATTGCTAGAAAACATGAAAGAAAATTTTCGAAAATCAAACCACACATGATCATAAGTGGAAGAGGAGGTGTTCAGCTGCAAGAAGGTGTGAATGTCCACCCATAATACCTGAAAAATGGGTAAAAAAAAGGTGCGAATGCCCAACCATACATCATCAAAAGCAGGAGTGCATGTGTTCGGCTACAAGAAGGTGTGAACGTCCAACCAAAGTTTGTAAAAAGCAGTTAAGAAAAGGTTCGAATATCCAACCATACATAATCAAAAGCGGGAGCAGAGCTGTTCGACTGCAAGTAGGTGTGAATGTCAGATCATAATTTGCAAAAAGCTGATGAGAAAGGGTGAGAATGCCCGACTATACACCTTTAAATGCGGTAGCGGAGTTGTTCGGCTGTGAGTAGGTGTGAATCTCCAACCATAATTGCTGAAAAATGTGTTAGAAAAGGTAAAAGTGCCGGTCCATACATCATCAAAATCGGGAGAGGTGGTGTTCAGCTGCAAGAAGGTCTAAATGTCCATCAATAATTGCTAGAAAACATGAAAGAAAATTTTCGAAAATCAAACCACACATGATCATAAGTGGGAGAGGAGGTGTTCAGCTGCAAGAAGGTGTGAATGTCCACCCATAATACCTGAAAAATGGGTAAAAAAAAGGTGCGAATGCCCAACCATACATCATCAAAAGCAGGAGTGCATGTGTTCGGCTACAAGAAGGTGTGAACATCCAACCAAAGTTTGTAAAAAGCAGTTAAGAAAAGGTTCGAATATCCAACCATACATAATCAAAAGCGGGAGCAGAGCTATTCGACTGCAAGTAGGTGTGAATGTCAGATCATAATTTGCAAAAAGCTGATGAGAAAGGGTGAGAATGCCCGACTATACACCATCAAATGCGGTAGCGGAGTTGTTCGGCTGTGAGTAGGTGTGAATCTCCGACCATAATTGCTGAAAAATGTGTTAGAAAAGGTAAAAATGCCGGTCCATACATAATCAAAATCGGGAGAGGTGGTGTTCAGCTGCAAGAAGGTCTAAATGTCCATCAATAATTGCTAGAAAACATGAAAGAAAATTTTCGAAAATCAAACCACACATGATCATAAGTGGGAGAGGAGGTGTTCAGCTGCAAGAAGGTGTGAATGTCCACCCATAATACCTGAAATATGGGTAAAAAAAAGGTGCGAAAGCCACACCATACATCATCAAAAGCAGGAGTGCATGTGTTCGGCTACAAGAAGGTGTGAACGTCCAACCAAAGTTTGTAAAAAGCAGTTAAGAAAAGGTTCGAATATCCAACCATACATAATCAAAAGCGGGAGCAGAGCTGTTCGACTGCAAGTAGGTGTGAATGTCAGATCATAATTTGCAAAAAGCTGATGAGAAAGGGTGAGAATGCCCGACTATACACCATCAAAAGCGGGAGCAGAGGTGTTCCGCTGTAAGACTGTGTGAATGTCCGACCATAGTTGGTAAAAAGCGGGTAAGAAAAGGTTAAAATACCCGACTGTACACAATCAATAGCGGGAGCGGAGTTGTTCGGCTACAAGAAGGTGTGAAAGTCCGACCATGGTTTGTAAAAACCGGGAAGAAAAGGCTCGAAAGCCCGACTATACACCATCAAAAAGAAGGTTTGAATGTCCATCAATAATTGCTTTAAAACAAGAAAGTAAATTTTCGAATATCAAACCGCACATGATCATAAGCGGGAGAGGAGGTGTTCGGCTGCAAGAAGGTGTGAATGTCCACCCATAATTCATGAAAAATGGGTAAAAAAAAGGTGCGAATGCCTAACAATACATTATCAAAAGCAGGTGTGAATGTCAGATCATAATTTGTAAAAAGCTGATGAGAAAGGGTGAGAATGCCCGACTATACACCATCAAATGCGGGAGCGGAGGTGTTCGGCTCTGAGTAGGTGTGAATGTCCGACCATAATTGCTGAAGAATGTGTTAGAAAAGGTAAGAATGCTGGACCATACATCATCAAAAGCGGGAGAGGTGGTGTTCGGCTGCAAGGTCTGAATGTCCAACCATAATTTGTAAAAACCGGTTAAGAAAAGGCTTGAAAGCCCGACTATACATCATCAAAAGCGGGAGCGGAGGTGTTCAGCTGCAAGAAGGTGTGAATGTTCGACTAAAGTTTGTAAAAAGCTGGTAAGACAAGGAGCGATGTCCCGACATTGTATGATCAAAAGCGGGAGCGGAGGTGTCCAGCTGTGAGTAGGTGTGAATGTCCAACCATAAATGCTGAAAAATGTGTTAGAAAAGGTAAGAATACTGAACCATACATCATCAAAAGTGGTAGAGGTGGTGTTCGGCTGCAAGAAGGTGTGAAAGTCCGACAATGGTTTGTAAAAAGCGGGTAATAAAAGGTTCGAATGCCCGAATATACATCATCAAAAGCGGAAGCGGAGGTGTTCGGATGCAAGAAGGTGTGAACCTCCGACCAAAGTTTGTAAAAAGCAGTGAAAAGCGAGAAAAAGCTTTTCGTGAGTTCTGCATGATTTGGGATTTTGCTTATAAAATGCATTACTTCACTCAAACTATGTTAAAACTGATTTGTCCTTCATATTTACCATGTCTAGAAAGATTTAAACAAAAAAACAACGTTGTACTTTGCAGTAAAAGAAAGAGCAAATCTAAAGTTTCAGGAATCCGAGTATAAGCCTGCTTTCATGAGTTCTGCACGATTTCGGATTTTGCTATAAAATGAATTGCTTTGCTCAAACCAAGTTAAAACTGCTTTGTCCTTCCATATTCATCAATGTCTAGATCGACTTCAACAAAGAAAAACATTGGACTTTGCAGTAGAAGAAGTTGAAATCCATCTACACATTGATAAATATGAAGGACAAAGCAGTTCCCACTTGCCCATAAGAAAATAAGCTTATTCTCGGATTCCTGATCAGTTCAGGAAACTTCAGTTTTGCTCTTTCTTCTACTGCAAAATACAATGTTTTTCTTTGTTGAAGTCGATCTAGACATTGATAAATATGAATGAAAAAGCAGTTTTAACTTGGTTTGAGTGAATGAATTCATTTTATACATAAAATCCGAAATCGTGCAGAACTCATGAAAATAAGCTTATTCTCGGATTCCTAAAACTTTTGATTGGCTCTTTCTTTTACTGCAAAGTACAACGTTGTTTTTTTGTTTAAATCTATCGAGACATGGATAAATATGAAGGTAAAAGCCGTTTTAACATAGTTTGAGTGAAGGAATTGATTTTATAGATAAAATCCCAAATCATGCAGAACTCCTCAAAAGGGGCGTATGGCTTAATCACAAGTGTGGCTCTTTCTCATTCAGGGTAGTATGAGGAAGTTTATGCTTGAAATATATGTAGAAATGGGTACATATGAAGGACAAAGCAGTGTTAACTTAGTTTGCGTGAAGAAATTCATTTTATACATAAAATCCCAAATCATGCAGAACGTATGAAAAGAAGCTTATTCTCGGATTCCTGATCCTTCAGTTTTGCTCTTTCTTCTACTGCAAAATACAATGTTGTTCTTTGTTGAAGTCGATCTAGACATTGATAAATATGAAGGAAAAAGCAGTTTTAACTTGGTTTGAGTGAATGAATTCATTTTATACATAAAATCCGAAATCGTGCAGAACTCATGAAAATAAGCTTATTCTCGGATTCCTAAAACTTTTGATTTGCACTTTCTTTTACTGCAAAGTACAACGTTGTTTTTTGTTGAAATCTATCTAGACATTGATAAATACCAGCCGAAACTCTGCTGCCGCTTTTGATAATTTATGGTTGGGCATTCTTACCTTTTCTTACCCGCTTTTTACAAATTATGATCTTACATTCACACCTACTTGCAGTCGAACACCTTCTCATCCACTTATGATCATGTGCGGTTGGGCTTTCGCACCTTTTCTTACCCATTTTTCAGTAATTATGGGTGGACATTCAGACCTTCTTGCAGCCGAAAACCTCCGCTCCTCTTTTGATCATACATTGTCGGGCATTCACACCTTGTCTTACCCGCTTTTTACAAACTTTAGTCGGACATTCAAACCTTCTTGCAGCTGAACCACCTCCGCTCCCTGTTTTGATCATATATGGTCTGGCAATAGTACCTTTTCTTACCCGTTTGTGAGTAATTATGGCTGGACATTCACACCTACTTGCAGCCGAACACAACCTCTCCCGCTTTTGATGATATATGGTCCGGCATTCTTACCTTTTTAAACACATTTTTCAGCAATTATGGTCGGACATTCACACCTACTCACAGACGAACACCTCGGCTCCCACATTTGATAGTGTATAGTCAGGCATTCTCACCCTTTCTCAACAGCTTTTTGCAAATTATGATCTGATATTCACACCTACTTGCAGTCGAACAGCTCTGCTCCCGCTTTTGATTATGTTTGGTTGGATATTCGAACATTTTCTTAACTGCTTTTTACAAACTTTGGTCGGACGTTCACACCGTCTTGCAGCCGAACACCTCCGCTTCCGCTTTTGATGGTATATAGTCGGGCATTCGAGCCTTTTCTTACCCACCTATTACTTACTATGGTTGGACATTCAAACCTTCTTGTAGCCGAACACATCCGCTCCTGCTTTTGATGATGTATGATTTGGCATTCGCACCTTTTCTTACCCATTTTTCAGTAATTTTTGGTCGGACATTCACACCTTCTTGCACCTGAACACCTCTGCTCCCACTTTTGATGGTGTATAGTCGGGCTTTCGAGCCTTTTCTTCCCCGATTTTTACAAATTATGGTTGGACATTCAGACCTTGCAGCCGAAAACCTCCGCTCCCTCTTTTGATCATACATTGTCGGGCATTCGCCCCCTGTCTTAAACGGTTTTTACAAACTTTAGTCAGACATTCACACCTTGCAGCTGAACCACCTCCATTCCCTGTTTTGATCATGTGTGGTCTGGAAATACTACCTTTTCTTCCCCCGTTTGTGAGTAATTATGGCTGGACATTCACACCTACTTGCAGCCGAAAAACCACCTCTCCCGCTTTTGATGATGTATTGTCCGGCATTCTAGTCTTTTCTATCACATTTTTCAGTAATTATGATCTGACATTCACACCTACTTGCAGTCGAACAGCTCTGCTCCCGCTTTTGATTATGTTCGGTTGGATATTCAAACCTTTTCTTAACTGCTTTTTACAAACTTTGGTCGGACGTTCACACCTTCTTGCAGCCGAACACCCCCGCTTCCGCTTTTGATGGTATATATTCGGGTATTCGAACCTTCTCTTACCCGCTTTTTACAAACCATGGTTGGACTTTCATACCTTCTTGTAGCTGAACAACTCCACTCCTGCTTTTGATGATTTATGGTTGGACATTCACATCTTTTCCTACCCATTTTTCAGTAATTATGGGTGGATATTCACATCTTCTTGCAGCTGAACACCTCCTCTCCCGCTAATGATCATGTAAGGTTTGATATTCGAAAATTTTCTTTCATGTTTTAAAGCAATTATTAATGGACATTCACACCTACTTGCAGCCGAACACCACCTCTCCCGCTTTTGATGATGTATGGACCGGCATTCTTACCTTTTCTAACACATTTTTCAGCAATTATGGTTGGAGAATCACACCTACTCACAGCCGAACAACTCCGCTACCGCATTTGATGGTGTATAGTCGGGATTTCTTACCCTTTCTCATCAGCTTTTTGCAAATTATTCTCTGACATTCACACCTACTTGCAGTCGAACAGCTCTGCTCCCGCTTTTGATTATGTTTGGTTAGATATTCGAACCTTTTCTTAACTGCTTTTTTACAAACTTTGGTCGGACGTTCACACCTTCTTGCAGCCGAACACCTACGCTTCCGGTTTTGATAGTGTATATTCGGGCATACGAACCTTTTCTTACCCGCTTTTTACAAACCATGGTCGGACTTTCACACCTTCTCTTAGCTGAACAACTCCGCTCCCTCTTTTGATTGTGTACAGTCGGGTATTTTAACCTTTTCTTACCCGCTTTTTACCAACTATGATCGGACATTCACACCGTCTTACAGCGGAACACCTCCACTCCCTCTTTTGATGGTGTATGTTCGGGCATTCGAACCTTTTCTTACCCGCTTTTTACAAACCAGGGTCGGACTTTCACACCTTTTACTAGCCAAACAACTCCGCTCCCGCTATTGATTGTGTACAGTCGGGTATTTTAACCTTTTCTTACCCGCTTTTTACCAACTATGGTTGGACATTCACACCTTCTTACAGCAGAACACCTCCGCTCCCTGTTTTGATTATGCATGGTTTGACATTCGCACCTTCTCTCACCCGCCTTTTACTATGGTCGGCCATTCACAGCTTCCTCTCCACCATACTTGTATGGTGGGATATTCACACCAACTTGCATCCGAAGACCTCCGTCCCCACTTTTGTTGATATTTAGTCGGTCATTCGCACCTTACCCGCTTTTGGCAAACTATGGCCTTCTTGCAGCCAAACACCTCTGATCTCACTTTTGATGATGTAAGGTTGGGCATTCAGACCTTGCTTCACCTGCTTTTCACCAAATATAGTCGGACATTCACACCCACTTGCATCCGAAGACCTCCGCCCCAAATTTTGTTGATATTTAGTCGGACATTCACACCCACTTGCATCCGAAGACCTCCGCCCCAAATTTTGTTGATATTTAGTCGGACATTCACACCCACTTGCATCCGAAGACCTCCGCCCCAAATTTTGTTGATATTTAGTCGGACATTCGCACCTTACCCGCTTTTGGCAAACTATGGCCTTCTTGCAGCCAAACACCTCTGATCTCGCTTTTGATGATGTAAGGTTGGGCATTCAGACCTTGCTTCACCTGCTTTTCACCAAATATAGTCGGACATTCACACCTTCTTGCAGCCGAACACTTCCGCTCCACCTTTTAGTGTTCTATCACACCTTTTTTTCACCGCATTTTATACATTATGGTTGGAAATTTTCAACCACTCTCATCCGAAGACCTCTCCTCCCGCTTTTGTTAATATATTTGAACTTTAGTCGGACATTCAAACCTTCTTGCAGCTGAACCACCTCCGCTCCCTGTTTTGATCATATATGGTCTGGCAATAGTACCTTTTCTTACCCGTTTGTGAGTAATTATGGCTGGACATTCAGACCTACTTGCAGCCGAACACATCCTCTCTCGCTTTTGATGATGTATGGACCGGCATTCTTACCTTTTCTAACACATTTTTCAGCACTTATGGTCGGAGATTCACACCTACTCACAGCCGAACAACTCCGCTACCGCATTTGATGGTGTATAGTCGGGCATTCTCACCCTTTCTCATCAGCTTTTTGCAAATTATGATCTGACATTCACACCTACTTGCAGTCGAACAGCTCTGCTCCCGCTTTTGATTATGTATGGTTGGATATTCGAACCTTTTCTTAACTGCTTTTTACAAACTTTGGTTGGACGTTCACACCTTCTTGTAGCCGAACACATGCACTCCTGCTTTTGATGATGTATGGTTGGGCATTCGCACCTTTTTTTTTACCCATTTTTCAGGTATTATGGGTGGACATTCACACCTTCTTGCAGCTGAACACCTCCTCTCCCACTTATGATCATGTGTGGTTTGATTTTCGAAAATTTTCTTTCATGTTTTCTAGCAATTATTGATGGACATTTAGACCTTCTTGCCGCTGAACACCACCTCTCCCGATTTTGATTATGTATGGACCGGCATTTTTACCTTTTCTAACACATTTTTCAGCAATTATGGTTGGAGATTCACACCTACTCACAGCCGAACAACTCCGCTACCGCATTTGATGGTGTATAGACGGGCATTCTCACCCTTTCTCATCAGCTTTTTGCAAATTATGATCTGACATTCACACCTACTTGCAGTCGAACAGCTCTGCTCCCGCTTTTGATTATGTATGGTTGGATATTCGAACCTTTTCTTAACTGCTTTTTACAAACTTTGGTTGGACGTTCACACCTTCTTGTAGCCGAACACATGCACTCCTGCTTTTGATGATGTATGGTTGGGCATTCGCACCTTTTTTTTACCCATTTTTCAGGTATTATGGGTGGACATTCACACCTTCTTGCAGCTGAACACCTCCTCTCCCACTTATGATCATGTGTGGTTTGATTTTCGAAAATTTTCTTTCATGTTTTCTAGCAATTATTGATGGACATTTAGACCTTCTTGCAGCTGAACACCACCTCTCCCGATTTTGATTATGTATGGACCGGCATTTTTACCTTTTCTAACACATTTCTAAATTGAGAAAGGAAATTATTTTAGAGGAAGCACTAGAGTTTAGATCCCACATTTGTTGATAGGCATTCATTTATTTCTTCACTTCTGATAAAAATGATAAGACTGACCTAAAGAATTGGAGGCCCATCACACTTTTAAACTTTGACTGTAAACTTTTTAGCAAGGTTTTAACGACACGGATGTCCTCTGTTTTAGAGGAGGTAATTCACCCAGACCAGGCTTGTGCCATCTCAGAGAGACAACTCACCGACAGCCTCGTACTGATTCGAGACATCATTGATTACGCTAGAGACAGAAACACCCGGCTTGTCATCTTAAATTTAGACTTTGAAAAAGCTTTTGATCGGGTCTCGCATCAATATCTCTTTCAGGTGTTGCAGCCATCGAATAGGGCCCGATTGTTCCTACTTGGTGAGATTTGCTTGGTTGAGACGCTTGCTCCCCCCCCTTGCTCCTCGGCTGACCAAGTAGGAACAATCGGGCCCTATTCGATGGCTGCCTTGTCTTTTACTCTGTGCAAAAGACAAGGCAGCCACAAACACCATGGGAACACCGTATTGAGGCTTTGTTCTGACCACTCATTCGGTGTCGCGTTTCTTTCAAGCAATTCTCCCGGTTAGCCCACACTCGGCTCGCTCCCAGAGCTGTGTTAAAGTCTACTTCGCATTCACTCTCTTTTCTCAGCAGATTAAAAGAAAGTTTAATCTTGGGCTCCCTGAAACTTCCATCCTGCACCGCTGTTTGTTTTTTCACAAGAGCAGAGAAGAGCGCACCGTTCCCAGCGGCACTGCAGTACTGGGTCGATGCTTGGAGTGAACGGAGCAAGCTTCTTTTTCAAATCCTATTCTTAAAAATCCATTTAATATGTAGTCCTCGTATAGAGGACATATTAAACTGATAAGAACAGATACTACACTTGATCTTAGCCAAAAGGCCGAGAAGCGATAACTGTCCACTGTTTCAGGTCCGAGGGCCCTTGCTGGCACAATGCGCACTTGTAGCAGTGTTCTTTTTATGGCCATAGGTGGCCAGAGTGTCACGTTGCACCTCCGCCCACCCGCTGCACTGAGCACTCTTCAGCCCTTTTAAATGGTATAACTTTGCACTCCCGCATGCTCCAGCAAGCACCATTCAAGCAACAACTTTGCACTCCAGCTTCGAACATCGGCACAATCGCAACAAGTAAGGCGACTCTACTCAGAGAAGTCACTCTGCACAGTAACAAGATTTCTTTTGCACAGACAGAAAGGGCTTCACCCGCAAAGGTAAAGCCTGCCAAAAATAGAAACAACTCATTAGTGCTGCTCTCCACGAAAGTCTTTAGTAAAAGGCGAAAGACTTGTATGTTATGAAGAGAAACCAGAGTACAATTATCCGTCACTGCGGGAGCAGGGCATCAGGCTAGTTGCCATAGCCACCTTCCCCATGGTGAGCGTTGCTTGGTTGAAACGCTTGCCCCTGTGCAATCGACAAGGCAGCAACAAAAACACCACGGGAACACCGTATTGAGGCTTTGTTCTGACCGCTCATTCGGTGTCGCGTTTCTTTCAAGCAATTCTCCCGGTTAGCCGACACTCGGCTCGCTCCCATAGCCGTGTTAAAGTCTACTTCGCATTCACTCTCTTTTCTCTGCAGACTCTTGGGATTTTATCTATAAAATGAATTCCTTCACTCAAACTATGTTAAAACTGCTTTGTCGTTCATATTTACCATGTCTAGAAAGATTTAAACAAAAAAAACAACGTTGTACTTTGCAGTAAAAGAAAGAGCAAATCTAAAGTTTCAGGAATCCGAGAATAAGCTTACTTTCATGAGTGCTTCACGATTTCGGATTTTGCTATAAAATGAATTCCTTCACTCAAACTAAATTAAAACTGCTAAACCGCTAATCTGTTACATGTAAGGCAGATGTCAAATTCACCGAAATAGGATCTAAGGGTATTCGGCCAATCGAGCTGTAGCAGCTTCGGTAAAAGAGTATAAGTTGAAGAGTTTGTGAATAAAGGTGTGCGCACACATAGTGAGCTGTAGGAAAATAGGCAGGGAGCAATGCCGGCTGGGGTATATGTTCTTGTATGTTGTCTGACTGTTTGATTTGAATGTGTTGTGTAAGTGTCCTGTTGAATGTTTGGGCTTTGACACTTCACTGTGGTTGTTAACTGTGTGGTGTGTCCTGAAATGTTATATGTTTGGGCTGTGTGACATGCTTATTGCTAGTCAGTATCTACCCACTTATTCATATATAGCAACTGACAACATAAGAAGTCCGGACATACTTTGATAGTAGTTGTAGAAGTATCCTTATTGATAATAGATAAACTAATTCATAGTGATAGAACAGTGGATGAACAGGTGCCTGCACATGTCTCATGAAAATAAAATGGGTGTATGATTGCTGACGGCAGAGCAATACTGCCAAACTTATGAGTTCTTGTGGCAAACTTGATTCAGTGTCTTGACGTGTATACGCTGTTTCGCTGACTTGATTGTCACAAGAAACAAAGTGTGTTTGATAAGATCCGACCATTTTATTACGGGAGGATCAGTATGTATGGATTCTGATGTGACTGATAAACCCATTCGTATCTTAAGCATAATCTAATACGTGAGACAACGCCCTGGCACACAATAAAAAAAAAAAAGAGAGAGCGGTTTTGTGTCCCCACAGTCCATAATGTAGAAAAGAGAGAAAAAAGCCTTTCTGATTTGGTGTGTGTGCTCATAGTGCAGAGTGTAGAGAAAAGAGAGAAAAGAAAGCCGTTTTGGTGTCACGGGTGTTGTGACTTACACACACACATTTCTGAATTGAGAAAAGAAATTATTTTAGAGGAAGCAGTAGAGTTTAGATCCCACATTTGTTGATAGGCATTCATTTATTTCTTCTCTTCTGATGAAGTTTCAACAATAAACAACAAACTTTGTATTATGAGAAAGAACCAGACTCATTCTTCAGGAATCCGAAAATAAGCACGAATTCGGATTCTCCTATAAAACGAATTAATTAACTCAAACCAAGTTAAGACTGCTTTGTCCTTCATATTTATTCATGTCTAATCAAGTTTCAACGATAAACAACGTTGTACTTTGTAGAATGAGAAAGAACTTCTTCAGCAATAAGCATCTCTCGACATATGACGAAATACAGATTTTGCTATAAAATTAATTTCTTCTATCAGCGTGACTTAAAACTGTTTGTCCTCCTTATTTATCCACTTCAAATCAAGTTTCAACAATTGAAAAAAAATTGTAGTTTGAGAAAGAACAACTTAATCTTCAGCAATAAGTATAAAAAGAGGGTAACAAAAGGTGCAAATGCCAACCATACATCACTTAAAGGTGGAGCGGAAGTATTCAGCTGCAAGTAGGTGTGAATGTTCGACCATAATTTGTAAAAAGTGGGTAAGAAAAGGTTCGAATGCCCGACTAAATATTAACAAAAGCGGGAGGAGAGGTCTTCGGATGAGAGTGGCTGAGAATTTCCTACCATACAAGTATGGTGGAGAGGAAGCTGTGATTGGCCGACAATAGTAAAAAGCAGGTGAGAAAAGGTGCGAATGTCAAAACATACATGATCAAAACAGGGAGCGGAGGTGTTTGACTGCGACAAGGTGTGAATGTCCACCCATAATTAGGGAAAAACGGGCAACAAGTAGGTTCGAATGCCCAACCATACATCATCAAAAGCAGGAGTGGATGTGTTCGGCTTCAAGAAGGTATGAATGTCCATCAATAATTGCTATAAAACATGAAAGAAAGTTTTCGAATATCAAACCGCACATAATCATATGAGGTGTTCCGCTGCATGAAGGTGTGAATATCCACCCATAATTACTGAAAAATGGGTAAGAAAATGTGCGAATGCCCAACCATACATCATCAAAAGCAGGAGTGGATGTGTTCGGCTACAAGAAGGTTTGAATGTCCGACCATAGTTTGTAAAAAGCGGGTAAGAACAGGTTTGTATGCCCAACTGTACACAATCAAAAGAGGGAGCGGAGTTGTTCAGCTACAAGAAGGTGTGAACGTCCAACCAAAGTTTGTAAAAAGCAGTTAAGAAAATGTTCGAATATCCAACCAAACATAATCAAAAGCGGGAGCAGAGCTGTTCGACTGCAAGTAGGTGTGAATATCAGATCATAATTTGCAAAAAGCTGTTGAGAAAGGGTGAGAATGCCCGACTATACACTATCAAATGTGGGAGCGGAGGTGTTCGTCTGTGAGTAGGTGTGAATGTCCGACCATAATTGCTGAAAAATGTGTTAGAAAAGGTAAGAATGCCGGACCATATATCATCAAAAGCGGGAGAGGTTGTGTTCGGCTGCAAGAAGGTCTGAATGTCCACCCATAATTACTGAAAAATGGGGTAAGAAAAGGTGCGAAAGCCCAACCGCACATGATCATAAGTGGATGAGAAGGTGTTCGACTGCAAGTAGGTGTGAATGTAAGATCATAATTTGTAAAAAGCGGGTAAGAAAAGGTAAGAATGCCCAACCATAAATTATCAAAAGCGGCAGCAGAGTTTCGGCTGGTATTTATCAATGTCTAGATAGATTTCAACAAAAAACAACGTTGTACTTTGCAGTAAAAGAAAGTGCAAATCAAAAGTTTTAGGAATCCGAGAATAAGCTTATTTTCATGAGTTCTGCACGATTTCGGATTTTATGTATAAAATGAATTCATTCACTCAAACCAAGTTAAAACTGCTTTTTCCTTCATATTTATCAATGTCTAGATCGACTTCAACAAAGAACAACATTGTATTTTGCAGTAGAAGAAAGAGCAAAACTGAAGGATCAGGAATCCGAGAATAAGCTTCTTTTCATACGTTCTGCATGATTTGGGATTTTATGTATAAAATGAATTTCTTCACGCAAACTAAGTTAACACTGCTTTGTCCTTCATATGTACCCATTTCTACATATATTTCAAGCATAAACTTCCTCATACTACCCTGAATGAGAAAGAGCCACACTTGTGATTAAGCCATACGCCCCTTTTGAGGAGTTCTGCATGATTTGGGATTTTATCTATAAAATCAATTCCTTCACTCAAACTATGTTAAAACGGCTTTTACCTTCATATTTATCAATGTCTCGATAGATTTAAACAAAAAAACAACGTTGTACTTTGCAGTAAAAGAAAGAGCCAATCAAAAGTTTTAGGAATCCGAGAATAAGCTTATTTTCATGAGTTCTGCACGATTTCGGATTTTATGTATAAAATGAATTCATTCACTCAAACCAAGTTAAAACTGCTTTTTCATTCATATTTATCAATGTCTAGATCGACTTCAACAAAGAAAAACATTGTATTTTGCAGTAGAAGAAAGAGCAAAACTGAAGTTTCCTGAACTGATCAGGAATCCGAGAATAAGCTTATTTTCTTATGGGCAAGTGGGAACTGCTTTGTCCTTCATATTTATCAATGTGTAGATGGATTTCAACTTCTTCTACTGCAAAGTCCAATGTTTTTCTTTGTTGAAGTCGATCTAGACATTGATGAATATGGAAGGACAAAGCAGTTTTAACTTGGTTTGAGCAAAGCAATTCATTTTATAGCAAAATCCGAAATCGTGCAGAACTCATGAAAGCAGGCTTATACTCGGATTCCTGAAACTTTAGATTTGCTCTTTCTTTTACTGCAAAGTACAACGTTGTTTTTTTGTTTAAATCTTTCTAGACATGGTAAATATGAAGGACAAATCAGTTTTAACATAGTTTGAGTGAAGTAATGCATTTTATAAGCAAAATCCCAAATCATGCAGAACTCACGAAAAGCTTTTTCTCGCTTTTCACTGCTTTTTACAAACTTTGGTCGGACGTTCACACCTTCTTGCATCCGAACACCTCCGCTTCCGCTTTTGATGATGTATATTCGGGCATTCGAACCTTTTATTACCCGCTTTTTACAAACCATTGTCGGACTTTCACACCTTCTTGCAGCCGAACACCACCTCTACCACTTTTGATGATGTATGGTTCAGTATTCTTACCTTTTCTAACACATTTTTCAGCATTTATGGTTGGACATTCACACCTACTCACAGCTGGACACCTCCGCTCCCGCTTTTGATCATACAATGTCGGGACATCGCTCCTTGTCTTACCAGCTTTTTACAAACTTTAGTCGAACATTCACACCTTCTTGCAGCTGAACACCTCCGCTCCCGCTTTTGATGATGTATAGTCGGGCTTTCAAGCCTTTTCTTAACCGGTTTTTACAAATTATGGTTGGACATTCAGACCTTGCAGCCGAACACCACCTCTCCCGCTTTTGATGATGTATGGTCCAGCATTCTTACCTTTTCTAACACATTCTTCAGCAATTATGGTCGGACATTCACACCTACTCAGAGCCGAACACCTCCGCTCCCGCATTTGATGGTGTATAGTCGGGCATTCTCACCCTTTCTCATCAGCTTTTTACAAATTATGATCTGACATTCACACCTGCTTTTGATAATGTATTGTTAGGCATTCGCACCTTTTTTTTACCCATTTTTCATGAATTATGGGTGGACATTCACACCTTCTTGCAGCCGAACACCTCCTCTCCCGCTTATGATCATGTGCGGTTTGATATTCGAAAATTTACTTTCTTGTTTTAAAGCAATTATTGATGGACATTCAAACCTTCTTTTTGATGGTGTATAGTCGGGCTTTCGAGCCTTTTCTTCCCGGTTTTTACAAACCATGGTCGGACTTTCACACCTTCTTGTAGCCGAACAACTCCGCTCCCGCTATTGATTGTGTACAGTCGGGTATTTTAACCTTTTCTTACCCGCTTTTTACCAACTATGGTCGGACATTCACACCGTCTTACAGCGGAACACCTCTGCTCCCGCTTTTGATGGTGTATAGTCGGGCATTCGAACCTTTTCTTACCCGCTTTTTACAAACTATGGTGGGACATTCAAACCTTCTTGTATCCGAAAACCTCCGCTCTCTCTTTTGATCATACATTGTCGGACATTCGCACCTTTTCTTACCCGCTTTTTACAAACCATGGTCGGACTTTCACATCTTCTTGTAGCCGAACACATCCGCTCCCGCTATTGATTGTGTACAGTCGGGTATTTTAACCTTTTCTTACCCGCTTTTTACCAACTATGGTCGGACATTCACACCTTCGTACAGCGGAACACCTCCGCTCCCTCTTTTGATGGTGTATGTTCGGGCATTCAAACATTTTCTTACCCGCTTTTTCCAAACTATGGTCGGCTATTCACAGCTTCCTCTCCACCATACTTGTATGGTGGGATATTCACACCCACTTGCATCCGAAGACCTCCGCCCCCACTCTTGTTGATATTTAGTCGGTCATTCGCAGCTTACCCGCTTTTGGCAAACTATGGCCTTCTTGCAGCCAAACAACCCTGATCTTGCTTTTGATGATGTAAGGTTGGGCATTCAGACCTTGCTTCACCTGCTTTTCACCAAATATAGTCGGACATTCACACCTTCTTGCAGCCGAACACTTCCGCTCCACCTTTTAGTGTTCTATCACACCTTTTTTTTCACCGCATTTTATACATTATGGTTGGAAATTTTCAACCACTTTCATCCGAAGAACTCTCCTCCCGCTTTTGTTAATATATTTGAACTTTAGTTGGACATTCAAACCTTCTTGCAGCTGAACCACCTCCGCTCCCTGTTTTGATCATATATGGTCTGGCAATACTACCTTTTCTTACCCGTTTGTGAGTAATTATGGCTGGACATTCACACCTACTTGCAGCCGAACAAAACCTCTCTCGCTTTTGATGATGTATGGACCGGCATTTTTACCTTTTATAACACATTTTTCAGCAATTATGGTCGGAGATTCACACCTAGTCACAGCCGAACAACTCCGCTCCCGCATTTGATGATGTATAGTCGGGCATTCTCACCCTTTCTCATCAGCTTTTTGCAAATTATGATCTGACATTCACACCTACTTGCAGTCGAACAGCTCTGCTCCCGCTTTTGATTATGTTTGGTTGGATATTCAAACCTTTTCTTAACTGCTTTTTACAAACTTTGGTTGGACGTTCACACCTTCTTGTAGCCGAACACTTCCACTCCTGCTTTTGATGATGTATGGTTGGGCATTCACACCTTTTTTTTGCCCATTTTTCAGGAATTATGGGTGGACATTCACACCTTGCAGCTGAACACCTCCTATCCCACTTATGATCATGTGCGGTTTGATTTTCGAAAAGTTTCTTTCATGTTTTCTAGCAATTATTGATGGACATGTAGACCTTCTTGCAGCTGAACACCTCCGCTCCCGCTTTTGATCATACATTGTCAGGCATTCGCACCTTGTCTTACCCACTTTTTACAAACTTTAGTCGAACAGTCACACCTTTTTGCAGCCGAACACCACCTCTACCGCTTTTGATGATGTATGGTCCAGCATTCTTACCTTTTCTAACACATTCTTCAGCAATTATGGTCGGACATTCACACCTACTCAGAGCCGAACACCTCCGCTCCCGCATTTGATGGTCTATAGTCGGGCATTCTACAGCGGAAAAGACTCATTCTTATGTTTGGTTAGATATTCGAACCTTTTCTTAACTGCTTTTTACAAACTTTGGTCGGACGTTCACAATATCTTGCAGCCGAACACCTCCGCTTCCGCTTTTGATGGTGTATATTCGGGCATACGAACCTTTTCTTACCCGCTTTTTACAAACCAAGGTCGGACTTTCACACCTTCTCTTAGCTGAACAACTCCGCTCCCTCTTTTGATTGTGTACAGTCGGGTAATTTAACCTTTTCTTACCCGCTTTTTACCATCTATGGTCGGACATTCACACCGTCTTACAGCGGAACACCTCCGCTCCCTCTTTTGATGATGTATGGTTAGGCATTCGCACCTTTTCTTACCCATTTTTCAGTAATTATGGGTAGACATTCACACCTTCTTGCAGCTGAACACCTCCTCTCCTGCATATGATCATGTGCAGTTTGATATTCGAAAATTTTCTTTCATGTTTTCTAGCAATTATTGATGGACATTCAGACCGTCTTGAAGCTGAACACCTCCGCTCCCTCTTTTGATGGTGTATAGTCGGGCTTTCGAGCCTTTTCTTCCCCGGTTTTTACAAATTATGGTTGGACATTCAGACCTTCTTGCAGCCGAAAACCTCCACTCCCTCTTTTGATCATACATTGTCGGGCATTCGCACCTTTTCTTACCCGCTGTTTACAAACCATGGTCGGACTTTCACACCTTCTTGTAGCCGAACAACTCCGCTCCCGCTATTGATTGTGTACAGTCGGGTATTTTAACCTTTTCTTACCCACTTTTTACCAACTATTGTTGGACATTCACACCGTCTTACAGCGGAACAACTCCGCTCCCTCTTTTGATGGTGTATGTTCGGGCACTCGAACCTTTTCTTACCCGCTTTTTACAAACTATGGTCAGACATTCAAACCTTCTTGTAGCCGAACACATCCACTCCTGCTTTTGATGATGGGTATTCAAACCTACTTGTTGCCCGCTTTTCATTAATTATGGGTGGACATACACACCTTGTCGCAGCCAAACACCTCCGCTCCCTGTTTTGATCATGTATGATTGGACATTCGCACCTTTTCTCACCCGCTTTTTACTATGGTCGGCCATTCACAGCTTCCTCTCCACCATACTTGTATGGTGGGATATTCACACCCACTTGCATGTGTAAGTCACAACACCCGTGAAACCAAAACGGCTTTCTTTTCTCTCTTTTCTCTACACTCTGCACTATGAACACACACACCAAATCAGAAAGGCTTTTTTCTCTCTTTTCTACATTATGGACTGTGGGGACACAAAACCGCTCTCTCTTTTTTTTTTTGATTGTGTGCCAGGGCGTTGTCTCACGTATCAGATTATGCTTACGATACGAATGGGTTTATCAGTCACATCAGAATCCATACATACTGATCCTCCCGTAATAAAATGGTCGGATCTTATCAAACACACTTTGTTTCTTGTGACAATCAAGTCAGCGAAACAGCGTATACACGTCAAGACACTGAATCAAGTTTGCCACAAGAACTCATAAGTTTGGCAGTATTGCTCTGCCGTCAGCAATCATACACCCATTTTATTTTCGTGAGACATGTGCAGGCACCTGTTCATCTACTGTTCTATCACTATGAATTAGTTTATCTATTATCAATAAGGATACTTCTACAACTACTATCAAAGTATGTCCAGACTTCTTATGTTGTCAGTTGCTATATATGAATAAGTGGGTAGCTACTGACAAGCATTAAGCATGTCACACAGCCCAAACATATAACATTTCAGGACACACCACACAGTTAACAACCACAGTGAAGTGTCAAAGCCCAAACATGTAACATTCAACAGGACACTTACACAACACATTCAAATCAAACAGTCAGACAACATACAAGAACATATACCCCAGCCGGCATTGCTCCCTGCCTATTTTCCTACAGCTCACTATGTGTGCGCACACCTTTATTCACAAACTCTTCAACTTATACTCTTTTACCAAAGCTGCTACAGCTCGATTGGCCGAATACCCTTAGATCCTATTTCGGTGAATTTGACATCTGCCTTACATGTAACAGATTAGCGGTTAAGCAGTTTTAATTTAGTTTGAGTGAAGGAATTCATTTTATAGCAAAATCCGAAATCGTGAAGAACTCATGGAAGTAAGCTTATTCTCGGATTCCTGAATCTTTAGATTTGCTCTTTCTTTTACTGCAAAGTACAATGTTGAGCAGCACTAATGAGTTGTTTCTATTTTTGGCAGGCTTTACCTTTGCGGATGAAGCCCTTTCTGTCTGTGCAAAAGAAATCTTGTTACTGTGCAGAGTGACTTCTCTGAGTAGAGTCGCCTTACTTGTTGCGACTGTGCCGATGTTCGAAGCTGGAGTGCAAAGTTGTTGCTTGAATGGTGCTCGCTGGAGCGTGCGGTAGTGTAAAGTTATACCATTTAAAAGGGCTGAAGAGTGCTCAGTGCAGCGGGTGGGCGGAGGTGCGGAATGCGAAGTAGACTTTCACACCTTCTTTTAGCCGAACAACTCCGCTCCCGCTATTGATTGTGTAGAGTCGGGTATTTTAACCTTTTCTTACCCGCGTTTTACCAACTATGGTCGGACATTCACACCTTCTTACAGCGGAACACCTCCGCTCCCTCTTTTGATGGTGTATGTTCTGGCATTCGAACCTTTTCTTACCCACTTTTTACAAACTATGCTCGGACATTCACACCTTGCAGCGAAACACCTCCGCTCCCTCTTTTGATTGTGTATGTTCGGGCATTCGAACCTTTTCTTACCCGCCTTTTACAAACTATGGTCGGACATTCAAACCTTCTTGTGGCCGAACACATCCACTTCTGCTTTTTATGATGTATAGATGGGCATTCACACCTTTTCTTACCCATTTTTCAGTAATTATTGGTGGACATTCAGACCTTCTTGCAGCTGAACACCTCTGCTCCCGCTTTTGATGGTGTATAGTCGGGCTTTCGAGGCTTTTCTTCAACGGTGTTTACAAATTATGGTTGGAAATTCAGACCTTGCAGCCGAACACCTCCGCTCCCTCTTTTGATCATACATTGTCGGGCATTCGCACCTTGTCTTACCCGCGTTTTACAAACCATGGTCGGACTTTCACACCTTCTTGTAGCCGAACAACTCCGCTCCCGCTATTGATTGTGTACAGTCGGCTATTTTAACCTTTTCTTACCCGCTTTTTACCAATTATGGTCGGACATTCACACCGTCTTGTAGCAGAACACATCCACTTCTTCTTTTGATGATGTATGGTTGGGCATTCGCACCTTTTCTTACCCATTTTTCAGGAATTATGGGTGGACATTCACACCTACTTGCAGTCGAACAGCTCTGCTCCCACTTTTGATTATGTTTGGTTGGATATTCGAAACTTTTCTTAACTGCTTTTTACAAACTTTGGTCGGACGTTCACACCTTCTTGCAGCCGAACACCTCCGCTTCCGCTTTTGATGGTATATATTCGGGCATTCGAACCTTTTCTTACCCGCTTTTTACCAACTATGGTCGGACATTCACACCGTCTTTCAGCGGAACACCTCCGCTCCCTCTTTTGATGGTGTATGTTCGGGCATTCGCACCTTTTCTTACCTGCTTTTTACAAACTATGGTCGTACATTCAAACCTTCTTGTAGCCGAAAACCTCCACTCCCTCTTTTGATCATACTTTGTCGGGCATTCGCACCTTTTCTTACCCGCTTTTTACAAACTATGCTCGGACATTTAAACCTTCTTGTAGCCAAACACATCCACTCCTGCTTTTGTTGATGTATGGTTGGGCATTCGAACCTACTTGTTGCCCACTTTTCATTAATTATGGGTGGACATTCACACCTTGTCACAGCCAAACACCTCCGCTCCGCTGTTTTGATCATGTATGGTTGGACATTCGCACCTTTTCTCACCCGCTTTTTGCAAACTATGGTCGGCCATTCACAGCTTCCTCTCCACCATACTTGTATGGTGGGATATTCACACCCACTTGCATCCGAAGACCTCCGCCCCCACTTTTGTTGATATTTAGTCGGTCATTCACACCTTACCCGTTTTCTTGCCGCCAAACACCTCTGATCTCGCTTTTGATGATGTAAGATTGGGCATTCAGACCTTTCTTTTCCTGCTTTTCACCAACTATATATATAACATTCACACCCTCTTGCAGCCGAACACTTCCGCTCCACCTTTTAGGTATCTATCACACCTTTTTTTTCACCGCATTTTATAGATTATGGTTGGAAATTCTCAACCAATCATCCAAAGACCTCTCCTCCCGCTTTTGTTAATATATTTGAACTTTAGTCAGACATTCACACCTACTTGCAGCCGAACACCACCTCTCTAGCTTTTGATGATGTATGGTCCGGCATTCTTACCGTTTCTAACACATTTTTCAGCAATTATGGTAGGACATTCACACCTTCTTGCAGCTGAACACCTCCTCTCCCACTTATGATCATGTGCGGATTGATTTTCGAGAATTTTCTTTCATGTTTTCTAGCAATTAAAAATGGACATTTAGACCTTCTTGCAGCTGAACACCTCCGCTCCCGCTTTTGATCATACATTGTCAGGCATTCACACCTTGTCTTACCCGCTTTTTACAAAATTTAGTCGAACATTCACACCTTTTTGCAGCCGAACACAGTTTTTTGCAGCCGAATTTGGGCATTCGAACCTTTTCATACCCACTTTTTACCAACTATGGTCGGACATTCACACCGTCTTACAGCGGAACACCTCCGCTCCCTCTTTTGATGGTGTATGTTCGGGCATTCGAACCTTTTCTTACCCACTTTTTACAAACTATGCTCGGACATTCACACCTTGCAGCGAAACACCTCCGCTCCCTCTTTTGATTGTGTATGTTCGGGCATTCGAACCTTTTCTTACCCGCCTTTCACAAACTATGGTCGGACATTCAAACCTTCTTGTGGCCGAACACATCCACTTCTGCTTTTTATGATGTATAGTTGGGCATTCACACCTTTTCTTACCCATTTTTCAGTAATTATTGGTGGACATTCAGACCTTCTTGCAGCTGAACACCTCTGCTCCCGCTTTTGATGGTGTATAGTCGGGCTTTCGAGGCTTTTCTTCAACGGTGTTTACAAATTATGGTTGGAAATTCAGACCTTGCAGCCGAACACCTCCGCTCCCTCTTTTGATCATACATTGTCGGGCATTCGCACCTTGTCTTACCCGCGTTTTACAAACCATGGTCGGACTTTCACACCTTCTTGTAGCCGAACAACTCCGCTCCCGCTATTGATTGTGTACAGTCGGGTATTTTAACCTTTTCTTACCCGCTTTTTACCAATTATGGTCGGACATTCACACCGTCTTACAGCGGAACACCTCCGCTCCCTCTTTTGATGGTGTATGTTCGGGCATTCCAACTTTTTCTTACCCACTTTTTACAAACTATGGTCGGACATTCAAACCTTCTTGTAGCAGAACACATCCACTTCTTCTTTTGATGATGTATGGTTGGGCATTCGCACCTTTTCTTACCCATTTTTCAGGAATTATGGGTGGACATTCACACCTACTTGCAGTCGAACAGCTCTGCTCCCACTTTTGATTATGTTTGGTTGGATATTCGAAACTTTTCTTAACTGCTTTTTACAAACTTTGGTCGGACGTTCACACCTTCTTGCAGCCGAACACCTCCGCTTCCGCTTTTGATGGTATATATTCGGGCATTCGAACCTTTTCTTACCCGCTTTTTACCAACTATGGTCGGACATTCACACCGTCTTTCAGCGGAACACCTCCGCTCCCTCTTTTGATGGTGTATGTTCGGGCATTCGCACCTTTTCTTACCTGCTTTTTACAAACTATGGTCGTACATTCAAACCTTCTTGTAGCCGAAAACCTCCACTCCCTCTTTTGATCATACTTTGTCGGGCATTCGCACCTTTTCTTACCCGCTTTTTACAAACTATGCTCGGACATTTAAACCTTCTTGTAGCCAAACACATCCACTCCTGCTTTTGTTGATGTATGGTTGGGCATTCGAACCTACTTGTTGCCCGCTTTTCATTAATTATGGGTGGACATTCACACCTTGTCGCAGCCAAACACCTCCGCTCCGCTGTTTTGATCATGTATGGTTGGACATTCGCACCTTTTCTCACCCGCTTTTTGCAAACTATGGTCGGCCATTCACAGCTTCCTCTCCACCATACTTGTATGGTGGGATATTCACACCCACTTGCATCCGAAGACCTCCGCCCCCACTTTTGTTGATATTTAGTCGGTCATTCACACCTTACCTGTTTTCTTGCCGCCAAACACCTCTGATCTCGCTTTTGATGATGTAAGATTGGGCATTCAGACCTTTCTTTTCCTGCTTTTCACCAACTATATATATAACATTCACACCCTCTTGCAGCCGAACACTTCCGCTCCACCTTTTAGGTATCTATCACACCTTTTTTTTCACCGCATTTTATAGATTATGGTTGGAAATTCTCAACCACTCATCCAAAGACCTCTCCTCCCGCTTTTGTTAATATATTTGAACTTTAGTCAGACATTCACACCTACTTGCAGCCGAACACCACCTCTCTAGCTTTTGATGATGTATGGTCCGGCATTCTTACCGTTTCTAACACATTTTTCAGCAATTATGGTAGGACATTCACACCTTCTTGCAGCTGAACACCTCCTCTCCCACTTATGATCATGTGCGGATTGATTTTCGAAAATTTTCTTTCATGTTTTCTAGCAATTAAAAATGGACATTTAGACCTTCTTGCAGCTGAACACCTCCGCTCCCGCTTTTGCATTCACACCTTGTCTTACCCGCTTTTTACAAAATTTAGTCGAACATTCACACCTTTTTGCAGCCGAACACAGTTTTTTGCAGCCGAATTTGGGCATTCGAACCTTTTCATACCCACTTTTTACCAACTATGGTCGGACATTCACACCGTCTTACAGCGGAACACCTCCGCTCCCTCTTTTGATGGTGTATGTTCGGGCATTCGAACCTTTTCTTACCCGCTTTTTACAAACTATGCTCGGACATTCAAACCTTCTTGTAGCCGAACACATCCACTCCTGCTTTTGATGATGTATGGTTGGGCATTCGAACCTACTTGTTGCCCGCTTTTCATTAATTATGGGTGGACATTCACACCTTGTCGCAGCCAAACACCTCCGCTCCCTGTTTTGATCATGTATGGTTGGACATTCGCACCTTTTCTCACCCGCTTTTTGCAAACTATGGTCGGCCATTCACAGCTTCCTCTCCACCATACTTGTATGGTGGGATATTCACACCCACTTGCATCCGAAGACCTCCGCCCCCACTTTTGTTGATATTTAGCCGATCATTCGCACCTTACCCGCTTTTGGCAAACTATGGCCTTCTTGCAGCCAAAAACCTCTGATCTCGCTTTTGATGATGTAAGGTTGGGCATTCAGACCTTGCTTCACCTGCTTTTCACCAAATATAGTCGGACATTCACACCTTCTTGCAGCCGAACACTTCCGCTCCACCTTTTAGTTTTCTATGGGGCATTCACACCTTTTTTTACACCGCATTTTATAAAAACACCACAGGAACACCGTATTGAGGCTTTGTTCTGACCGCTCATTCGGTGTCGCGTTTCTTTCAAGCAATTCTCCTGGTTAGCCCGCACTCGGATCGCTCCCAGAGCCGTGTTAAAGTCTGTTTCGCAGTCACTCTCTTTTCTCAGCAGATTAAAAGAAACTTCCATCCTGCACCGCTGTTTGCTTTTTCACAAGAGCAGAGGAGAGCGCACCGTTCCCAGCGGCACTGCAGTACCGGGTCGATGCTTGGAGTGAACGGAGCAAGCTCCTTTTTCAACTCCTATTGATAAAAATCCATTTAATATGTAGTCCTCGCATAGACATATCACATATTAAACTGATAAGTACAGATACTACACTTGATCTTAGCCAAAAGGCCGAGAAGCGATATCTGTCCACTGGTTCACGTCCGAGGGCCCTTCCTGGGACAATGCGCACTTGTAGCGGTGTTCTTTTTATGGCCATAGTGTCACTTTGCACCTCCACCCACCCGCTCCAGCGAGCACCATTCAAGCAACATCGGCACAGTCGCAACAAGTAAGGCGACTCTACTCAGAGAAGTCACTCTGCACAGTAACAAGATTTCTTTTGCACAGACAGAAAGGGCTTCACCCGCAAAGGTAAAGCCTGCCAAAAATAGAAACAATTCATTAGTGCTGCTCTCCACGGAAGTCTTTAGTAAAAGGCGAAAGACTTGTACATTATGAAGAGAAACCAGTGTACGATTATCCATCACTGCGGGAGCAGGGCATCAGGCTAGTTGGCATAGCCACCTTCCCCATGGTGAGCTTTGCTTGGTTGAGACGCTTGCTCCCCCCCCTTGCTCCTCGGCTGACCAAGTAGGAACAATCGGGCCCTATTCGATGGCTGCCTTGTCTTTTACTCTGTGCAAAAGACAAGGCAGCCACAAACAACACAGGAACACCGTATTGAGGCTTTGTTCTGACTGCTCATTCGGTGTCGCGTTTCTTTCAAGCAATTCTCCCGGTTAGCCCGCACTCGGCTCGCTCCCAGAGCCGTGTTAAAGTCTGCTTCGCATTCACTCTCTTTTCTCAGCAGATTAAAAGAAAGTTTCATCTTAGGCTCCGTGAAACTTCCATCCTGCACCGCTGTTTGCTTTTTCACAAGAGCAGAGGAGAGCGCATCATTCCTAGCGGCACTGCAGTACCGGGTCGATGCTTGGAGTGAACGGAGCAAGCTCCTTTTTCAACTCCTATTGATAAAAATCCATTTAATATGTAGTCCTCGCAAAGAGGACATATCAGACATTAAACTGATAAGAACAGATACTACACTTGATCTTAGCCAAAAGGCCGAGAAGCGATAACTGTCCACTGGTTCACGTCCGAGGGCCCTTCCTGGCACAATGCGCACTTGTAGCGGTGTTCTTTTTATGGCCATAGTGTCACTTTGCACCTCCGCCCACCCGCTGCACTGAGCACTCTTCAGCCCTTTTAAATGGTATAACTTTACACTACCACACGCTCCAGCGAGCACCATTCAAGCAACAACTTTGCACTCCAGCTTCGAACATCGGCACAGTCGCAACAAGTAAGGCGACTCTACTCAGAGAAGTCACTCTGCACAGTAACAAGATTTCTTTTGCACAGACAGAAAGGGCTTCATCCGCAAAGGTAAAGCCTGCCAAAAATAGAAACAACTCATTAGTGCTGCTCAACGTTGTACTTTGCAGTAAAAGAAAGAGCAAATCTAAAGTTTCAGGAATCCGAGAATAAGCTTACTTTCATGAGTTCTTCACGATTTCGGATTTTGCTATAAAATGAATTCCTTCACTCAAACTAAATTAAAACTGCTAAACCGCTAATCTGTTACATACAAGGCAGATGTCAAATTCACCGAAATAGGATCTAAGGGTATTTGGCCAATCGAGCTGTAGCAGCTTCGGTAAAAGAGTATAAGTTGAAGAGTTTGTCAATAAAGGTGTGCGCACACATAGTGAGTTGTAGGAAAATAGGCAGGGAGCAATGCCGGCTGGGGTATATGTTCTTGTATGTTGTCTGACTGTTTTATTTGAATGTGTTGTGTAAGTGTCCTGTTGAATGTTACATGTTTGGGCTTTGACACGCTTCACTGTGGTTGTTAACTGTGTGGTGTGTCCTGAAATGTTATATGTTTGGGCTGTGTGACATGCTTAATGCTTTTCAGTAGAAACCCACTTATTCATATATAGCAACTGACAACATAAGAAGTCCGGACATACTTTGATAGTAGTTGTAGAAGTATCCTTATTGATAATAGATAAACTAATTCATAGTGATAGAACAGTGGATGAACAGGTGCCTGCACATGTCTCATGAAAATAAAATGGGTGTATGATTGCTGACGGCAGAGCAATACTGCCAAACTTATGAGTTCTTGTGGCAAACTTGATTCAGTGTCTTGACGTGTATACGCTGTTTCGCTGACTTGTCACAAGAAACAAAGTGTGTTTGATAACATCCGACCATTTTATTACGGGAGGATCAGTATGTATGGATTCTGATGTGACTGATAAACCCATTCGTATCTTAAGCATAATCTAATACGTGAGACAACGCCCTGGCACACAATCAAAAAAAAAAAGAGAGAGAGCGGTTTTGTGTCCCCACAGTCCATAATGTAGAAAAGAGAGAAAAAAGCCTTTCTGATTTGGTGTGTGTGCTCACAGTGCAGAGTGTAGAGAAAAGAGAGAAAAGAAAGCCGTTTTGGTGTCACGGGTGTTGTGACTTACACACACACATTTCTGAATTGAGAAAGGAAATTATTTTAGAGAAAGCACTAGAGTTTAGATCCCACATTTGTTGATAGGCATTCATTTAATTTTTCTTTTAATCAGTTTTAAAGTGAATACTAACTGAGAAATGAAAAAGGTGAAGAGTTTAGAAGCTTGGTTCAAGAGCAAAACTTGGTTTATGATCAGCTGAGTCTCTAAACAGAACAGCAAACGGCTTCATCGAACATTTAAAAAAGATTCAGATTGTTAGAATATCCAGAATTTATAGGAATGGTGGTGATTACTCTTATTTTCTAGAATGGAAATAACTGCACCATGTCTGTTTTATGAATTTAAGGGGCTAAAAAGTTTTGTTCTCGTTTTTCTATGATTAACCGAATGTATGTGAGAGTCCAAACAGACAGAAGGGTTACGGCCGAGCGCTGGACCTTCCAAAAAAGATGAGACAGGCTGGACCTGTGCCATACTAGTTAAGACCTGCCTGTGGATAACAGGTTCTTTAAACTCTCACACACACAAACTCACACACGTTCGCACAACACATACACCCATACACACACATTCTTGAACTTGCTGCAAGATTAAACATTTGCATTAACTGACTCCAGCAACTCTGAGTCTCATTGAGAGACTTTTCTCAACAATTGGGTCCTCAAACCAGATCTCAACGTTTTTTCCGCTTTCCAGGGTCGGAGCTGAAACCGTGCACGGGGGAGTCCAGTACTCCTAATGAAAGACCCCCTGCTGAATTGCGGTAATTAGGGGCCAGTGTCCACTGAAAGGGGGAAAAAGGGACGAGATCGTACTTTTGAATCAATGGCCAGAAGCCATTGGCAGTGCAGGCATCAACAATAATGGTGTTATTTCACCCATTAACACTTAAGGTACCTCATGCAGTGGCTGTGATATGGTTACTTAACAAAATATCTTTACCAGACATCTCTCCTACATAACAGTTCTTCTTTCACAGCCACACCTTGTTGTCGAGAGATGTGCTACACTTAATCCATCCACACTGCTACCTACCCCACAGATGGAAAGCCTCATGATTGCATGTCAGAAATAACCATCAGTGTTTTACCCAGGCCAGACTTAACTGATATACGTTATGAAAATGCAGAAATAACTATATTTATTCAACAGATCAAGGAAAAAAACCCTGATGGCACAAATGCTACAGGATTTGCAGTAGTAACAGAAACTGAAGTTTTCTTAAAACAACCACTACCAAAAAATTACTCTGTTCAAGCAGTCGAATTGGTAGCTTTAACTGAAGCTTGTAAATTAAATAACAAAAAGGTTGTTAACGTTTACACTGACAGTCAGTATGCCTTCTCAACTGTACATGTGTTAACACAGCATTGGAAAAACAGGTATGTTGACATCCACAGCTAAATGTATAAACTACAAATATTTTAGCATTATTAGATGTTATTCAATTGCCATCTACAATAGACTCGTATGAATGACCGGAAGGAAAACCATACTGCCAAAGAATTTGTTTAAATATGCTGCAGTATTGAGCCACGGACCATGTCATGTCTCAACAGGAGGGATGGAAGCAATAATGAACCAGGTTTTTACAGCATATGGTTTTACTAATTATTAAAAAAAATTTTTTAGAATAAATAAATGAATAAAGTTTTGTCTAGCAGGTCAAATATGTGCAAAATACATTCCACAGGGCAATCTAAGACCAAAACGAAGATAATTCCCTAAGCCAGTGTATCTTTTTCAACATATTTGTTTGGATTTCATTATTTCATTATTTTGTAGATATCATTGAACTAAATTAATGTTAAGGGAAACGATTCTGTTCAGTGACAACAGAGGTTTTTACCAAATGGTCTGAAATATTTCCATGTGCACAAGCAGATGCACTCTCAGTAGCAAAATCACGCGTAAAATAACTCATTTCTAGATTTGAAATTCCTGAAAAGATCTTCAGTGATAATTTGACACACTTTGTAAACAATGTCATCTCACTGATGGCAAAGAACTTAAAATAGACCTTAGAAACCACTGTGATATAGAAGGTTTCGCTAACACATTGGAATTGTTTTACTATTTACATATGCATGTGCAGTGAAGAATTGCTTGCTGCTGATAAATGCAAAGAAGAACAGCTTACACATAAATGCTCACATATAGGCTGCTGAATGCAATGAAGACCTGCTTATCCAGTAAAGTTCAATGTCAATGTGTAATATTCAATTAGGATTTGCAAAACAGTGAAGTTAAACAATGAATGGGTCCATAGTCGGTATGAGAAGACTACAGGAATATTTACCTGGGTGTACGTTCAAACAGAGATGAGAAAATTGCGATAAATTGTTGTTTGTTTGTTTGTTAGTATGTATATGAATGTTATGTGTATAAACTGTGTTGAGTTGTAGTTACTCAGTAGTGTCTCAGTGAAACAACCGACGGGGGAAGCCTTGCGGTGACAACAAAAGCAGTGTTTTACTGATCAGTCAAGTTGCTCCAGTGTACTCCATACAAACTGGTTGGCTACTGAAGGGATAGAAAATGGGGAATACTTGTTTTAAAGCAAACAAGGAATTAGATGGGAAAAATACATGTTTTAACGGGACCCAGACAATATTAAATACTCAGACAGATGGGAGAAGAAGTGTAGTTTTGTAGGAAATCACAAAATTATTACATAAAATTAGTGAAATCAATTGAAGAATGCCTTTCTGAAGAGCTGTTTACCACAGATGAGCAGCTTTGCGACCAAGCACATTGTAGATCGCTTTACTGCCAAAATGATCTAGTTTAATGGATTGGTTTAGACATGCATAACAGCATTTTAAGAACAAAGAGAGAAACAAAAAGGGACAACGCTTCATGGTGGAAGGTGATGTATAAATAACTGTGTATATGATGAAGGAGAGACCATTTGAGCAGCACAGCCATTTCGCAGCACAGGGACAGCAGTCCAAGTTAAAGGATCTCCCACGTGGTATCACCTGTCACACTGTGTCAAGGCATCAAAAAAAGAAAAAATCACCAAACTCAAGGACAAAGAGACGAAGACTCCGGTGAACAAAGAGAGAGGACTTACAAACCAGAAATACAAAAGGATGCTCGATATCAAGATTCAGAAGAAGAGGCTAACAATGCCACGAACACTTACGATGCTGGGAATGATGCCAGCAATGAACAGAGAAGAAGATTCAGTGTCATCAATCTGCAACACGTGCCTCTAATGAGGGGGTGAATATAGAATCCTCAACGATTACAACGTCTCTGGGAACTGTGACAACAACAAGGTTTAAACCATTTTGATATATATTGTAACCTATTGGCTAAGGAATAGTGCTGAAAATGAGGTAAATCTAATCCACCACTGTCCTTGGTCTTCTGTAGGGTTTTTAAACTAATACGTGGTGGTTTGTTTTTCCACAGAAATTTGGAGATGCATGAATCTAGTGACTTAAACCAAGTAGCAGATGGTTTTATGGGGATCATTGAGAAAAAATAGTTAACTTTTGGTAGTATCATCATTTTAATGGTTGTAACTCTCCCCATAAGTGATATAGGTAAGGACTTCCAACGAGAGAGATCGTCCTCTACTCTCTTTAATAATTGCACATAATCCATCTGTACTTATCAGTTTAATATGTGATATGTCTATGCAAGGACTACATATTAAATGGATTTTTATCAATAGGAGTTGAAAAAGGAGCTTGCTCCGTTCACTCCAAGCATCGACCCGGTATTGCAGTGCCGCTGGGAACGGTGCGCTCTCCTCTGCTCTTGTGAAAAAGCAAACAGCGGTGCAGGATGGAAGTTTCTTTTAGTCTGCTGAGAAAAGAGAGTGAATGCGAAGTAGACTTTAACACGGCTCTGGGAGCGAGCCGAGTGCGGGCTAACCAGGAGAAATGCTTGAAAGAAACGCGACACCGAATGAGCGGTCAGAACAAAGCCTCAATACGGTGTTCCTGTGGTGTTTTTATAAAATGCGGTGAAAATAAAGGTGTGAATGCCCCATAGAAAACTAAAAGGTGGAGCGGAAGTGTTCGGCTGCAAGAAGGTGTGAATGTCCGACTATATTTGGTGAAAAGCAGGTGAAGCAAGGTCTGAATGCCCAACCTTACATCATCAAAAGCGAGATCAGAGGTTTTTGGCTGCAAGAAGGCCATAGTTTGCCAAAAGCGGGTAAGGTGCGAATGACCGACTAAATATCAACAAAAGTGGGGGCGGAGGTCTTCGGATGCAAGTGGGTGTGAATATCCCACCATACAAGTATGGTGGAGAGGAAGCTGTGAATGGCCGACCATAGTTTGCAAAAAGCGGGTGAGAAAAGGTGCGAATGTCCAACCATACATGATCAAACCAGGGAGCGGAGGTGTTTGGCTGCGACAAGGTGTGAATGTCCACCCATAATTAATGAAAAGCGGGCAACAAGTAGGTTCGAATGCCATACCATACATCATCAAAAGCACGAGTGGATGTGTTCGGCTACAAGAAGGTTTGAATGTCCGAGCATAGTTTGTAAAAAGCGGGTAAGAAAAGGTTCGAATGCCCGAACATACACCATCAAAAGAGGGAGCGGAGGTGTTCCGTTGTAAGACGGTGTGAATGTCCGACCATAGTTGGTAAAAAGTGGGTATGAAAAGGTTCGAATGCCCAAATTCGGCTGCAAAAAACTGTGTTCGGCTGCAAAAAGGTGTGAATGTTCGACTAAAGTTTGTAAAAAGCGGGTAAGACAAGGTGCGAATGCCTGACAATGTATGATCAAAAGTGGGAGCGGAGGTGTTCAGCTGCAAGAAGGTCTAAATGTCCATTATTAATTGCTAGAAAACATGAAAGAAAATTTTCGAAAATCAATCCGCACATGATCATAAGTGGGAGAGGAGGTGTTCAGCTGCAAGAAGGTGTGAATGTCCTACCATAATTGCTGAAAAATGTGTTAGAAACGGTAAGAATGCCGGACCATACCTCATCAAAAGCTAGAGAGGTGGTGTTCGGCTGCAAGTAGGTGTGAATGTCTGACTAAAGTTCAAATATATTAACAAAAGCGGGAGCGGAGGTGTTCAGCTGCAAGAAGGTCTGAATGTCCATCAATAATTGCTAGAAAACATGAAAGAAAATTTTCGAATATCAAACCGCACATGATCATAAGCGGGAGAGGAGGTGTTCAGCTGCAGGAAGGTTTGAATGTCCACCCATAATTCCTGAAAAATGGGTAAAAAAAAAGGTAAGAATGCCCAACCATACATCATCAAAAGCAGGTGTGAATGTTAGATCATAATTTGCAAAAAGCTGATGAGAAAGGGTGAGAATGCCCGACTATACACCATCAAATGCGGGAGCGGAGGTGTTCGGCTGTAAGGAGGTGTGAATCTCCGACCATAATTGCTGAAAAATGTGTTAGAAAAGGTAAGAATGCCGGACCATACATCATCAAAAGCGGGAGAGGTGGTGTTCGGCTGCAAGTAGGTGTGAATGTCCAGCCATAATTACTCACAAACGGGTAAGAAAAGGTAGTATTGCCAGACCATACATGATCAAAACAGGGAGCGGAGGTGGTTCGGCTGCAAGAAGGTGTGAATGTCCGACTAAAGTTCAAATATATTAACAAAAGCGGGAGGAGAGGTCTTCGGATGAGAGTGGTTGAGAATTTCCAACCATAATCTATAAAATGCGGTGAAAAAAAAGGTGTGATAGAACACTAAAAGGTGGAGTGGAAGTGTTCGGCTGCAAGAAGGTGTGAATGTCCGACTATATTTGGTGAAAAGCAGGTGAAGCAAGGTCTGAATGCCCAACCTTACATCATGAAAAGCAAGATCAGAGGTGTTTGGCTGAGAGAAGGCCACAGTTTGCGATGCAATAATTAAAGGCCTCATGCCAGATGTCGCCACTGAAGTAAAGAACATTTACGTGGGATGGTGTGAGGGTCCTCGTTTGGCTGACGTTCGCCGATATGCTCGCCATGCTCAGAACCTAGTTGAGACGCGTAAGACAACCAAAAGGGACAAGTGTGAAAAGGAGCTGCATTTGGCAGCCATGACCATGTATTACGCAGTTGGTGTAAACAGAGGACAAGGCCGAAGTCGAAGACGTGGACGTGTGGGAGAGGAGGTCGAAATGGGCCACGCCAGAGCTATGATCCAAATATTTGTTTTTACTGTGGCCAGACTGGACACTGGAAGAAGGACTGTCCACAGCTGAAAAGTGATGAAATTGGGCAAAAGACTGACTGAGGGTGGGAGGCAGGTTCTGGACGTCACGCGGCAGCGGAGCCTCCACTAATGGGTGATAGCACAAACACACTCACACATTTTTCCTGCTCTGTGTAGTGAAGAAACGCTTGCCGACTGTGATTCACGTAGTAAAGTTTTGCATGCTATTTCCGTCCTAGAGCAAAGATATTTCTCTCAGAATATAGGAACTTATGTTCATCAGTAGTGACGTCAGGGGAGTTTGATTGTCCTCCAAACTTAAGTGGAAACCACGTTTACTGTATGTCTGCATCAGGCCAGGTTGTGAAGGAGAAAATGACAATGCCCATTGCGTGTTGTCACTCGCAATGCATTTGAGTACAATGCATTGTCAAAGAACTGTGGACTTAATTCCTACCACAGAATCACATTTTGAAGCATGTTTTTTATCTGAAACAGATTTGTCTTCGATACCCATGTTGGCTGAAGTGCCCAATGATCTTTGGGCTAAGAGCAAATATGATGTGGGGTTGATAAAAGGCTGTGAACCAGTAATTGTCACCCCTAAATCAGACTTTTGTCCATGTAAAAACAATACCCTTTTAAGCCTGAAGCAATTAAAGGGATTAAACCTGTTTTTCAATCTTTTCAGAAAACAGGCGTTATTGTTCCTTTTGAAAATTCACCTGTGCTTACTCCATTGATTCCTGTTAAAAAGATTAAAGATGCTGGCCAGCCAGATGAATGACCTCCAAGCGGTGAATGCTGCAGTTCAGCCACATGCTCCTACTGTGCCCAACCCACACACTATTTTGTCTCAAATTACATCAGATGCACAGTTTTTCTCAGTGGTTGACTTGTCGCCAGTGCACCCTGATAGCCCATTTTGGTTTGCTTTTTAGTTTGAAGGGAGATCTTGGACTTTTACCCGGTTATGCCAGGGATACTGTGAAAGTCCCACTATTTACAATGCTGCCCTCAAAGCTAGTCTGGATTAACTTCAATCAACCACAGGCTCTGCTCTTTTGCAGTATGTGGATGACATCCTTTTATGTAGTCCATCTAAACAACAGTGTGAAAAAGACAGTGAATCTGTTGAAACATCTTCATTCTTATGGCCATAAAGCCAGCCTGTCTAATTTACAGTTTGTACAGGACGAAGTCACCTTTTTGGGTCATGTGATTTCTAAGGATGGGCGCTCACTTTCTCCTAAACGTGTTGCTGCAGTTCAGATCATTCCTAAACCGGTTACTAAAAAACAGCTTATGTCATTCTTAGGTATAACATCTTACTGCAGGAACTTTATTCCTAACTACTCTTTTCTCGAAGCTCTCTTAGGTGCTCTTATCCATGATAAAGGCCTCCAGTCAGCTGATCGTGTTCCATGGACTCCTGAGGCTGAATCAGCCTTTAGTCAGCTTAAGCTGGCTCTTCAAACAGCACCAACACTTGGCATTCCAGATCCTCATAAACCTTTCATACAGGCAGTTGATGAGAAGCATGACATCTGTTCTTATGCAGGAACATGGGGCAGGCAAAGGCCAGTGGCTCATTTCTCAGCAAAACTGGACTCTGTGGCTGCAGGCCTGCCTGGTTGTCTTCGTGTTGTTGCAGCTGCAGAGAAAGCTGTCCTGGCCTCCCAAGATATTGTGGGCTACGCTAATTTGACTGTTTTGGTTCCTCATGCTGTTGCCATTATTCTTCTCGAGCAGAAAACTTCACATCTTTCAACTGCTCGTTGGCTCAGATACACCTCTGTGATATGCCAAATGTCACTGTTAAACGTTGTACTGTTCTGAATCCTGCTACTTTGCTTCCGACTCCTGAGGATGGGGAGCCTCATGACTGTGAAGCTGTTTTGGAACAAGTTTGTACACCCCGACCTGATCTTTTAGAGACTCCTCTTCCAAACTCTGACATGATTCTTTTTGTAGATGGATCAGCTTTGCGTGATCCAGCCACAGGTACTAACTGTGTTTGGTTTGCAGTATGTTCATCACATGACACTTTGTTGTCTGGTTCTCTTCCTAAACATTTCTCTGCTCAAACTACTGAGCTTATTGCACTTACTGAAGCTTGTAAGTTGGCAGCTGGTAAGTCTGTCACTATTTACACAGATTCCAGATATGCTTTTGGTGTTGTTCATGACTTTGGTGCGCTGTGGAAACACAAGCAATTCCTTAAATCAGATGGTAAAACTATTCTGAACTCCAAGCAGGTTTCTGATCTTCTTGATGTGATCCTTTTGCCTACAGCAATCTCGGTCTGTAAGTGTGCGGCTCACACAAACTCAGACGATCCTGTTGCTTGTGGCAATGCCAGAGCTGATGCTGCAGCTAAGCAAGCAGCTAAATCTTTTCCTTTTTTCGCTTCCCTCTCTTTGCAGGCAGAAGACTCCCTCACAGATCTCCATGCTTTGCAAACTTTTGCCTCTGCAGATGAAATTTGGTCCTCTAGACGCATTTGGTCCTCTGTGGGTGCAACTCATATGGATGGTGTTTGGATGGGACCTGATGGTAAACCCTGTCTACCTAAACATTTTTTTCCTCATTTTTCAAAATTGACACATGGGTTGGACCATGTGTCAAAAGGGGGGATGCTGAATGCACTCACTGCTCAGTGGTTCACAAAAGGGTTCAGTTCATATGCGCAAAAATACTGTCAGTCATGTATGGTTTGTGCCACACATAATGTAGGAAAGGCATTACACACATCGCAAGTTGCACACCCTCCACCAGAGAAACCTTTTGAACATTTGATGATGGATTTTGTTGAACTCACACCAGCTGAAGGAAAGAAATATGCACTAGTAATAGTGGACGTGTTTAGTAAATGGGTTGAAGTTTTCCCTGCAAAACATGCAAACAGTAATGCAGTGACTAAAGCACTGCTAAACAGAAATCATTCCTAGATGGGGCATTCCAGAGAAGATCAGCAGTGATAATGGCACACATTTTGTAAACACTGCATTGACTGAGGTTGGTAAATTCCTGGGAATAACCTTGCGCACACATTGTGCTTATCATCCACAGAGTGGAGGTGCTGTGGAAAGAGAAAATGGTACATTAAAGTCCAAGTTAGCCAAATGTTGTGAAGAAACAGGTCTGCCATGGACAAAAGTATTACCTATTGTGCTTACCTACATGAGAATGAGAATCAGAGCTCAAGTGAATCTCAGCCCATTTGAAATTTTATTTGGCAGACCTCCTAACCTGGGATTGGGACCTGTAACCAGACCCCTCCCTTCCACAACTGTTTGTGATGATGCTATGTTGTCTTACTGTCGAAACCTTTCCACTGTTCTATCTCAAGTTTCACAGACAGTAAAAGCAGCCCTTCCAGCCACAGAAAACACACCACTCCAACCAGATGACAGGTGGTGAAGGAACTTCGCAGGAAACATTGGAAGTCCAAACGTTGGCAAGGCCCGTTCCAGGTGCTACTGGTCACTCATACAGCTGTTAAAGTTGCAGAGAGAGCAACCTGGATTCATGCCAGTCACTGTAAGAAGGTACCAGAACCAGTAGATGACTTCCACCCTGACATACATCAGCCTAACCAACACGCCCGGAAGGACAAAGATAAGAGTCAGCAGTAAAAGCTGTACTCCACCGGTGTGTTAAGTGCTAGTAACCTCTGACACCGAAGATTGAAACATCCTTACTGAGATCTGCGATGAAGGTGATCATACACATGCTGTGAACCATGGCAGAAACTGTTTGTTGTTTGTATTTTCTTATTTGTAACCAGCATGTGCACATTGTACACATTCGTCCTGTACAAACTGTAACTTAGAAAGGCTGGCTTTATGGCCATAAGAAGGAAGATGTTTCAACAGATTCACTGTCTTTTTCACACTGTTGTTTAGATGGACTACATAAAAGGATGTCATCCACATACTGCAAAAGAGCAGAGCCTGTGGTTGATTGAAGTTAATCCAGACTAGCTTTGAGGGCAGCATTGTAAATAGTGGGACTTTCACAGTACCCCTGGCATAACCGGGTAAAAGTCCAAGATCTCCCTTCAAACTAAAAAGCAAACCAAAATGGGCTATCAGGGTGCACTGGCGACAAGTCTACCACTGAGAAAAACTGTGCATCTGATGTAATTTGAGACAAAATAGTGTGTGGGTTGGGCACAGTAGGAGCATGTGGCTGAACTGCAGCATTCACTGCTTGGAGGTCCTGTACAAAACGCCATTCATCTGGCTGGCCAGCATCTTTAATCTTTTTAACAGGAAACAATGGAGTAAGCACAGGTGAATTTTCAAAAGGAACAATAACGCCTGTTTTCTGAAAAGATTGAAAAACAGGTTTAATCCCTTTAATTGCTTCAGGCTTAAAAGGGTATTGTTTTTTACATGGACAAATGTCTGATTAATGGGGTGACAATTACAGGTTCACAGCCTTTTATCAACCCCACATCATATTTGCTCTTAGCCCAAAGATCATTGGGCACTTCAGCCAACATGGGTATCGAAGACAAATCTGTTTCAGATAAAAAAACATGCTTCAAAATGTGATTCTGTGGTAGGAATTAAGTCCACAGTTCTTTGACAATGCATTGTACTCAAAAATGTTTTTTTTGTATGCTGACAATCGTTCAGAAAACATCAAATTTGGATCAGCAGGTGAAACGGTCCACTCCATTTCTTTCTGACATGTAGCAACAAACTCTCCCACACCTTGTCACTGCCAGTGTGTACGTTTGGCCAAGGAAATGTGAGGGCGAGTACCACAAACATTAAAAAATCGAAGTGCTCTGGAGTGAGCGACACAGCCAATAAAGTAGGCGCACATATTTTTTCACTTCTTCTCATAGCCCCAAAGAAATGTGTGATGTGCAGTGCAAATCAGTAGGTTGCATGAAATCAGAAAGGGGTGAAACTAACGCTTTTGCTTCTTCCACTAGTTGTTGTGAAAAAGGAGAGCTGGGAAGTTTCCACTCATAAGCATATGTAAGTGCCGATGAATCAAACTGCACTGCTGTGAAAACTTTGTCAGGCTGTAACATAACCTTAACACCCTCTGGTGTAGAAGTTAAAATAATGCCTAATTTACACATGAGATCACAGCCCATCAGGTTAATGGGACACAACTCTGATAACAAAAATGAGTGTTTGAAAGAGAGCTCATCGGGAGTGACAACACGCAATGGGCATTGTCATTTTCTCCTTCACAACCTGGCCTGATGCAGACATACAGTAAACGTGGTTTCCACTTAACTTTGGAGGACAATCAAACTCCCCTGACGTCACTACTGATGAACATAATTTCCTATATTCTGAGAGAAATATCTTTGCTCTAGGACGGAAATAGCATGCAAAACTTTACTACATGAATCACAGTCGGCAAGCGTTTCTTCACTACACAGAGCAGGAAAAATGTGTGAGTGTGTTTGTGTTATCACCCATTAGTGGAGGCTCCGCTGCCGCGTGACGTCCAGAACCTGCCTCCCACCCTCAGTCAGCCTTTTGCCCAATTTCATCACTTTTCAGCTGTGGACAGTCCTTCTTCCAGTGTCCAGTCTGGCCACAGTAAAAACAAATATTCGGATCATAGCTCTGATCCCACACGTCCACGTCTTCGATTTCGGCCTCGTCCTCTGTTTACACCAACTGCGTAATACATGGTCATGGCTGCCAAATGCAGCTCCTTTTCACACTTGTCCCTTTTGGTTGTCTTACGCGTCTCAACTTGGTTATGAGCATGGCGAGCATATCGGCGAACGTCAGCCAAACGAGGACCCTCACACCATCCCACGTAAATGTTCTTTACTTCAGTGGCGACATCTGGCATGAGGCCTTTAATTATTGCATCGCAAACTGTGGCCTTCTCTCAGCCAAACACCTCTGATCTCGCTTTTCATGATGTAAGTTCCTGCGTATGCTGCCGCTTACCTGGATGACGTCATCATCCATAGCAACAGCTGGGCGGAGCATGTTCAGCAGATGGCGGCAGTGCTGGAGTCACTGCGGCAGGCGGGGCTCACGGCCAACCCAAAGAAGTGTGCAGTTGGATGGAGGGAGGTACGGTATCTGGGGTACCACTTGGGCGGCGGACAGGTGCGTCCACAGGTAGACAAGACAGCAGCGATCGCAGCCTGCCCAAAACCTAAGATCAAGAAAGAGGTGAGGCGGTTTTTGGGGCTGGCCGGATATTACTGGCGATTTATTCCCAACTTTGCGAAAAGGTGCCTCTGATCCGGTCCGGTGGACGAAGCAGTGCCAGGTGTCACTTGAGAGGGTAAAGCAGACCCTCTGTGGGGAGCCTCTTCTCCACACACCTAACTCCTTTCTCCCATTTGTCCTGCAGACTGACGCATCGGGAAGGGGGTCGGGGGCTGTTCTGTCCCAGCAGGTGCGGGGCGTTGACCGCCCAGTGCTTTACATCAGCCAGAAACTATCCGAGAGGGAGACCAGATACAACACGGTGGAGAGGGAGTGCCTGGCCATCCGGTGGGTGGTCGGCGCTCTGCGGTATTACTTGCTGGGGCGCCCATTCACCCTTTGCTCGGACCTTGCTCCCCTCCAGTGGCTCCACCGAATGAAAAATGTCAATGCACGGATCACCCGCTGGTATCTGGCACTACAGCCTTTTAAATTCAAAGTGGTCCATAGGCCGGGGGCACAGATGGCGGTGGCCGACTTCCTTTACAGCTCGCATGGCGAGGTGTGTGGGGGGGGGGTAGGTTAGGCCGGACCGCTCCCCGGCCAAGGTCAGGCGGTGGAGGTATGTGGAGGGGGCGTGGTGCATCAGCTGCAGGAGAGAGCTGTGGAGAGAGCTCTGGGGAGCAGGACTAGGTGAGTGATTAGTACACCGGCAGTCACTTGTCTAATCACTCTCCTCTTTAAAAAACTCAGAGCTGTAAGGAGGATTGAAGTGGAGTCGGCAGCACGAACCGGGAGGGAAGGCCTGCGAACGACTCCACATTCATGAAAAAGGGTTAAATAAACTATACGTTGAACCGTCCTCTGTCTCTGAGTCTCTCTGAAAGAACCCGCAGTGGCAACAGGCCGCCTCAATGTGCAATTATTAAAGACAGTAAAGGACGATCTCTCTCGTTGGAAGTCCTTACCTATATCACTTATGGGGAGAGTTACAACCATTAAAATGATGATACTACCAAAAGTTAACTATCTGTTCTCAATGATCCCCATAAAACCACCTGCTACTTGGTTTAAGTCACTAGATTCATGCATCTCTAAATTTCTGTGGAAAAACAAACCACCACGTATTAGTTTAAAAACCCTACAGAAGACCAAGGACAGGGTGGATTAGATTTACCTAATTTTCAGCACTATTCCTTAGCCAATAGGTTACAGTATATATCAAAATGGTTTAAACCTAGCCCAATACATGAACATGGATAAGTATAGAACAAGCATTGTGTGATAATCTGGAAATCTCTGACCTGCCACTTATTAGTCAAAACGTGAAAAATCACAAATGTTTCAAAAGCATTAACATCAGCACCTCTCTGACAGCCTGGTGGGAATTTCTTGAAATAACAAAGTCTTCACTTGTCCCGTGTAAGCTTACACCCATCTGGAACAATCCTGACATCCTGCAAAACAAAAAAATGCTAAACTTTACTCTGTGGAAGATCAAAGGAATCAAACATCTGGAACATATAATCCAAAATGGACATTTTATTTCATTTGATGAGCTCATATCACAACATGAGATAGGCAGCAATAAATTCCTAGAATATCAACAACTTAAGTCTATAATAACAAAGAAATATATCCTCCACCAACCAGACTTACAACTCCCGATTAGGGAAGCAGAATTTCTAAGCATCTGCACCCCAAAACTACTATCAAAAATATATAAATTATTGTCTAAGATAGATGACACAATGTCTCTACCGTCCTCAAAATGGGAGGCAGATTTATCCATCAGTTCTAGTCATAGCTTCTGGCCACAAATATGTTTGAACACCTTCAGAATGACTCGAAATCCTAATTTACAGCTCATACAATACAAAATTATTCATAGAACACACTATACAGGACAAAGGATGTTCAGGATGGGTCTAACACACTCAAACATCTGCTCACATTGCACAGATAACACACCTGATGATTATGCACACGCTTTGTGGTTTTGTGCGCCTGTCCAGAAGTTCTGGCTTGAAGTCTGTGCGGACCTATCAACATGGCTAAAGTGTAGCATTCCTGCATGCCCCACACTGTGCATACTGGGTGACTTAGACAACATCAACGTGGAATTTAGCTTAGCACACATGATCCTCACAGTGTTATGTATAGCAAAGAAAACTATTCTCATGAACTGGAAAGCGAAGAACAATCTGTGTATTAACCAGTTTAGAAATTTTCTTTTAGATTATATTAGCATGGAAACAATGTCTGCCTCCTCAAAACATCAATTGGCTGAATTTAATTCTCTCTGGTCTGGGACTGTGTGTCGGGCTTGGAGGGCAGTTTTGGGGGCTTGCGGGTGGGGCTGTCTTGCGGTGTGGGGCGGGGTCCCATAGGGGCCTTGGGGTGGTGGCTGCTGGCTCTGTACCGGGTGACGGGGCCGCTCTGGCGTGGGTGGTGGAGCTGGGCCTGGACCTGGTGGCTTGCCGCTGCCTTGTGCCCGGGGCGGGTCCCTGCCTGTGCCTGGGGGGTCTGGGTTGCCCTGGACATGCCACAGCATGCGTGGGTTGGTGCAGGTCCTGGTGCCGGCCTTGTTGCTCTGGGAACTCCAAGGTGTCCGCAGGTGGTTATTTTTTTTAGGGTGTTGGGGCGTGCGGTGAGGAGGAGGGGGTCTGTATGGGGGTGTGCTTTTCCCCTGTTGGGGGGGGCCTGGGGGGGCCTGGGTGATGGTGGGTCTCAGGCCCGGGCTGCTGCGACTGGTGTAACCGGGTGATTTGTTTGTTTGTTTGTTTGATTTTTGTTGTTGTTTGTTTGTTTTTGTAGAGGTCCTCCGGGGTGGGGTTGGGTTGAGTGGGGTGGGGCGGGATGGGTTCCTTCTGGGGGTACAGTAGCTCCCGGAATATGGTGACTGCAGGCCCCGAGCCTGGTGGACATCAGGCCCTCCTGCCCTGTGTTGGGTCCCAGGTAGCGGGGATGCCTATTGCAGCCAGTCTCTGGCTGCCCTCTCCGGGGTGGGAGGGACCAGGAGGATGAATTAATTATTCTGCTAGTTTATATATTGTAAACATAAACAATAAACAATTATAAAACTTCCCTTGGCAAAGCAAATCTGTTTGGCATAAAGGTATTCAGACTACAATTCTGCTGCCATAATGCACAATTCTGGATTTTGATATAAAATGAATTCCTTCACTCAAACCAAGTTAAAACTGCTTTTCCTTCATATTTATCCATGTCTAAATAGCTTTAAACAAAAAAGAACGTTGTACTTTGCAGGATAGGAAACAACAACACTAAACCTTTAGGAATCCGAGAATAAGCTTATTTTCACGAGTTCTACACAATTTCGGATTTTGATATAAAATGAATTCCTTCACTCAAACTAAGTTAAAACTGCTTTGTCCTTCATATTTATCCATGTCCAAATAGCTTTAAACAAAAAAGAACGTTGTACTTTGCAGGATAGGAAAGAACAACACTAAACCTTTTCAGGAATCCGAGAATAAGCGTCGTTTGACGAGTTCTACACAATATCGGATTTTGATATAAAATTAATTCCTTCACTCAAACCAAGTTAAAACTGCTTTGTCCTTCATATTTATCCATGTCTAAATAGCTTTAAACAAAAAAGAACGTTGTACTTTGCAGGATAGGAAAGAACAACACTGAACCTTTAGGAATCCGAGAATAAGCTTATTTTCACGAGTTCTACACAATTTCAGATTTTGTTATAAAATGAATTCCTTCACTCAAACCAAGTTAAAACTGCTTTGTCCTTCATATTTTTGCATGTCTAAATAGGTTTCAGGCATAAAATTCTTCATATTACCCTGTATGTGAAAGAAGCATACTTGTGATGGAGCAATACACTCCTTTTGGGTAACCTAAACTGATGGTTGGGGAGGAAAGTTAGAAGAACAATCAACTATCAACCAAAGACAGATGACGTGATGAGCGGGCAATATAACTGTGTGTTTTTGCTTCAGTGGTCAGAGCAACTCTGTATTCTGTACTGTGTTGTTCTCTCTTTCAAGATATTATTATTAAAGCCTCTTATCTCCTCAGAAGAAAATAACTGACTCTGTGCGTTACTAAATTTCCACCACAATTTTGGCGTCACGAACAGGATCCCTCGACTGGTGTCTCTGGACCGGATCGCAGTGCATGGCCAGCCTGGACTGAAGTAGCTGTTCCAGCCTCATACCTCCAAGGCCTTTTCTGAGGGAGAGGACTGGCAGGTCCTTTTCTTGAATACCAGCGCTGGGATCATTTTTGAAATATGATTTTTGAGACGATAGGACTGCTTTTTAGTTTTTATTTGAATAAAAGAGGGTTTCCCGGTTGTGTCATTAGTGAGACAGAGATTTCATGGGTAAGTGAAACTTTTGAAGCAGTCCGAAGAAGTGTGAAGTACTCCGAAGAAGTGTGAGTACAGATTAAGGTCCTCATTGGAGACGTCCTTTGAGTGAAGGAATATATTTCCCCATTCCAAGTCTGAGAATTGGAAACAGTAGGTCTCAGACTTTTGACCCTACCGGGGGACCTAAGCATGATGAAATGAAAAAGACATATGGTCCAGAGGTTTTCCACCAGAAGGTTCTTTTAGTATGTTAGAAATAAGAAAATTAGAAGAAAAATTTTGCAAATATGAGAAAGAGATGAAGCAAAAAAAAGAAAATTAAGTTTAAATAAGAAGTAAGAAAGGTATAGAATTTTGGAAAAAATAAAGTGTATTAAGAGAAAGAAAGGAAAATGTTAAACAAATGCCATGACAGAATGATGATAATAATTTAATATTAGCTGTGCCGGATCCAGACCTGGACTCCTGCCCTCCACAACGCCTGCAACAACAACAGCCAGCCCTGCCACAAGCCTCTGGCTCTCGGGAAGAAGGGACTTCTTCCATCCTCCCTCGGGAAGAAATTCCATCATTCTCACAACATCAGCTACATAGGTCTGATGATGAGGAAAAGGAAGACGTTTGGTTCTCCAGCGTACCTGCCCAAGAACTTTTAACGCAAGTGACAAAAATCCTTTACCCACAATCTGGACTTCAGAGATCTAAACGTGAGAAAAAACAAAACCAGATTCAAACCATGCCTATGGTTAAAGTTGCAGTTCCCACTGGACCATTACTGGTTTATCGACCCTGGACTGAGACTGACATCATGGAAGCATAAAAATGCTTACCAGATCCAGAGATTTCTGGACCCCATTTTGCTGACGAGTTGCGAGATTTCTGCGCACAATTCTGCCCGACTGGGGTTGAATTGCGTCGCATATTGGCAAAAAAGTTCAAACCGTCCGACCTCTGCAAAATAGAGGCCAGTATGCTACAACTGGATTTGCGACCTACCAACAGTGAACGAGGACATAATGATAACGCTCAATATGAAGCAGCCAACCAAAGACTGTGTCAAGCCATCACCACTCAATTTCCAACCAAAATCAATATGTCCCACATTTACACCTGCAAACAGAAACCCGGTGAAGGGACTGATGATTTTGTACACCGCATCCTTGAGGAAGTCAGCAAGCACAGCGGTCATCAGAGACCAAGGGATTTGGGTAATGAATCAGGACCATGGGAGAGTATTGCATGCAATGCAATAATTAAAGGCCTCATGCCAGATGTCGCCACTGAAGTAAAGAACATTTACGTGGGATGGTGTGAGGGTCCTCGTTTGGCTGACGTTCGCCGATATGCTCGCCATGCTCATAACCAAGTTGAGACGCGTAAGACAACCAAAAGGGACAAGTGTGAAAAGGAGCTGCATTTGGCAGCCATGACCATGTATTACGCAGTTGGTGTAAACAGAGGACGAGGCCGAAATCGAAGACGTGGACGTGTGGGATCAGAGCTATGATCCGAATATTTGTTTTTACTGTGGCCAGACTGGACACTGGAAGAAGGACTGTCCACAGCTGAAAAGTGATGAAATTGGGCAAAAGGCTGACTGAGGGTGGGAGGCAGGTTCTGGACGTCACGCGGCAGCGGAGCCTCCACTAATGGGTGATAGCACAAACACACTCACACATTTTTCCTGCTCTGTGTAGTGAAGAAACGCTTGCCGACTGTGATTCACGTAGTAAAGTTTTGCATGCTATTTCCGTCCTAGAGCAAAGATATTTCTCTCAGAATATGGGAACTTATGTTCATCAGTAGTGACGTCAGGGGAGTTTTATTGTCCTCCAAAGTTAAGTGGAAACCACGTTTACTGTATGTCTGCCTCAGGCCAGGTTGTGAAGGAGAAAATGACAATGCCCATTGCGTGTTGTCACTCCCGATGAGCTCTCCTTCAAAACACTCATTTTTGTTATCAGAGTTGTGTCCCATTAACCTGATGGGCTGTGATCTCATGTGTAAATTAGGCATTATTTTAACTTCTACACCAGAGGGTGTTAAGGTTATGTTACAGCCTGACAAAGTTTTCACAGCAGTGCAGTTTGATTCATCGGCACTTACATATGCTTATGAGTGGAAACTTCCCAGCTCTCCTTTTTCACAACAACTAGTGGAAGAAGCAAAAGTGTTAGTTTCACCCCTTTCTGATTTCATGCAACCTACTGATTTGCACTGCACATCACACATTTCTTTGGGGCCTGACAATGACTATGAGAAGAAGTGAAAAAATATGTGCGCCTACTTTATTGGCTGTGTCGCTCACTCCAGAGCACTTCGATTTTTTTAATGTTTGTGGTACTCGCCCTCACATTTCCTTGGCCAAACGTACACACTGGCATTGACAAGGTGTGGGAGAGTTTGTTGCTACATGTCAGAAAGAAACAGATTGGACCGTTTCACCTGCTGATCCAAATTTGATGTTTTCTGAACGATTGTCAGCATACAAAAAAACATTTTTGAGTACAATGCATTGTCAAAGAACTGTGGAATTAATTCCTACCACAGAATCACATTTTGAAGCATGTTTTTTATCTGAAAAAGATTTGTCTTCGATACCCATGTTGGCTGAAGTGCCCAATGATCTTTGGGCGAAGAGCAAATATGATGTGGGGTTGTTTATTGTTGAAACTAGATTAGAAGTAGATAAATATGAAGGACAAAGCAGTTTGAACTTGGTTTGAGAGAAGGAATTAATTTTATTGCAAAATCCGAATTCATGCATAACTCGTCAAATAGATAGTGATGTGTCGTTCGTGAGCGATTCGTTCGATATGAACAAATTTTTTATATGACTCGGGAGTAACGAGTTGTCTCAGTGAGTGATTCGTTCATTTTCATGCAGTACCCTTCCTCACCACATGGCAGGCGGCAGCTTCATAAGCTCAGTCAGCAGGACAGGAAACAGTATTGATTCGTTCATGACTCAACTCCTCGACTGACGGGTCCTCGCACAGGAAACAGTATTGATTAGTTTACGACTCAACTCCTTGGGTCTTCGTTCATTTGTCACGTTTTAAATTCTACATTTCATTTGACAGGCTGAAGAGCAGTAGGCACAACAGTTCGTTCACAAACCGGATCATTAATCTCATAGACTATTCTACCATCAACAACTTGGAAACCACAATCGACTCTCTAGATGCAGAAATAGCATTTAATGGAGTGAACTGGAAATTTTTATTCGCAGCATAAAACAAATTCGGGTTTGGGTCACACTTCATCAACTGGATAAGGATATTATATAGCTCCCCAAATGCAAGTGTCAGGACAAATGATCAAACTTCTCCAAGCTTCAGTCTGCAGAGAGGTACAAGACAGGGTTGCTCACTTTCTCCCTCACTTTTTGCTATTTTCATCAAACCTTTAGCAGCTGCTATCAGACAAGATAGAAATATTAAAGGCATCCAACCCCAAAATATTGAGCATAGAATAAGTCTTTATGCTGATGATGTATTATTTTTCCTTCAGAACTCAGAGACGTCTCTCACTCACACGATCACACTCATAAATAAATTCTCGGCACTTTCTGACTACTCTATCAACTGGTCTAAGACCACAGTTCTGCCCATTAACTGTAGGGTCCAGAATATACCTGCGATCACTTTACAGTCAGGAAATATTAGATATTTAGGCATAAACATTTCCTCCAGGCTCTCAGAGCTAACAAAGCTAAATTATGTGCAATTATTAAAGAGAGTAGAGGACGATCTCTCTCGTTGGAAGTCCTTACCTATATCACTTATGGGGAGAGTTACAACCATTAAAATGATGATACTACCAAAAGTTAACTATTTGTTCTCAATGATCCCCATAAAACCATCTGCTACTTGGTTTAAGTCACTAGATTCATGCATCTCCAAATTTCTGTGGAAAAACAAACCACCACATATTAGTTTAAAAACCCTACAGAAGACCAAGGACAGTGGTGGATTAGATTTACTTCATTTTCAGCACTATTCCTTAGCCAATAGATTACAATATATATCAAAATGGTTTAAACCTTGTTGTTGTCACAGTTCCCAGAGACGTTGTAATCGTTGAGGATTCTATATTCACCCCCTCATTAGAGGCACGTGTTGCAGATTGATGACACTGAATCTTCTTCTCTGTTCATTGCTGGCATCATTCCCAGCATCGTAAGTGTTCGTGGCATTGTTAGCCTCTTCTTCTGGATCTTGATATCGAGCATCCTTTTGTATTTCTGGTTTGTAAGTCCTCTCTCTTCGTTCACCGGAGTCTTCGTCTCTTTGTCCTTGAGTTTGGTGATTTTTTCTTCTTTTGATGCCTTGACACAGTATGACAGGTGATACCACGTGGGAGATCCTTTAACTTGGACTGCTGTCCCTGTGCTGCGAAATGGCTGTGCTGCTCAAATGGTCTCTCCTTCATCATATACACAGTTATTTATACATCACCTTCCACCATGAAGCGTTGTCCCTTTTTGTTTCTCTCTTTGTTCTTAAAATGCTGTTATGCATGTCTAAACCAATCCATTAAACTAGATCATTTTGGCAGTAAAGCGATCTACAATGTGCTTGGTCGCAAAGCTGCTCATCTGTGGTAAACAGCTCTTCAGAAAGGCATTCTTCAATTGATTTCACTAATTTTATGTAATAATTTTGTGATTTCCTACAAAACTACACTTCTTCTCCCATCTGTCTGAGTATTTAATATTGTCTGGGTCCCGTTAAAACATGTATTTTTCCCATCTAATTCCTTGTTTGCTTTAAAACAAGTATTCCCCATTTTCTATCCCTTCAGTAGCCAACCAGTTTGTATGGAGTACACTGGAGCAACTTGACTGATCAGTAAAACACTGCTTTTGTTGTCACCGCAAGGCTTCCCCCGTCGGTTGTTTCACTGAGACACTACTGAGTAACTACAACTCAACACAGTTTATACACATAACATTCATATACATACTAACAAACAAACAAACAATAATTTATCGCAATTTTCTCATCTCTGTTTGAACGTACACCCAGGTAAATATTCCTGTAGTCTTCTCATACCGACTATGGACCCATTCATTGTTTAACTTCACTGTTTTGCAAATCCTAATTGAATATTACACATTGACATTGAACTTTACTGGATAAGCAGGTCTTCATTGCATTCAGCAGCCTATATGTGAGCATTTATGTGTAAGCTGTTCTTCTTTGCAATTATCAGCAGCAAGCAATTCTTCACTGCACATGCATATGTAAATAGTAAAACAATTCCAATGTGTTAGCGAAACCTTCTATATCACAGTGGTTTCTAAGGTCTATTTTAAGTTCTTTGCCATCAGTGAGATGACATTGTTTACAAAGTGTGTCAAATTATCACTGAAGATCTTTTCAGGAATTTCAAATCTAGAAATGAGTTATTTTACGCGTGATTTTGCTACTGAGAGTGCATCTGCTTGTGCACATGGAAATATTTCAGACCATTTGGTAAAAACCTCTGTTGTCACTGAGCAGAATCGTTTCCCTTAACATTAATTTAGTTCAATGAAATCTACAAAATAATGAAATAATGAAATCCAAACAAATATGTTGAAAAAGATACACTGGCTTAGGGAATTATCTTCGTTTTGGTCTTAGATTGCCCTGTGGAATGTATTTTGCACATATTTGACCTGCTAGACAAAACTTTATTCATTTATTTATTCTAAAAATTTTTTTTTAATAATTAGTAAAACCATATGCTGTAAAAACCTGGTTCATTATTGCTTCCATCCCTCCTGTTGAGACATGACATGGTCCGTGGCTCAATACTGCAGCATATTTAAACAAATTCTTTGGCAGTATGGTTTTCCTTCCGGTCATTCATACGAGTCTATTGTAGATGGCAATTGAATAACATCTAATAATGCTAAAATATTTGTAGTTTATACATTTAGCTGTGGATGTCAACATACCTGTTTTTCCAATGCTGTGTTAACACATGTACAGTTGAGAAGGCATACTGACTGTCAGTGTAAACGTTAACAACCTTTTTGTTATTTAATTTACAAGCTTCAGTTAAAGCTACCAATTCGACTGCTTGAACAGAGTAATTTTTTGGTAGTGGTTGTTTTAAGAAAACTTCAGTTTCTGTTACTACTGCAAATCCTGTAGCATTTGTGCCATCAGGATTTTTTTCCTTGATCTGTTGAATAAATATAGTTATTTCTGCATTTTCATAACGTATATCAGTTAAGTCTGGCCTGGGTAAAACACTGATGGTTATTTCTGACATGCAATCATGAGGCTTTCCATCTGTGGGGTAGGTAGCAGTGTGGATGGATTAAGTGTAGCAGATCTCTCGACAACAAGGTGTGGCTGTGAAAGAAGAACTGTTATGTAGGAGAGATGTCTGGTAAAGATATTTTGTTAAGTAACCATATCACAGCCACTGCATGAGGTACCTTAAGTGTTAATGGGTGAAATAACACCATTATTGTTGATGCCTGCACTGCCAATGGCTTCTGGCCATTGATTCAAAAGTACGATCTCGTCCCTTTTTCCCCCTTTCAGTGGACACTGGCCCCTAATTACCGCAATTCAGCAGGGGGTCTTTCATTAGGAGTACTGGACTCCCCCTTGCACGGTTTCAGCTCCGACCCTGGACAGCGGAAAAAAACGTTGAGATCTGGTTTGAGGACCCAATTGTTGAGAAAAGTCTCTCAATGAGACTCAGAGTTGCTGGAGTCAGTTAATGCAAGTTCAAGAATGTGTGTGTGTATGGGTGTATGTGTGCGAACGTGTGTGAGTTTGTGTGTGTGAGAGTTTAAAGAACCTGTTATCTACAGGCAGGCCTTAACTAGTATGGCACGGGTCCAGCCTGTCTCATCTTTTTTGGAAGGTCCAGCGCTCGGCCGTAACCCTTCTGTCTGTTTGGACTCTCACATACGTTCGGTTAATCATAGAAAAACGAGAACAAAACTTTTTAGCCCCTTAAATTCATAAAACAGACATGGTGCAGTTATTTCCATTCTAGAAAATAAGAGTAATCACCACCATTCCTATAAATTCTGGATATTCTAACAATCTGAATCTTTTTTAAATGTTCGATGAAGCCCTTTGCTGTTCTGTTTAGAGACTCAGCTGATCATAAACCAAGTTTTGCTCTTGAACCAAGCTTCTAAACTCTTCACCTTTTTCATTTCTCAGTTAGTATTCACTTTAAAACTGATTAAAAGAAAAATTAAATGAATGCCTATCAACAAATGTGGGATCTAAACTCTAGTGCTTCCTCTAAAATAATTTCCTTTCTCAATTCAGAAATGTGTGTGTGTAAGTCACAACACCCGTGACACCAAAACGGCTTTCTTTTCTCTCTTTTCTCTACACTCTGCACTGTGAGCACACACAACAAATCAGAAAGGCTTTTTTCTCTCTTTTCTACATTATGGACTGTGGGGACACAAAACCGCTCTCTCTTTTTTTTTTTTTTATTGTGTGCCAGGGCGTTGTCTCACGTATTAGATTATGCTTAAGATACGAATGGGTTTATCAGTCACATCAGAATCCATACATACTGATCCTCCCGTAATAAAATGGTCGGATCTTATCAAACACACTTTGTTTCTTGTGACAAGTCAGCGAAACAGCGTATACACGTCAAGACACTGAATCAAGTTTGCCACAAGAACTCATAAGTTTGGCAGTATTGCTCTGCCGTCAGCAATCATACACCCATTTTATTTTCATGAGACATGTGCAGGCACCTGTTCATCTACTGTTCTATCACTATGAATTAGTTTATCTATTATCAATAAGGATACTTCTACAACTACTATCAAAGTATGTCCGGACTTCTTATGTTGTCAGTTGCTATATATGAATAAGTGGGTTGCTACTGAAAAGCATTAAGCATGTCACACAGCCCAAACATATAACATTTCAGGACACACCACACAGTTAACAACCACAGTGAAGCGTGTCAAAGCCCAAACATGTAACATTCAACAGGACACTTACACAACACATTCAAATCAAACAGTCAGACAACATACAAGAACCTATACCCCAGCCGGCATTGCTCCCTGCCTATTTTCCTACAACTCACTATGTGTGCGCACACCTTTATTCACAAACTCTTCAACTTATACTCTTTTACCGAAGCTGCTACAGCTCGATTGGCCAAATACCCTTAGATCCTATTTCGGTGAATTTGACATCTGCCTTGCATGTAACAGATTAGCGGTTTAGCAGTTTTAATTTAGTTTGAGTGAAGGAATTCATTTTATAGCAAAATCCGAAATCGTGAAGAACTCATGGAAGTAAGCTTATTCTCGGATTCCTGAATCTTTAGATTTGCTCTTTCTTTTACTGCAAAGTACAACATTGAGCAGCACTAATGAGTTGTTTCTATTTTTGGCAGGCTTTACCTTTGCGGATGAAGCCCTTTCTGTCTGTGCAAAAGAAATCTTGTTACTGTGCAGAGTGACTTCTCTGAGTAGAGTCGCCTTACTTGTTGCGACTGTGCCGATGTTCGAAGCTGGAGTGCAAAGTTGTTGCTTGAATGGTGCTCGCTGGAGCGTGCGGTAGTGTAAAGTTATACCATTTAAAAGGGCTGAAGAGTGCTCAGTGCAGCGGGTGGGCGGAGGTGCAAAGTGACACTATGGCCATAAAAAGAACACCGCTACAAGTGCGCATTGTGCCAGGAAGGGCCCTCGGACATGAACCAGTGGACAGTTATCGCTTCTCGGCCTTTTGGCTAAGATCAAGTGTAGTATCTGTTCTTATCAGTTTAATGTCTGAGCTTGCTCCGTTCACTCCAAGCATCGACCCGGTACTGGAGTGCCGCTGGGAACGGTGCGCTCTCCTCTGCTCTTGTGAAAAAGCAAACAGCGGTGCAGGATGGAAGTTTCAGGGAGCCCAAGATGAAACTTTCTTTTAATCTGCTGAGAAAAGAGAGTGAATGCGAAGCAGACTTTAACACGGCTCTGGGAGCGAGCCGAGTGCGGGCTAACCGTGAGAATTGCTTGAAAGAAACGCGACACCGAATGAGCGGTCAGAACAAAGCCTCAATACGGTGTTCCCGTGTTGTTTGTGGCTGCCTTGTCTTTTGCACAGAGTAAAAGACAAGGCAGCCATCGAATAGGGCCCGATTGTTCCTACTTGGTCAGCCGAGGAGCAAGGGGGGGGAGCAAGCGTCTCAACCAAGCAAAGCTCACCATGGGGAAGGTGGCTATGCCAACTAGCCTGATGCCCTGCTCCCGCAGTGATGGATAATCGTACTCTGGTTTATCTTCATAATGTACAAGTCTTTCGCCTTTTACTAAAGACTTCCGTGGAGAGCAGCACTAATGAATTGTTTCTATTTTTGGCAGTCTTTACCTTTGCGGGTGAAGCCCTTTCTGTCCGTGCAAAAGAAATCTTGTTACTGTGCAGAGTGACTTCTCTGAGTAGAGTCGCCTTACTTGTTGCGACTGTGCCGATGTTGCTTGAATGGTGCTCGCTGGAGCGTGCGGTAGTGTAAAGTTATACCATTTAAAAGGGTTGAAGAGTGCTCAGTGCAGCGGGTGGGTGGAGGTGCAAAGTGACACTATGGCCATAAAAAGAACACCGCTACAAGTGCGCATTGTGCCAGGAAGGGCCCTCGGACGTGAACCAGTGGACAGTTATCGCTTCTCGGCCTTTTGGCTAAGATCAAGTGTAGTATCTGTTCTTATCAGTTTAATGTCTGATATGTCCTCTATGCGAGGACTACATATTAAATGGATTTTTATCAATAGGAGTTGAAAAAGGAGCTTGCTCCGTTCACTCCAAGCATCGCCCCGGAACTGCAGTGCCGCTGGGAACGGTGCGCTCTCCTCTGCTCTTGTGAAAAAGCAAACAGAGGTGCAGGATGGAAGTTTCAGGGAGCCCAAGATGAAACTTTCTTTTAGTCTGCTGAGAAAAGAGAGTGAATAAGAAGTAGACTTTAACACGGTTCTGGGAGCGAGCCGAATGCGGGCTAACCAGGAGAATTGCTTGAAAGAAACGCGACACCGAATGAGCGGTCAGAACAAAGCCTCAATACGGTGTTCCTGTGGTGTTTTTATAGAATGCGGTGAAAATAAAGGTGTGAATGCCCCATAGAAAACTAAAAGGTGGAGAGGAAGTGTTCGACTGCAAGAAGGTGTGAATGTCCGGCTATATTTGGTGAAAAGCAGGTGAAGCAAGGTCTGAATGCCCAACCTTACATCATCAAAAGCGAGATCAGAGGTTTTTGAATGCAAGAAGGCCATAGTTTGCCAAAAGCGGGTAAGGTGCGAATGACCGACTAAATATCATAAAAGTATGGTGGAGAGGAAGCTGTGAATGGCCGACCATAGTTTGCAAAAAGCGGGTGAGAAAAGGTGCGAATGTCCAACCATACATGATCAAAACAGGGAGCGGAGGTGTTTGGCTGCGACAAGGTGTGAATGTCCACCCATAATTAATGAAAAGCGGGCAACAAGTAGGTTCGAATGCCCAACCATACATCAACAAAAGCAGGAGTGGATGTGTTTGGCTACAAGAAGGTTTGAATGTCCGAGCATAGTTTGTAAAAAGCGGGTAAGAAAAGGTGCGAATGCCCGAACATACACCATCAAAAGAGGGAGCGGAGGTGTTACGCTGAAAGACGGTGTGAATGTCAGACCATAGTTGGTAAAAAGCGGGTAACAAAAGGTTCGAATGCCCGAATATATACCATCAAAAGCGGAAGCGGAGGTGTTCGGCTGCAAGAAGGTGTGAACGTCCGACCAAAGTTTGTAAAAAGCAGTTAAGAAAAGGTTCGAATATCCAACCAAACATAATCAAAAGTGGGAGCAGAGCTTTTTGACTGCAAGTAGGTGTGAATGTCCACCCATAATTCCTGAAAAATGGGTAAGAAAAGGTGCGAATGCCCAACCATACATCATCAAAAGAAGAAGTGGATGTGTTCTGCTACAAGAAGGTTTGAATGTCCGACCATAGTTTTTAAAAAGTGGGTAAGAAAAAGTTCGAATGCCCGAACATACACCATCAAAAGAGGGAGCGGAGGTGTTCCGCTCTAAGATGCTGCGAATGTCCGACCATAGTTGGTAAAAAGCGGGTAAGAAAACGTTAAAAAACCCGACTGTACACAATCAATAGCGGGAGCGGAGTTGTTCGGCTACAAGAAGGTGTGAAAGTCCGACCATGGTTTGTAAAACGCGGGTAAGACAAGGTGCGAATCCCCGACAATGTATGATCAAAAGAGGGAGCGGAGTTGTTCGGCTGCAAGGTCTAAATTTCCAACCATAATTTGTAAACACCGTTGAAGAAAAGCCTTGAAAGCCCGACTATACACCATCAAAAGCGGGAGCGGAGGTGTTCAGCTGCAAGAAGGTCTGAATGTCCACCAATAATTACTGAAAAATGGGTAAGAAAAGGTGTGAATGCCCAACTATACATCATCAAAAGCAGAAGTGGATGTGTTCGGCCACAAGAAGGTTTGAATATCCGACCATAGTTTGTAAAAGGCGGGTAAGAAAAGGTTCGAATGCCCGAACATACACAATCAAAAGAGGGAGCGGAGGTGTTTCGCTGCAAGAAGGTGTGAATGTCCGAGCATAGTTTGTAAAAAGTGGGTAAGAAAATGTTCGAATGCCAGAACATACACCATCAAAAGAGGGAGCGGAGGTGTTCCGCTGTAAGAAGGTGTGAATGTCCGACCATAGTTGGTAAAAAGCGGGTAAGAAAAGGTTAAAAAACCCGACTCTACACAACCAATAGCGGGAGCGGAGTTGTTCGGCTAAAAGAAGTTGTGAAAGTCCGACCATGGCTTGTAAAAAGCGGGTAAGAAAAGGTTCGAATGCCAAAATATACACCATCAAAAGCGGAAGCCGAGGTGTTCGGCTGCAAGTAGGTGTGAATGTCAGATCATAATTTGCAAAAAGCTGATGAGAAAGGTGTGAATGACCAACAATAATTGCTGAAAAATGTGTTAGAAAAGGTAAGAATGCCGGACCATTCATCATCAAAAGCGGGAGAAGAGGTGTTCGGCTGCAAGAAGCTGTGAATGTCCAGCCATAATTACTCAAAACAGGTAAGAAAAGGTAGTATTGCCAGACCATAAATGATCAAAACAGGGAGCGGAGGTGTTCCGCTGTAAGAAGGTGTGAATGTCCGACCATAATTGGTAAAAAGCGGGTAAGATAAGGTTAAAATACCCGACTGTACACAATCAATAGCGGGAGCGGAGTTGTTTGGCTGCAAGAAGGTCTAAATGTCCAACCATAATTTGTAAAAACCGGGGAAGAAAAGGCTCGAAAGCCCGACTATACACCATCAAAAGCGGGAGCAGAGGTGTTCAGCTGCAAGAAGGTCTAAATGTCCATCAATAATTGCTAGAAAACATGAAAGAAAATTTTCGAATATCAAACTGCACATGATCATAAGCGGGAGAGGAGGTGTTCAGCTGCAAGAAGGTGTGAATGTCTACCCATAATTCCTCAAAAATGGGTAAAAAAAAGGTGCGAATGCCCAACCATACAACATCAAAAGCAGGTGTGAATGTCAGATCATAATTTGCAAAAACCTGATGAGAAATGGTGAGAATGCCCGACTATACACCATCAAATGCGGGCGCGGAGGTGTTCGGCTGTGAGTAGGTGTGAATGTCCGACCATACTTGCTGAAAAATATGACAAAGCAGTTTTCACTTGGTTTGAGTGAAGGAATTCATTTTATATCAAAATCCGAAATTGTGTAGAACTGGTGAAAAGAAGCTTATTCTCGGATTACTAAAGGTTTAGTGTTGTTCTTTGGTATACTGCAAAGTAATACTTTCTTTTTTGTTGAAACCTATTCAGACATGGATAAATATTAAGGACAAAGCAGTTTTAACTTGATTTGAGTGAAGGAATTCATTTTATATCAAAATCCGGAATTGTGTAGAACTCGTCAATCGACGCTTATTCTCGGAATCCTGAAAAGATTTAGAGTTGTTCTTTCCTATCCTGCAAAGTACTACGTTCTTTTTTTGTTTAAAGCTATTTAGACATGGATAAATATGACGGACAAAGCAGTTTTAACTTGGTTTGAGTGAAGGAATTCATTTTATATCAAAATCCGAAATTGTGTAGAACTCGTGAAAATAAGATTATTCTCGGATTCCTAAAGGTTTAGTGTTGTTCTTTCCTATCCTGCAAAGTACAACGTTCTTTTTTTCTTTAAAGCTATTATGACATGGATAAATATGAAGGACAAAGCAGTTTTAACTTGGTTTGAGTGAAGGAATTCATTTTATATCAAAATCCAGAGTTGTGCATTATGGCAGCAGAATTGTAGTCTGAATACCTTTTATGCCAAACAGATTTGCCTTGCCAAGGGAAGTTTTATAAATGTTTATTGTTTATGTTTAAAATATATAAACTAGCAGAATAATTAATTCATCCGCCTGGTCCCTCCCACCCCGGAGAGGGCAGCCAGAGACTGGCTGCAATAGGCATCCCCGCAACCTGGGACCCAACACAGGGCAGGAGGGCCTTATGTCCACCAGGCTCAGGGCCTGCAGTCACCATATTCCGGGAGCTACTGTACCCACAGAAGGAACTGCTTTGTCCTTCATATTTATCCATGTCTGAATAGCTTTAAACAAAAAAAAGAACGTTGTACTTTGCAGGATAGGAAAGAACAACTCTAAACCTTTTCAGGAATCCGAGAATAAGCGTCGATTGACGAGTTCTACACAATTTCGGATTTTGATATACAATTGAATTCCTTCACTCAAACCAAGTTAAAACTGCTTTGTCCTTGATATTTATCCATGTCTGATCCATGTTGAAAAATAGAAAGTATTACTTTGCAGTATACCAAAGAACAACACTAAACTTTTAGGAATCCGAGAATAAACTTATTTCGGATTTTGATATAAAATGAATTCCTTCACTCAAACCAAGTGAAAACTGCTTTGTCATATTTTTCAGCAAGTATGGTCGGACATTCACACCTACTCACAGCCGAACACCTCCGCTCCCGCATTTGATGGTGTATAGTCGGGCATTCTCATCATTTCTCATCAGGTTTTTGCAAATTATGATCTGACATTCACACCGGCTTTTGATGATGTATGGTTGGGCATTCGCACCTTTTTTACCCATTTTTCAGGAATTATGGGTGGACATTCACACCTTCTTGCAGCTGAACACCTCCTCTCCCACTTATGATCATGTGCGGTTGGATATTCGAACATTTTTTTTCATGTTTTCTAGCAATTATTGATGGACATTCAGACCTTCTTGCAGCTGAACACCTCTGCTCCCGCTTTTGATGGTGTATAGTCGGGCTTTCGAGCCTTTTCTTCCCTGGTTTTTACAAATTATGGTTCGACGTTCAGATTTTCTTGCAGCCGAAAACCTCCGCTCCCTCTTTTGATCATACATTGTCGGGCATTCGCACCTTTTCTTAACCGCTTTTTACAAAACATAGTCGGACTTTCACACCTTCTTGTAGCCGAACACGTCCCTTCCCGCTATTGATTGTGTACAGTCGGGTATTTTAACCTTATCTCACTCGCTTTTTACCAATTATGGTCGGACATTCACACCGTCTTACAGCGGAACACCTCCGCTCCCTCTTTTGATAGTGTATGTTCGGGCATTCGAACTTTTTCTTACCCACTTTTTACAAACTATAGTCGGACATTCAAACCTTCTTGTAGGAGAACACATCCACTTCTTCTTTTGATGATGTATGGTTGGGCATTCGCACCTTTTCTTACCCATTTTTCAGGAATTATGGGTGGACATTCACACCTACTTGCAGTCAAACAGCTCTGCTCCCACTTTTGATTATGTTTGGTTGGATATTCGAAACTTTTCTTAACTGCTTTTTACAAACTTTGGTCGGACGTTCACACCTTCTTGCAGCCGAACACCTCTGCTTCCGCTTTTGATGGTATATATTCGGGCATTCGAACCTTTTCTTACCCGCTTTTTACCAACTATGGTCGGACATTCGCACCATCTTACAGCGGAACACCTCCGCTCCCTCTTTTGATGGTGTATGTTCGGGCATTCGCACCTTTTCTTACCCGCTTTTTACAAACTATGGTCGGACATTCAAACCTTCTTGTAGCCGAAAACCTCCACTCCCTCTTTTGATCATACATTGTCGGGCATTCGCACCTTTTCTTACCCGCTTTTTACAAACTATGCTCGGACATTCAAACCTTCTTGTAGCCAAACACATCCACTCCTGCTTTTGTTGATGTATGGTTGGGCATTCGAACCTACTTGTTGCCCGCTTTTCATTAATTATGGGTGGACATTCACACCTTGTCGCAGCCAAACACCTCTGCTCCCTGTTTTGATCATGTATGGTTGGACATTCGCACCTTTTCTCACCCGCTTTTTGCAAACTATGGTCGGCCATTCACAGCTTCCTCTCCACCATACTTGTATGGTGGGATATTCACACCCACTTGCATCCGAAGACCTCCGCCCCCACTTTTGTTGATATATAGTTGGTCATTCACACCTTACCCGTTTTCTTGCAGCCAAACACCTCTGATCTCGCTTTTGATGATGTAAGATTGGGCATTAAGACCTTGCTTTTCCTGCTTTTCACCAACTATAGAGGGACATTCACACCTTCTTGCAGCCGAACACTTCCGCTCCACCTTTTAGGTTTCTATCACACCTTTTTTTTCACCGCATTTTATAGATTATGGTTGGAAATTCTAAACCACTCATCCAAAGACCTCTCCTCCCACTTTTGTTAATAAATTTGAACTTTACTCAGACATTCACACCTACTTGCAGCCGAACACCACCTCTCTAGCTTTTGATGATGTATGGTCCGGCATTCTTACCGTTTCTAACACATTTTTCAGCAATTATGGTAGGACATTCACACCTTCTTGCAGCTGAACACATCCACTCCTGCTTTTGATGATGTATGGTTGGGCAATCGAACCTACTTGTTGCCCGCTTTTCATTAATTATGGGTGGACATTCACACCTTGTCGCAGCCAAACACCTCCACTCCCAGGTTTGATCATGTATGGTTGGACATTCGCACCTTTTCTCACCCGCTTTTTGCAAACTATGGTCGGCCATTCACAGCTTCCTCTCCACCATACTTGTATGGTGGGATATTCACACCCACTTGCATCCGAAGACCTCCGCCCCCACTTTTGTTGATATTTATTCGGTCATTCGCACCTTACCCGCTTTTGGCAAACTATGGCCTTCTTGCAGCCAAAAACCTCTGATCTCGCTTTTGATGATGTAAGGTTGGGCATTCAGACCTTGCTTCACCTGCTTTTCACCAAATATAGTCGGACATTCACACCTTCTTGCAGTCGAACACTTCCTCTCCACCTTTTAGTTTTCTATGGGGCATTCACACCTTTATTTTCACCGCATTTTATAAAAACACCACAGGAACACCGTATTGAGGCTTTGTTCTGACCGCTCATTCGGTGTCGCGTTTCTTTCAAGCAATTCTCCTGGTTAGCCCGCATTCGGCTCGCTCCCAGAACCGTGTTAAAGTCTACTTCTTATTCACTCTCTTTTCTCAGCAGACTAAAAGAAAGTTTCATCTTGGGCTCCCTGAAACTTCCATCCTGCACCTCTGTTTGCTTTTTCACAAGAGCAGAGGAGAGCGCACCGTTCCCAGCGGCACTGCAGTACCGGGTCGATGCTTGGAGTGAACGGAGCAAGCTCCTTTTTCAACTCCTATTGATAAAAATCCATTTAATATGTAGTCCTCGCATAGAGGACATATCAGACATTAAACTGATAAGAACAGATACTACACTTGATCTTAGCCAAAAGGCCGAGAAGCGATAACTGTCCACTGGTTCACGTCCGAGGGCCCTTCCTGGCACAATGCGCACTTGTAGCGGTGTTCTTTTTATGGCCATAGTGTCACTTTGCACCTCCACCCACCCGCTGCACTGAGCACTCTTCAACCCTTTTAAATGGTATAACTTTACACTACCGCACGCTCCAGCGAGCACCATTCAAGCAACATCGGCACAGTCGCAACAAGTAAGGCGACTCTACTCAGAGAAGTCACTCTGCACAGTAACAAGATTTCTTTTGCACGGACAGAAAGGGCTTCACCCGCAAAGGTAAAGACTGCCAAAAATAGAAACAATTCATTAGTGCTGCTCTCCACGGAAGTCTTTAGTAAAAGGCGAAAGACTTGTACATTATGAAGATAAACCAGAGTACGATTATCCATCACTGCGGGAGCAGGGCATCAGGCTCGTTGGCATAGCCACCTTCCCCATGGTGAGCTTTGCTTGGTTGAGACGCTTGCTCCCCCCCCTTGCTCCTCGGCTGACCAAGTAGGAACAATCGGGCCCTATTCGATGGCTGCCTTGTCTTTTACTCTGTGCAAAAGACAAGGCAGCCACAAACAACACGGGAACACCGTATTGAGGCTTTGTTCTGACCGCTCATTCGGTGTCGCGTTTCTTTCAAGCAATTCTCACGGTTAGCCCGCACTCGGCTCGCTCCCAGAGCCGTGTTAAAGTCTGCTTCGCATTCACTCTCTTTTCTCAGCAGATTAAAAGAAAGTTTCATCTTGGGCTCCCTGAAACTTCCATCCTGCACCGCTGTTTGCTTTTTTACAAGAGCAGAGGAGAGCGCACCGTTCCCAGCGGCACTGCAGTACCGGGTCGATGCTTGGAGTGAACGGAGCAAGCTCAGACATTAAACTGATAAGAACAGATACTACACTTGATCTTAGCCAAAACGCCGAGAAGCGATAACTGTCCACTGGTTCACGTCCGAGGGCCCTTCCTGGCACAATGCGCACTTGTAGCGGTGTTCTTTTTATGGCCATAGTGTCACTTTGCACATCCGCCCACCCGCTGCACTGAGCACTCTTCAGCCCTTTTAAATGGTATAACTTTACACTACCGCACGCTCCAGCGAGCACCATTCAAGCAACAACTTTGCACTCCAGCTTCGAACATCGGCACAGTCGCAACAAGTAAGGCGACTCTACTCAGAGAAGTCACTCTGCACAGTAACAAGATTTCTTTTGCACAGACAGAAAGGGCTTCATCCGCAAAGGTAAAGCCTGCCAAAAATAGAAACAACTCATTAGTGCTGCTCAATGTTGTACTTTGCAGTAAAAGAAAGAGCAAATCTAAAGATTCAGGAATCCGAGAATAAGCTTACTTCCATGAGTTCTTCACGATTTCGGATTTTGCTATAAAATGAATTCCTTCACTCAAACTAAATTAAAACTGCTAAACCGCTAATCTGTTACATGCAAGGCAGATGTCAAATTCACCGAAATAGGATCTAAGGGTATTTGGCCAATCGAGCTGTAGCAGCTTCGGTAAAAGAGTATAAGTTGAAGAGTTTGTCAATAAAGGTGTGCGCACACATAGTGAGTTGTAGGAAAATAGGCAGGGAGCAATGCCGGCTGGGGTATAGGTTCTTGTATGTTGTCTGACTGTTTGATTTGAATGTGTTGTGTAAGTGTCCTGTTGAATGTTACATGTTTGGGCTTTGACATGCTTCACTGTGGTTGTTAACTGTGTGGTGTGTCCTGAAATGTTATATGTTTGGGCTGTGTGACATGCTTAATGCTTTTCAGTAGCAACCCACTTATTCATATATAGCAACTGACAACATAAGAAGTCCGGACATACTTTGATAGTAGTTGTAGAAGTATCCTTATTGATAATAGATAAACTAATTCATAGTGATAGAACAGTAGATGAACAGGTGCCTGCACATGTCTCATGAAAATAAAATGGGTGTATGATTGCTGACGGCAGAGCAATACTGCCAAACTTATGAGTTCTTGTGGCAAACTTGATTCAGTGTCTTGACGTGTATACGCTGTTTCGCTGACTTGTCACAAGAAACAAAGTGTGTTTGATAAGATCCGACCATTTTATTACGGGAGGATCAGTATGTATGGATTCTGATGTGACTGATAAACCCATTCGTATCTTAAGCATAATCTAATACGTGAGACAACGCCCTGGCACACAATCAAAAAAAAAAAAAAGAGAGAGCGGTTTTGTGTCCCCACAGTCCATAATGTAGAAAAGAGAGAAAAAAGCCTTTCTGATTTGTTGTGTGTGCTCACAGTGCAGAGTGTAGAGAAAAGAGAGAAAAGAAAGCCGTTTTGGTGTCACGGGTGTTGTGACTTACACACACACATTTCTGAATTGAGAAAGGAAATTATTTTAGAGGAAGCACTAGAGTTTAGATCCCACATTTGTTGATAGGCATTCATTTAATTTTTCTTTTAATCGGTTTTAAAGTGAATACTAACTGAGAAATGAAAAAGGTGAAGAGTTTAGAAGCTTGGTTCAAGAGCAAAACTTGGTTTATGATCAGCTGAGTCTCTAAACAGAACAGCAAAGGGCTTCATCGAACATTTAAAAAAGATTCAGATTGTTAGAATATCCAGAATTTATAAGAATGGTGGTGATTACTCTTATTTTCTAGAATGGAAATAACTGCACCATGTCTGTTTTATGAATTTAAGGGGCTAAAAAGTTTTGTTCTCGTTTTTCTATGATTAACCGAATGTATGTGAGAGTCCAAACAGACAGAAGGGTTACGGCCGAGCGCTGGACCTTCCAAAAAAGATGAGACAGGCTGGACCCGTGCCATACTAGTTAAGACCTGCCTGTGGATAACAGGTTCTTTAAACTCTCACACACACAAACTCACACACGTTCGCACACATACACCCATACACACACACATTCTTGAACTTGCATTAACTGACTCCAGCAACTCTGAGTCTCATTGAGAGACTTTTCTCAACAATTGGGTCCTCAAACCAGATCTCAACGTTTTTTCCGCTGTCCAGGGTCGGAGCTGAAACCGTGCACGGGGGAGTCCAGTACTCCTAATGAAAGACCCCCTGCTGAATTGCGGTAATTAGGGGCCAGTGTCCACTGAAAGGGGGAAAAAGGGACGAGATCGTACTTTTGAATCAATGGCCAGAAGCCATTGGCAGTGCAGGCATCAACAATAATGGTGTTATTTCACCCATTAACACTTAAGGTACCTCATGCAGTGGCTGTGATATGGTTACTTAACAAAATATCTTTACCAGACATCTCTCCTACATAACAGTTCTTCTTTCACAGCCACACCTTGTTGTCGAGAGATGTGCTACACTTAATCCATCCACACTGCTACCTACCCCACAGATGGAAAGCCTCATGATTGCATGTCAGAAATAACCATCAGTGTTTTACCCAGGCCAGACTTAACTGATATACGTTATGAAAATGCAGAAATAACTATATTTATTCAACAGATCAAGGAAAAAAACCCTGATGGCACAAATGCTACAGGATTTGCAGTAGTAACAGAAACTGAAGTTTTCTTAAAACAACCACTACCAAAAAATTACTCTGTTCAAGCAGTCGAATTGGTAGCTTTAACTGAAGCTTGTAAATTAAATAACAAAAAGGTTGTTAACGTTTACACTGACAGTCAGTATGCCTTCTCAACTGTACATGTGTTAACACAGCATTGGAAAAACAGGTATGTTGACATCCACAGCTAAATGTATAAACTACAAATATTTTAGCATTATTAGATGTTATTCAATTGCCATCTACAATAGACTCGTATGAATGACCGGAAGGAAAACCATACTGCCAAAGAATTTGTTTAAATATGCTGCAGTATTGAGCCACGGACCATGTCATGTCTCAACAGGAGGGATGGAAGCAATAATGAACAAGGTTTTTACAGCATATGGTTTTACTAATTATTGAATTTTTTTTTTTAGAATAAATAAATTAATAAAGTTTTGTCTAGCAGGTCAAATATGTGCAAAATACATTCCACAGGGCAATCTAAGACCAAAACGAAGATAATTCCCTAAGCCAGTGTATCTTTTTCAACATATTTGTTTGGATTTCATTATTTCATTATTGTGTAGATTTCATTGAACTAAATAAATGTTAAGGGAAATGATTCTGCTCAGTGACAACAGAGGTTTTTACCAAATGGTCTGAAATATTTCCATGTGCACAAGCAGATGCACTCTCAGTAGCAAAATCACGCGTAAAATAACTCATTTCTAGATTTGAAATTCCTGAAAAGATCTTCAGTGATAATTTGACACACTTTGTAAACAATGTCATCTCACTGATGGCAAAGAACTTAAAATAGACCTTAGAAACCACTGTGATATAGAAGGTTTCGCTAACACATTGGAATTGTTTTACTATTTACATATGCATGTGCAGTGAAGAATTGCTTGCTGCTGATAAATGCAAAGAAGAACAGCTTACACATAAATGCTCACATATAGGCTGCTGAATGCAATGAAGACCTGCTTATACAGTAAAGTTCAATGTCAATGTGTAATATTCAATTAGGATTTGCAAAACAGTGAAGTTAAACAATGAATGGGTCCATAGTCGGTATGAGAAGACTACAGGAAAATTTACCTGGGTGTACGTTCAAACAGAGATGAGAAAATTGCGATAAATTATTGTTTGTTTGTTTGTTAGTATGTATATGAATGTTATGTGTATAAACTGTGTTGAGTTGTAGTTACTCAGTAGTGTCTCAGTGAAACAACCGACGGGGGAAGCCTTGCGGTGACAACAAAAGCAGTGTTTTACTGATCAGTCAAGTTGCTCCAGTGTACTCCATACAAACTGGTTGGCTACTGAAGGGATAGAAAATGGGGAATACTTGTTTTAAAGCAAACAAGGAATTAGATGGGAAAAATACATGTTTTAACGGGACCCAGACAATATTAAATACTCAGACAGATGGGAGAAGAAGTGTAGTTTTGTAGGAAATCACAAAATTATTACATAAAATTAGTGAAATCAATTGAAGAATGCCTTTCTGAAGAGCTGTTTACCACAGATGAGCAGCTTTGCGACCAAGCACATTGTAGATCGCTTTACTGCCAAAATGATCTAGTTTAATGGATTGGTTTAGACATGCATAACAGCATTTTAAGAACAAAGAGAGAAACAAAAAGGGACAACGCTTCATGGTGGAAGGTGATGTATAAATAACTGTGTATATGATGAAGGAGAGACCATTTGAGCAGCACAGCCATTTCGCAGCACAGGGACAGCAGTCCAAGTTAAAGGATCTCCCACGTGGTATCACCTGTCACACTGTGTCAAGGCATCAAAAGAAGAAAAAATCACCAAACTCAAGGACAAAGAGACGAAGACTCCGGTGAACGAAGAGAGAGGACTTACAAACCAGAAATACAAAAGGATGCTCGATATCAAGATCCAGAAGAAGAGGCTAACAATGCCACGAACACTTACGATGCTGGGAATGATGCCAGCAATGAACAGAGAAGAAGATTCAGTGTCATCAATCTGCAACACGTGCCTCTAATGAGGGGGTGAATATAGAATCCTCAACGATTACAACGTCTCTGGGAACTGTGACAACAACAAGGTTTAAACCATTTTGATATATATTGTAACCTATTGGCTAAGGAATAGTGCTGAAAATGAAGTAAATCTAATCCACCACTGTCCTTGGTCTTCTGTAGGGTTTTTAAACTGATACGTGGTGGTTTGTTTTTCCACAGAAATTTGGAGATGCATGAATCTAGTGACTTAAACCAAGTAGCAGATGGTTTTATGGGGATCATTGAGAACAAATAGTTAACTTTTGGTCGTATCATCATTTTAATGGTTGTAACTCTCCCCATAAGTGATATAGGTAAGGACTTCCAACGAGAGAGATCGTCCTCTACTCTCTTTAATAATTGCACATAATTTAGCTTTGTTAGCTCTGAGAGCCTGGAGGAAATGTTTATGCCTAAATATCTAATATTTCCTGACTGTAAAGTGATCGCAGGTATATTCTGGACCCTACAGTTAATGGGCAGAACTGTGGTCTTAGACCAGTTGATAGAGTAGTCAGAAAGTGCCGAGAATTTATTTATGAGTGTGATCGTGTGAGTGAGAGACGTCTCTGAGTTCTGAAGGAAAAATAACACATCATCAGCATAAAGACTTATTTTATGCTCAATATTTTGGGGTTGGATGCCTTTAATATTTCTATCTTGTCTGATAGCAGCTGCTAAAGGTTTGATGAAAATAGCAAAAAGTGAGGGAGAAAGTGAGCAACCCTGTCTTGTACCTCTCTGCAGACTGAAGCTTGGAGAAATTTGTCCTGACACTTGCATTTGGGGAGCTATATAATATCCTTATCCAGTTGATGAAGTGTGACCCAAACCCGAATTTGTTTTATGCTGCGAATAAAAATTTCCAGTTCACTCCATTAAATGCTATTTCTGCATCTAGAGAGTCGATTGTGGTTTCCAAGTTGTTGATGGTAGAATAGTCTATGAGATTAATGATCCGGTTTGTGAACGAACTGTTGTGCCTACTGCTCTTCAGCCTGTCAAATGAAATGTAGAATTTAAAACGTGACAAATGAACGAAGACCCAAGGAGTTGAGTCGTAAACTAATCAATACTGTTTCCTGTGCGAGGACCCGTCAGTCGAGGAGTTGAGTCATGAACGAATCAATACTGTTTCCTGTCCTGCTGACTGAGCTTATGAAGCTGCCGCCTGCCATGTGGTGAGGAAGGGTACTGCATGAAAATGAACGAATCACTCACTGAGACAACTCGTTACTCCCGAGTCATATAAAAAATTTGTTCATATCGAACGAATCGCTCACGAACGACACATCACTATCTATTTGACGAGTTATGCATGAATTCGGATTTTGCAATAAAATTAATTCCTTCTCTCAAACCAAGTTCAAACTGCTTTGTCCTTCATATTTATCTACTTCTAATCTAGTTTCAACAATAAACAACCCCACATCATATTTGCTCTTCGCCCAAAGATCATTGGGCACTTCAGCCAACATGGGTATCGAAGACAAATCTTTTTCAGATAAAAAACATGCTTCAAAATGTGATTCTGTGGTAGGAATTAATTCCACAGTTCTTTGACAATGCATTGTACTCAAAAATGTTTTTTTGTATGCTGACAATCGTTCAGAAAACATCAAATTTGGATCAGCAGGTGAAACGGTCCAATCTGTTTCTTTCTGACATGTAGCAACAAACTCTCCCACACCTTGTCAATGCCAGTGTGTAGGTTTGGCCAAGGAAATGTGAGGGCGAGTACCACAAACATTAAAAAAATCGAAGTGCTCTGGAGTGAGCGACACAGCCAATAAAGTAGGCGCACATATTTTTTCACTTCTTCTCATAGTCATTGTCAGGCCCCAAAGAAATGTGTGATGTGCAGTGCAAATCAGCAGGTTGCATGAAATCAGAAAGGGGTGAAACTAACGCTTTTGCTTCTTCCACTAGTTGTTGTGAAAAAGGAGAGCTGGGAAGTTTCCACTCATAAGCATATGTAAGTGCAGATGAATCAAACTGCACTGCTGTGAAAACTTTGTCAGGCTGTAACATAACGTTAACACCCTCTGGTGTAGAAGTTAAAATAATGCCTAATTTACACATGAGATCACAGCCCATCAGGTTAATGGGACACAACTCTGATAACAAAAATGAGTGTTTGAAGGAGAGCCCATCGGGAGTGACACACGCAATGGGCGATGTCATTTTCTCCTTCACAACCTGGCCTGATGCAGACATAGAGTAAACGTGGTTTCCACTTAACTTTGGAGGACAATCAAACTCCCCTGACGTCACTACTGATGAACATAAGTTCCTATATTCTGAGAGAAATATCTTTGCTCTAGGACGGAAATAGCATGCAAAACTTTACTACGTGAATCACAGTCGGCAAGCGTTTCTTCACTACACAGAGCAGGAAAAATGTGTGAGTGTGTTTGTGCTATCACCCATTAGTGGAGGCTCCGCTGCCGCGTGACGTCCAGAACCTGCCTCCCACCCTCAGTCAGCCTTTTGCCCAATTTCATCACTTTTCAGCTGTGGACACAGCCACAGTAAAAACAAATATTCGGATCATAGCTCTGGCGTGGCCCATTTCGACCTATTCTCCCACACGTCCACGTCTTCGACTTCGGCCTCGTCCTCTGTTTACACCAACTGCGTAATACATGGTCATGGCTGCCAAATGCAGCTCCTTTTCACACTTGTCCTATATCTTACGCATCTCAACTTGGTTATGAGCATGGCAAACATATCGGCGAACGTCAGCCAAACGAGGACCCTCACACCATCCCACGTAAATGTTCTTTACTTCAGTGGCGACATCTGGCATGAGGCCTTTAATTATTGCATTGCATGCAATACTCTCCCATGGTCCTGATTCATTACCCAAATCCCTTGGTCTCTGATGACCGCTGTGCTTGCTGACTTCCTCAAGGATGCGGTGTACAAAATCATCAGTCCCTTCACCGGGTTACTGTTTGCAGGTGTAAATGTGGGACATATTGATTTTGGTTGGAAATTGAGTGGTGATGGCTTGACACAGTCTTTGGATGGCTGCTTCATATTGAGCGTTATCATTATGTCCTCGTTCACTGTTGGTAGGTCGCAAATCCAGTTGTAGCATACTGGCCTCTATTTTGCAGAGGTCGGTCAGTTTGAACTTTTTTGCCAATATGCGACGCAATTCAACCCCGGTCGGGCAGAATTGTGCGCAGAAATCTCGCAACTCGTCAGCAAAATGGGGTCCAGAAATCTCTGGATCTGGTAAGCATTGTTATGCTTCCATGATGTCAGTCTCAGTCCAGGGTCAATATACCAGTAATGGTCCAGTGGGAACTGCAACTTTAACCATAGGCATGGTTTGAATCTGGTTTTGTTTTTTCTCACGTTTAGATCTCTGAAGTCCAGATTGTGGGTAAAGGATTTTTGTCACTTGCGTTAAAAGTTCTTGGGCAGGTACGCTGGAGAACCAAACGTCTTCCTTTTCCTCATCATCAGACCTATGTAACTGATGTTGTGAGGATGATGGAATTTCTTCCCGAGGGAGGATGGAAGAAGTCCCTTCTTCCCGAGAGCCAGAGGCTTGTGGCAGGGCTGGCTGTTGTTGTTGCAGGCGTCGTGGAGGGCAGGAGTCCAGGTCTGGATCCGGCACAGCGAGAGCGCTCAGGGTGGGGTAAAGAGGTGCAGAAGGAGAAAAGGTGTTATCAGTGGAATATGGTGTTGGTTTAAAAGAAGATTCAGTCTTAATCAGAGCTGAATTATCTTTTCGTCCACATACTAAATTATTATCATCATTCCGTCATGGCATTTGTTTAACATTTTCCTTTCTTTCTCTTAATACACTTTATTTTTTCCAACATTCTATACCTTTCTTACTTCTTATTTAAACTTAACTTTCTTTTTTTTGCTTCATCTCTTTCTCATATTTGCAAAACTTTTCTTCTAATTTTCTTATTTCTAACATACTAAAAGAACCTTCAGGTGGAAAACCTCTGGACTATATTTCTTTTTCATTTCAACATGCTTAGGTCCCCCGGTAGGGTCAAAAGTCTGAGACCTACTGTTTCCCATTCTCAGACTTGGAATGGGGAAATACATTCCTTCACTCAAAGGACGTCTCCAATGAGGACCTTAATCTGTACTCATACTTCTTCGGAGTACTTCACACTTCTTCGGACTGCTTCAAAAGTTTCACTTACCCATGAAATCTCTGTCTCACTAATGACACAACCGGGAAACCCTCTTTTATTCAAATAAAAACTAAAAAGCAGTCCTATCGTCTCAGACTATCATATTTAAAAAATGATCCCAGCGCTGGTATTCAGGAAAAGGACCTGCCAGTCCTCTCTCTCAGAAAAGGCCTTGGAGGTATGAGGCTGGAACAGCTACTTCAGTCCAGGCTGGCCATGCACTGCGGTCCGGTCCAGAGACACCAGTCGAGGGATCCTGTTCGTGACGCCAAAATTGTGGACATTGAAGGGCTTGTTGAAGGTGTGAATGTCCGACCATAGTTGGTAAAAAGCGAGTAAGAAAAGGTTAAAATACCCGACTCTACACAATCAATAGCGGGAGCGGAGTTGTTCGGCTAAAAGAAGGTGTGAAAGTCCGACCATGGTTTGTAAAAAGCGGGTAAGAAAAGGTTCGAATGCCAAAATATACACCATCAAAAGCGGAAGCCGAGGTGTTCGGCTGCAAGTAGGTGTGAATGTCAGATCATAAATTGCAAAAAGCTGATGAGAAAGGTGTGAATGACCGACAATAATTGCTGAAAAATGTGTTAGAAAAGGTAAGAATGCCGGACCATTCATCATCAAAAGCGGGAGAAGAGGTGTTCCGCTGTAAGATGGTGCGAATGTCCGACCATAGTTGGTAAAAAGCGGGTAAGAAAAGGTTCGAATGCCCGAATATATACCATCAAAAGCGGAAGCGGAGGTGTTCGGCTGCAAGAAGCTGTGAACGTCCGACCAAAGTTTGTAAAAAGCAGGTAAGAAAAGGTGCGAATGCCCGAACATACACCATCAAAAGAGGGAGCTGAGGTGTTCCGCTGTAAGATGGTGCGAATGTCCGACCATAGTTGGTAAAAAGCGGGTAAGAAAAGGTTCGAATGCCCGAATATATACCATCAAAAGCGGAAGCGGAGGTGTTCGGCTGCAAGAAGGTGTGAATGTCCGACCAAAGTTTATAAAAAGCAGTTAAGAAAAGGTTCGAATATCAAACCAAACATAATCAAAAGTGGGAGCAGAGCTGTTCGACTGCAAGTAGGTGTGAATGTCCACCCATAATTCCTGAAAAATGGGTAAAAAAGGTGCGAATGCCCAACCATACATCATCAAAAGATGAAGTGGATGTGTTCTGCTACAAGAAGGTTTGAATGTCCGACCATAGTTTGTAAAAAGTGGGTAAGAAAAAGTTTGAATGCCCGAACATACACCATCAAAAGAGGGAGCGGAGGTGTTCCGCTGTAAGACGGTGTGAATGTCCGACCATAATTGGTAAAAAGCGGGTAAGAAAAGGTTAAAATACCCGACTGTACACAATCAATAGCGGGAGCGGAGTTGTTCGGCTACAAGAAGGTGTGAAAGTCCGACCATGGTTTGTAAAAGGCGGGTAAGACAAGGTGCGAATGCCCGACAATGTATGATCAAAAGAGGGAGCGGAGGTGTTCAGCTGCAAGGTCTGAATTTCCAACCATAATTTGTAAACACCGTTGAAGAAAAGCCTCGAAAGCCCGACTATACACCATCAAAAGCGGGAGCAGAGGTGTTCAGCTGCAAGAAGGTCTGAATGTCCACCAATAATTACTGAAAAATGGGTAAGAAAAGGTGTGAATGCCCAACTATACATCATCAAAAGCAGAAGTGGATTTGTTCGGCCACAAGAAAGTTTGAATGTCCGACCATAGTTTGTAAAAGGCGGGTAAGAAAAGGTTCGAATGCCCGAACATACACAATCAAAAGAGGGAGCGGAGGTGTTTCGCTGCAAGAAGGTGTGAATGTCCGAGCATAGTTTGTAAAAAGTGGGTAAGAAAAGGTTCGAAAACCAAAATATACACCATCAAAAACGGAAGCCGAGGTGTTCGGCTGCAAGTAGGTGTGAATGTCAGATCATAACTGCAAAAAGCTGATGAGAAAGGTTTGAATGACCAACAATGATTGCTGAAAAATGTGTTAGAAAAGGTAAGAATGCCGGACTATTCATCATCAAAAGCGGAGAAGAGGTGTTTGGCTGCAAGAAGCTGTGAATGTCAGGCCATAATTACTCAAAAATGGGTAAGAAAAGGTAGTATTGCCAGACCATAAATGATCAAAACAGGGAGCGGAGGTGTTCCGCTGTAAGAAGGTGTGAATGTCCGACCATAATTGGTAAAAAGCGGGTAAGAAAAGGTTAAAATACCCGACTGTACACAATCAATAGCGGGAGCGGAGTTGTTTGGCTACTAAAAGGTGTGAAAGTCCGACCATACATCATCAAAAGCAGGACTGGATGTGTTCGGCTACAAGAAGGTTTGAATGTCCGACCATAGTTTGTAAAAAGCGGGTAAGAAAAGGTTCGAATGCCCAAACATACACCATCAAAAGAGGGAGCGGAGGTTTTCCGCCATAAGGTGTCAATATCCGACCGTAGTTGGTAAAAAGTGGGTAAGAAAAGGTTAAAATACCCGACTGTACACAATCAATAGCGGGAGCGAATGTGTTCGGCTACAAGAAGGTGTGAAAGTCAGTCCATGTTTTGTAAAAAGCGGGTAAGAAAAGGTGCGAATGCCCGACAATGTATGATCAAAAGAGGGAGCGGAGGTTTTCGGCTGCAAGAAGGTCTGAATGTCCAAACATTATTTGTAAAAAACGGGGAAGAAAAGGCTCGAAAGCCCGACTATACACCATCAAAAGCGGGAGCAGAGGGGTTCAGCTGCAAGAAGGTCTGAATGTTCATCAATGATTGCTAGAACACATGAAAGAAAATTTTCGAATATCAAACCGCACATGATCATAAGTGGGAGCGGAGGTGTTTAGCTGCAAGAAGGTGTGAATGTCCACCCATAATTCCTCAAAAATGGGTAAAAAAAAAGGTGCGAATGCCCAACCATACATCATCAAAAGCAGGACTGGATGTGTTCGGCTACAAGAAGGTTTGAATGTGCGAGCATAGTTTGTAAAAAGCGGGTAAGAAAAGGTTCGAATGCCCGAACATACACCTTCAAAAGAGGGAGCGGAGGTGTTCCGCCATAAGAAGGTGTGAATGTCCGACCGTAGTTGGTAAAAAGCGGGTAAGAAAAGGTTCAAATGGCCGACTGTACACAATCAATAGCGGGAAGGGATGTGTTCGGCTACAAGAAGGTGTGAAAGTCCGACCATGTTTTGTAAAAAGCGTTTAAGAAAAGGTGCGAATGCCCGACAATGTATAATCAAAAGAGGGAGCGGAGGTTTTCGGCTGCAAGAAGGTGTGAATGTCCAACCATAATTTGTAAAAACCGGGGAAGAAAAGGCTCGGAAGCCCGACTATACACCATCAAAAGCGGGAGCAGAGGTGTTCAGCTGCAAGATGGTCTCAATGTCCATCAATAATTGCTAAAAAACATGAAAGAAAATTTTCGAATATCAAACCGCACATGATCATATGCGGGAGAGGAGGTGTTCAGCTGCAAGACGGTGTGAATGTCCACCCATATTTCCTGAAAAATGGGTAAAAAAAGGTGCGAATGCCCAACCATACATCATCAAAAGCAGGTGTGAATGTCAGATCATAATTTGCAAAAACCTGATGAGAAATGGTGAGAATGCCCGACTATACACCATCAAATGCGGGAGCGGAGGTGTTCGGTTGTGAGTAGGTGTGAATGTCCAACCATACTTGCTGAAAAATATGACAAAGCAGTTTTCACTTGGTTCTAGTGAAGGAATTCATTTTATATCAAAATCCGAAATTGTGTAGAACTCGTGGAAATAAGTTTATTCTCGGATTCCTAAAGGTTTAGTGTTTGTTCTTTGGTATACTGCAAAGTAATACTTTCTATTTTGTTGAAACCGATTCAGACATGGATAAATATGAAGGACAAAGCAGTTTTAACTTGGTTTGAGTGAAGGAATTCATTTTATATCAAAATCCGAAATTGTGTAGAACTCGTCAATCGACGCTTATTCTCGGATTCCTGAAAAGGTTTAGAGTTGTTCTTTCCTATCCTGCAAAGTACAACGTTCTTTTTTTGTTTAAAGCTATTTAGACATGGATAAATATGAAGGACAAAGCAGTTCCTTCTGTGGGTACAGTAGCTCCCGGAATATGGTGACTGCAGGCCCTGAGCCTGGTGGACATAAGGCCCTCCTGCCCTGTGTTGGGTCCCAGGTTGCGGGGATGCCTATTGCAGCCAGTCTCTGGCTGCCCTCTCCGGGGTGGGAGGGACCAGGCGGATGAATTAATTATTCTGCTAGTTTATATATTTTAAACATAAACAATAAACATTTATAAAACTTCCCTTGGCAAGGCAAATCTATTTGGCATAAAAGGTATTCAGACTACAATTCTGCTGCCATAATGCACAACTCTGGATTTTGATATAAAATGAATTCCTTCACTCAAACCAAGTTAAAACTGCTTTGTCCTTCATATTTATCCATGTCATAATAGCTATAAACAAAAAAGAACGTTGTACTTTGCAGGATAGGAAAGAACAACTCTAAACCTTTTCAGGAATCCGAGAATAAGCGTCGATTGACGAGTTCTACACAATTTCGGATTTTGATATAAAATGAATTCCTTCACTCAAACCAAGTTAAAACTGCTTTGTCCTTCATATTTACCCATGTCTAAATAGCTTTAAACAAAAAAGAACGTAGTACTTTGCAGGATAGGAAAGAACAACACTAGTTTTTTTCAGGAATCCGAGAATAAGCTTCTTTTCACGAGTTCTACACAATTTCGGATTTTGATATAAAATGAATTCCTTCACTCAAACCAAGTTAAAACTGCTTTGTCCTTCATATTTATCCATGTCTGAATAGCTTTCAACAAAAAAGAAAGTATTACTTTGCAGTATACCAAAGAACAACACTAAACCTTTAGGAATCCGAGAATAAGCTTCTTGTCACCAGTTCTACACAATTTCGGATTTTGATATAAAATTAATTTCTTCACTCAAACCAAGTTAAAACTGCTTTGTCCTTCATATTTACCCATGTCTAAATAGCTTTAAACAAAAAAGAACGTAGTACTTTGCAGGATAGGAAAGAACAACACTAATTTTTTTCAGGAATCCGAGAATAAGCTTCTTTTCACGAGTTCTACACAATTCCGGATTTTGATATAAAATGAATTCCTTCACTCAAACCAAGTTAAAACTGCTTTGTCCTTAATATTTATCCATGTCTGAATAGGTTTCAACAAAAAAAGAAAGTATTACTTTGCAGTGTACCAAAGAACAACACTAAACCTTTAGTAATCGGGGAATAAGCTTCTTTTCACCAGTTCTACACAATTTCGGATTTTGATATAAAATGAATTCCTTTACTCAAACCAAGTTAAAACTGCTTTGTCCTTCATATTTATCCATGTCTTAATGGGTTTCAACAAAATAGAAAGTATTACTTTGCAGTATACCAAAGAACAACACTAAACCTTTAGGAATCCGAGAATAAGCTTCTTTTCACGAGTTCTACACAATTTCGGATTTTGATATAAAATGAATTCCTTCACTCAAACCAAGTTAAAACTGCTTTTTCCTTCATATTTATCCATGTCTGAGTCGGTTTCAACAAAATAGAAAGTATTACTTTGCAGTATACCAAAGAACAACACTAAACCTTTAGGAATCCGAGAATAAACTTATTTCCACGAGTTCTACACAATTTCGGATTTTGATATAAAATGAATTCCTTCACTCAAACCAAGTGAAAACTGCTTTGTCATATTTTTCAGCAAGTATGGTTGGACATTCACACCTACTCACACAGCCGAACACCTCCGCTCCCGCATTTGATGGTGTATAGTCGGGCATTCTCACCATTTCTCATCAGGTTTTTGCAAATTATGATCTGACATTCAAACCTGCTTTTGATGATGTATGGTTGGGCATTCGCACCTTTTTTTTACCCATTTTTGAGGAATTATGGGTGGACATTCACACCATCTTGTAGCCGAACACATCCAGTCCTGCTTTTGATGATGTATGGTTGGGCATTTGCACCTTTTTTTTTTACCCATTTTTGAGGAATTATGGGTGGACATTCACACCTTCTTGCAGCTGAACACCTCTGCTCCCACTTATGATCATGTGCGGTTTGATATTCGAAAATTTTCTTTCATGTTTTCTAGCAATTATTGATGGACATTCAGACCTTCTTGCAGCTGAACACCTCTGCTCCCGCTTTTGATGGTGTATAGTCGGGCTTTCGAGCCTTTTCTTCCCCGGTTTTTACAAATTATGGTTGGACATTCAGACCTTCTTTTGGTCGGAAACCTCCGCTCCCTCTTTTGATCATACTTTGTCAGGCATTCGCACCTTTTCTTACCCGCTATTTACAAAACATGGTCGGACTTTCACACCTTCTTGTAGCCGAACACATTCGCTCCCGCTATTGATTGTGCACAGACGGGTATTTTAACCTTTTCTTACCCACTTTTTACCAACTACGGTCGGACATTCACACCTTCTTATGGCGGAACACCTCCGCTCCCTCTTTTGATGGTGTATGTTCGGGCATTCGAACCTTTTCTTACCCGCTTTTTACAAACTATGCTCGGACATTCAAACCTTCTTTTAGCCGAACACATCCAGTCCTGCTTTTGATGATGTATGTTTGGGCATTCGCACCTTTTTTTTACCCATTTTTGAGGAATTATGGGTGGACATTCACACCTCCTCTCCCACTTATGATCATGTGCGGTTGGATATTCGAACATTTTTTTTCATGTTTTCTAGCAATTATTGATGGACATTCAGACCTTCTTGCAGCTGAACACCTCCGCTCCCGCTTTTGATGGTGTATAGTCGGGCTTCCGAGCCTTTTCTTCCCCGGTGTTTACAAATTATGGTTGGACATTTAGACCTTCTTGCAGCCGAAAACCTCCGTTCCCTCTTTTGATCATACATTGTCCGACAATTGCACCTTTTCTTACCCGCTTTTTACAAACCATGGTCGGACTTTCACACCTTTTAGTAGCCAAACAACTCCGCTCCCGCTATTGATTGTGTACAGTCGGGTATTTTAACCTTTTCTTACCCGCTTTTAACCAATTATGGTCGGACATTAACACCTTCTTACAGCGGAAAACCTCCGCTCCCTGTTTTGATCATTCATGGTCTGGCAATACTACCTTTTCTTACCCGTTTTTGAGTTATTATGGCTGGACATTCACAGCTTCTTGCAGCCGAACACCTCTTCTCTCGCTTTTGATGATGAATGGTCGGGCATTCTTACCTTTTCTAACACATTTTTCAGCAATTATTGTCGGTCATTCACACCTTTCTCATCAGCTTTTTGCAAATTATGATCTGACATTCACACCTACTTGCAGCCGAACACCTCGGCTTCCGCTTTTGATGGTGTATATTTTGGCATTCGAACCTTTTCTTGCCCGCTTTTTACAAACCATGGTCGGACTTTCACACCTTCATTTAGCCGAACAACTCCGCTCCCGCTATTGATTGTGTATGTTCGGGTATTTCAACCTTTTCTTACCCGCTTTTTACCAACTATGGTCGGACATTCACACCTTCTTACAGCGGAACCCCTCCGCTCCCTCTTTTGATGGTGTATGTTCTGGCATTCGAACCTTTTCTTACCCACTTTTTACAAACTATGCTCGGACATTCACACCTTCTTGCAGCGAAACACCTCCGCTCCCTCTTTTGATTGTGTATGTTCGGGCATTCGAACCTTTTCTTACCCGCCTTTTACAAACTATGGTCGGACATTCAAACCTTCTTGTGTCCGAACACATCCACTTATGCTTGTGATGATGTATAGTTGGGCATTCACACCTTTTCTTACCCATTTTTCAGTAATTATTGGTGGACATTCAGACCTTCTTGCAGCTGAACACCGCCGCTCCAGCTTTTGATGGTGTATAGTCAGGCTTTCGAGCCTTTTCTTCAATGGTGTTTACAAATTATGGTTGGAAATTCAGACCTTGCAGCCGAACAACTCCGCTCCCTCTTTTGTTCATACATTGTCGGGCATTCGCACCTTGTCTTACCCGCGTTTTACAAACCATGGTCGGACTTTCACACCTTCTTGTAGCCGAACAACTCCGCTCCCACTATTGATTGTGTACAGTCGGGTTTTTTTAACCTTTTCTTACCCGCTTTTTACCAACTATGGTTGGACATTCGCAGCATCTTACAGCGGAACACCTCCGCTCCCTCTTTTGATGGTGTATGTTCGGGCATTCGAACTTTTTCTTACCCGCTTTTTACAAACTATGGTCGGACATTCAAACCTTCTTGTAGCAGAACACATCCATTTCTTCTTTTGATGATGTATGGTTGGGCATTCGCACCTTTTCTTACCCATTTTTCAGGAATTATGGGTGGACATTCACACCTACTTGCAGTCGAACAGCTCTGCTCCCACTTTTGATTATGTTTGGTTAGATATTCGAACCTTTTCTTGCCCGCTTTTTACCAACTATGGTCGGACATTCACACCGTCTTTCAGCGTAACACCTCCGCTCCTTCTTTTGATGATGTATGTTCGGGCATTCGCACCTTTTCTTACCCGCTTTTTACAAACTATGGTCGGACATTCAAACCTTCTTGTAGCCGAAAACCTCCACTCCCTCTTTTGATCATACTTTGTCGGGCATTCGCACCTTTTCTTACCCGCTTTTTACAAACTATGCTCGGACATTCAAACCTTCTTGTAGCCAAACACATCCACTCCTGCTTTTGTTGATGTATGGTTGGGCATTCGAACCTACTTGTTGCCCGCTTTTCATTAATTATGGGTGGACATTCACACCTTGTCACAGCCAAACACCTCCGCTCCCTGTTTTGATCATGTATGGTTGGACATTCGCACCTTTTCTCACCCACTTTTTGCAAACTATGGTCGGCCATTCACAGCTTCCTCTCCACCATACTTGTATGGTGGGATATTCACACCCACTTGCATCCGAAGACCTCCGCCCCCACTTTTGTTGATATTTAGTCGGTCATTCGCACCTTACCCGCTTTTGGCAAACTATGGCCTTCTTGCAGCCAAAAACCTCTGATCTCGCTTTTGATGATGTAAGGTTGGGCATTCAGACCTTGCTTCACCTGCTTTTCACCAAATATAGTCCGACATTCACACCTTCTCTCAGCCGAACACTTCCGCTCCACCTTTTAGTTTTCTATGGGGAATTCACACCTTTTTTTTCACCGCATTTTATAAAAACACCACAGGAACACCGTATTGAGGCTTTGTTCTGACCACTCATTCGGTGTCGCGTTTCTTTCAAACAATTCTCCTGGTTAGCCCGCACTCGGCTCGCTCCCAGAGCCGTGTTAAAGTCTACTTCGCATTCACTCTCTTTTCTCAGCAGACTAAAAGAAACTTCCATCCTGCACCGCTGTTTGCTTTTTCACAAGAGCAGAGGAGAGCGCACCGTTCCCAGCGGCACTGCAGTACCGGGTCGATGCTTGGAGTGAACGGAGCAAGCTCCTTTTTCAACTCCTATTGATAAAAATCCATTTAATATGTAGTCCTCGCATAGAGGACATATCAGACATTAAACTGATAAGAACAGATGGATTATGTGCAATTATTAAAGAGAGTAGAGGACGATCTCTCTCGTTGGAAGTCCTTACCTATATCACTTATGGGGAGAGTTACAACCATTAAAATGATGATACTACCAAAAGTTAACTATTTTTTCTCAATGATCCCCATAAAACCATCTACACTTGATCTTAGCCAAAAGGCCGAGAAGCGATAACTGTCCACTGGTTCACGTCCGAGGGCCCTTCCTGGCACAATGCGCACTTGTAGCGGTGTTCTTTTTATGGCCATAGTGTCACTTTGCACCTCCGCCCACCCGCTGCACTGAGCACTCTTCAGCCCTTTTAAATGGTATAACTTTACACTACCGCACGCTCCAGCGAGCACCATTCAAGCAACATCGGCACAGTCGCAACAAGTAAGGCGACTCTACTCAGAGAAGTCACTCTGCACAGTAACAAGATTTATTTTGCACAGACAGAAAGGGCTTCACCCGCAAAGGTAAAGACTGCCAAAAATAGAAACAATTCATTAGTGCTGCTCTCCACGGAAGTCTTTAGTGAAAGGCGAAGGACTTGTACATTATGAAGAGAAACCAGTGTACGATTATCCATCACTGCGGGAGCAGGTCATCAGGCTAGTTGGCATAGCCACCTTCCCCATGGTGAGCTTTGCTTGGTTGAGATGCTTGCTCCCCCCCCTTGCTCCTCGGCTGACCAAGTAGGAACAATCGGGCCCTATTCGATGGCTGCCTTGTCTTTTACTCTGTGCAAAAGACAAGGCAGCCACAAACAACACGGGAAGACCGTATTGAGGCTTTGTTCTGACTGCTCATTCGGTGTCGCGTTTCTTTCAAGCAATTCTCCCGGTTAGCCCGCACTCGGCTCGCTCCCAGAGCCGTGTTAAAGTCTGCTTCGCATTCACTCTCTTTTCTCAGCAGATTAAAAGAAAGTTTCATCTTGGGCTCCCTGAAACTTCCATCCTGCACCACTGTTTGCTTTTTCACAAGAGCAGAGGAGAGCGCACCGTTCCCAGCGGCACTGCAGTACCGGGTCAATGCTTCGAGTGAACGGAGCAAGCTCTTTTTTCAACTCCTATTGATACAAATCCATTTAATATGTAGTCCTTGCATAGACATATCACATATTAAACTGATAAGTACAGATTTTTTTTTTTTTTTTTTTTTTATTACAAAACTTCCAAGAAACATTTAGAACAACATTACAAAACAGTCAAATCAATGCTTTACATGTCCGACACAAAAACTATACAAACATAAGAAACATCCACAAAGAAACACTACCCGCTCATGAAAATAAAGTCTTCCATCGCTCTCTTGCAGCGTGATACCCGTACTTTTCCTCCTCCATTCTTCTCATGCATCCAATCTCTGCCCTCACCTTTGCCACCACCCTTCCCACCTGCCAGTCCACATTGTTTTTAATCAACGCCGTCCTTGCATCCCACAGCGCCACCTTTCCCATAGACAGAACCAACCATAACAGAAAACCCTCCCTACCTTTCCCCCTTAAACCCAAGCCCAGCATTATCATGTCATACTTTAAAGACCCCAATCTTGGAAAAAAAAGAACCAACTCAACCCACACTTTTGTTGCAAACCCACATTCCCAAAACACATGCTCAATTGTCTCATCAGCCCCACACCCCTCCCTTGGGCACAAACTCCCCCGTGTCAACCCGTGTCTATTTAAAACTTCCCTGACTGGCAACCTCCTGTGTAAGGCGAGCCAATTTATATCCCTCGCCCTGTTTGTGAGACCTTTCTGCTGTGTGAAAACCCACCCTTGTTGCCCCACCCCATACAACCCCACCGGCCCCCTTTTTTCCACCAGAGCCCTGTACAGGCGCCGGTGACTGAAGCACAGGTCCCCCTCCTGACACTCTGGGTGCTTTTTCCCCCAGCATACCACCTGCCTATAATACGGGGGTAAGACATCCCCCTTTGGCCTTCTATTGTCCCATGACACCAATCTCCTGAAGGGGAATGACAACCAAAACAGCAAAAGTGCCTGAAAATGATGGCCACTTGTCTGTTGCACAGACCTGCACAAAAAGGAAAAGAAAACCACATCCAACTTAAGTGGGATGTCCGGCACACCCCTCCCTCCCATCCGAACTTCCTGGTACATCCACTCCCTTCTCACATATTCATACCCCCCCCATACAAAGGAAAAAACATCTCTCATGAAGCAGACCCACCACACCCGGGTCCCCCCGCACCACCGAACCCAGCGGCTCCATGTAAGCCACAAAGAGCAGCGGGGAGAGTGGGCATCCCTGCCTCACCCCAGTTCTCTGTGCCACCACTGTACCCAAGTGCCCGTTCACCATAACTCTGCTCCCCACCCCCTTGTACATGATCTCCAACCACTCTATTAAACATTAAACTGATAAGAACAGATACTACACTTGATCTTAGCCAAAAGGCCGAGAAGCGATAACTGTCCACTGGTTCACGTCCGAGGGCCCTTCCTGGCACAATGCGCACTTGTAGCGGTGTTCTTTTTATGGCCATAGTGTCACTTTGCACCTCCGCCCACCCGCTGCACTGAGCACTCTTCAGCCCTTTTAAATGGTATAACTTTACAATACCGCACGCTCCAGCGAGCACCATTCAACCATTCAACCACATCCAACTTAAGTGGGATGTCCGGCACACCCCTGCCTCCCATCCGAACTTCCTGGTACATCCACTCCCTTCTCACATATTCATACCCCCCCCATACAAAGGAAAAAACATCTCTCATGAAACTTCTCCTATATTGAGGAGGTAAAGGAAAAACATACGCTAGGTATACCAAAAATGGCAAAATATCAGCCTTCAAAACCAGCACTCTACCACTTAAGGAAAGTTGCCGGGATTTCCACAGCCCCATCCGCGAACGGGCTGCAGCCAGACGCCTTCCCCAATTTAATTCTGCACTCCCTTCTCCCTGAAACTCTACCCCCAGGACTCTCACTGGGCCCTGGCACTGGGGCAGACCAGCTAGGCCTCCCACCCTACCAGCCCATGGTCCAAAAAACTTAATGGTGGACTTCCCTAAGTTCACCTTGGCCCCCGACACTATTGAAAAACTCTCCACCACTTCCAACAGCCGTGTGACCGACCTCTCTGTTGTCAAAAAAAAGGTCATGTCATCCGCATACTGCATCACTGTCAACTTGTCTGGACCTGCTCCAGGAAGGTGCAGACCCACCACACCCGGGTCCCCCCGCACCACCGAACCCAGCGGCTCCATGTAAGCCACAAAGAGCAGCGGGGAGAGTGGGCATCCCTGCCTCACCCCAGTTCTCTGTGCCACCACTGTACCCAAGTGCCCGTTCACCATAACTCTGCTCCCCACCCCCTTGTACATGATCTCCAACCACTCTATAAAACGGGGCCCAAATCCCATCCTCTCCAAAACTGCAAAAAGAAACCTGTGGTTCACCCTGTCAAACGCTTTCTCCATATCTAACCCCACCAAACTCATATTGATCCCCCGCTCCTCCACCCAATGAATACAGTCCCTCACCAATCCCAGATTCCACTGTATTAGCCTTCCCTCCACCCCACACATCTGATCCTCATGGATTACATGAGGTAGAGCCTTCCGAAGACGACCAACTAGGACTCGAGCCACAATTTTGTAGTCCACACAGAGCAACGTGATCGGCCTATAGCTTTCCATTCGCTCCCTGTCCCCTTTCTTATACAAGAGAGATATGACCCCCTCCCTCATTGTTTTCCCTAAGCCCCTCCCTTCCAAAACAGATTTAACCACCTCCCACACATCCCTCCCCAAAATCCCCCAAAAAAACAAAAAAAATTCCTTGTGCAGCCCATCAATCCCAGGCACCTTGCCTGATGGCAACCCCTTCATGGCCTCCTCCACCTCTGCCATGGTCACCGGGCCCTCCATCCCCTCAACTATATCTCCAGGAACCCTTCTCTGCAGAGACCCTAAAAACCTTCCCAGGCCATCCTCACCCACAGCCCCCTCCCCAAAAACTTCCCCAAAAAACAGAGAAGCTACCTCCACCATCTCCAGTGGGTCTGTCACAGAACCCCCACCTTTCCCACGCAGCTGCGGGATACATGCCCTTGCCTGGGCTGTCTTAACCTGCTTGAAAAAGTAAGCACTGCAGCGTTCCCCCAACTCAAACTTCTCCTTTCTACACCGAAATAAAAACACCCTAGCCCTCTCCCTAAAATAAATCCCTAACTTACCCTTTACCGCTTCAACTGCCTCCCTATCCAACGTCTCCCCCTTATTCCCTGCTGTCACCAAAAATTGTAGTCTCCTCTGTAAGTGCACAAACTCCCTTCTCCTCTCCCGTGCTCTCACTGTGCTATATGAGATCGCCAATAGGCGAGTATTGTGTTTTACCCCCTCCCACCAGTCCACCACTGATTCGAAACAAGGCTTAAGTTGTTCCCACACCCCATAATGGAAAGAAAAACTTTTCCGGAAAGCCTTTTCCTTCAAGATTTCACAATTTAGCCTCCAAAACCCCCTCCCAAAAAGGGGTGCCTCCACCTCAAAGGTCACCCGGAGTTGGCCGTGATCTGTGAACCAGAGGGGCGACACTGCAGCATCTTTCACCTCCACCACATTTGGCAAAAAAACAAAATCTATCCTACTGCGTGAACCCCTAGAATTTGACCATGTGAATCCTTCCCCTGACTTATCCACCACCCTGAAACTATCCTGTAAATTAAAGTCCATCACTACATCCCTCAAATAAGGCAAACTAAAATCCCCAATGCCTTCAAAAGAGACATTAAAATCCCCCCCCACAACCAAAACCCTGTTGGTAACACAAACATCAGGCAACGCCAAAAAAAGATCCCTCCGTCCCTGTGGTTCTGCTGGGGCATAAACAGTGATAAACCGAAAATAGACCCCCCTCCAGTCCGCATCAACCACTAGTACCCTCCCCTGTACCACAGAAAAACTCCCCGACACATGAAAATCCCTATCCCCAAATAAAATACCCACCCCACAAGAGTGAACCCCTCCCACCCCCCACCTTGAAATCCCCCTCTTCCATCCATCAGAGAAGACCCTTACATCTCCCCCATCCCTTAAATGAACCTCCTGTAAAAAACAAACCTGGAAAGGGACCTGGGCCAAATAATGAAAAATCCCCCCCCTCTTCCCCTTATCTCTCATCCCCCTCACATTGACTGTTAAAACTGTAAAGGTCCCTTTCAGGCCTTCTCTTTCTCTCCCAGTAGGCCCTCGGAACCACTCCCCACAGACCCCCCCGATCCGTAGACCTCGCACTCCTCAAGGTAGGCCACACTGCTGGGCGACCTGGCCTCAAAAACAGAGCGTGACAAGCTCAGGGGTGAAACAGCCCCCCCCTCCCCTGGCCCAGTCCCCCCATCTATGTTATCAGCCCTTGCACCATCTTGGGTGCCCACGGAGGCTCCGCCCTCCCCTTCCGCACCCCTGCTTACTCCTTGATGCCTCTCGGAGGCCGCAGGTACCCCCTCCATTACATCAGACCCCCTGCAGGAACCCTTCGGCCCCAAGTCCACACCCAATGACCCCGAATGTCCCGGTGAAGTCGAAGGCACCTCTCCTTCACACGCACTGTCCATCGACTGAACGGCACCCTCTCGCTGTTTCTTCCTCCTCCTTCTTCCCTTCACCTGTGTTTCAGCACGGACCGCTTCAGCTGAGGACTCTGTGTAGTCCTCACCTGAAGAGACCCTCTGCCTCCTCACTCCACCGATCGCTGCCATCACCATCTCCACCGTCTCCTCCTCCGAACTCGCCGCACAATCTGCCCAGGATCCTATCAGTGGCAGACAGTCTCCAAAGCTCACCATAACACTCACACCTTCACGATCACCTCCCAAGTCCGATGGGTCTGCCGCTCCTTCTACGTTGCTCTTCCCTGGGACATCTCCATCTGCCATGAGCCTTTCCCCAGCCGGCAAGGCTGCGGCCGCCTCCGCAATCCGGACAGCAGCCCCCGTCCCAAGGCTCATCTTTGCCTCGTGGACCTCCTGACGCAACTCCACCTGCGGCCTCTGCCTCCGGATCTCCAAACCTCCAGCCACTGTGGCGTATGTGCGGGTACGTTTGGGGCAGTCCCGAAGCAGGTGCCCCGCATCCCCGCACCCATGACAGTGCCGGGGTGCATCACAGGTGGCAGCACCGTGCCCACTTCCCCCACAGTTCCGGCAGCAAACTTGGACGCAGCCCGTCGCCAGGTGTCCAAACCTGCGACATTGTCTGCAAAACAGTGGCTGCCCGGAGTAAAAAAGAAATCCCCTGTCCGCCCCAATTGAAAAGTATGCAGGGGGGTGCTTTAATCCGTCCATGCTGTCTGGATCCTCCCCCAACAGCACCCTGAACTGCCTCCGACCTGTCCAGATCCCAAAACTGTCCCGCAGATATTTCGGCTGCATGTCCACTTTCCCGTACCTCCTGAGGAACCCAGCCACTGCCTCGTCCCCGACGTATGGGTTGTAAACGTGGATAGTCACAATCCTCAAATTCCTCTGGCAAAGAGGCACCACTCTGAACCTGGAAAAGGGCTCCATCTCTGCCTTTTCCTGAAATGTTGCTTGGATCTGATCGTACTGCTGCTGGCTGTTCAAAGTGAGATCATATCCCCCATCGGCTGCGTTCCATTGCAAACAGAAAATCTGTGCTGGATCAACTTTCAAACCTGCGACGATGACAGTTCTGACGAACCACTCCCGATCTCCAAAATGACTTTTCTTGTCTTTTAAAACAAACCTCAAAGAATTTCGCAGACCAGCATAAAATGCTGTCTGGGATGGATGTTTAATGACCATTTTTTCCTCCACAAAAAAAAAAACGATACACCTAAATCATCCAGGCTCCTTACATCGCTTGGCTCTGGTAACTTAAACCACTTACTGCACTTGATCTTAGCCAAAAGGCCGAGAAGCGATATCTGTCCACTGGTTCACGTCCGAGGGCCCTTCCTGGCACAATGCGCACTTGTAGCGGTGTTCTTTTTATGGCCATAGTGTCACTTTGCACCTCCACCCACCCGCTGCACTGACCACTCTTCAACCCTTTTAAATGGTATAACTTTACACTACCGCACGCTCCAGCGAGCACCATTCAAGCAACATCGGCACAGTCGCAACAAGTAAGGCGACTCTACTCAGAGAAGTCACTCTACACAGTAACAAGATTTCTTTTGCACAGACAGAAAGGGCTTCACCCGCAAAGGTAAAGCCTGCCAAAAATAGAAACAATTCATTAGTGCTGCTCTCCACGGAAGTCTTTAGTAAAAGGCGAAAGACTTGTACATTATGAAGAGAAACCAGAGTACGATTATCCATCACTGCGGGAGCAGGGCATCAGGCTAGTTGGCATAGCCACCTTCCCCATGGTGAGCTTTGCTTGGTTGAGACGCTTGATCCCCCCCCTTGCTCCTCGGCTGACCAAGTAGGAACAATCGGGCCCTATTCGATGGCTGCCTTGTCTTTTACTCTGTGCAAAAGACAAGGCAGCCACAAACAACACGGGAACACCGTATTGAGGCTTTGTTCTGACCGCTCATTCGGTGTCGCGTTTCTTTCAAGCAATTCTCCCGGTTAGCCCGCACTCGGCTCGCTCCCAGAGCCGTGTTAAAGTCTGCTTCGCATTCACTCTCTTTTCTCAGCAGATTAAAAGAAAGTTTCATCTTGGGCTCCCTGAAACTTCCATCCTGCACCGCTGTTTGCTTTTTCACAAGAGCAGAGGAGAGCGCACCGTTCCCAGCGGCACTACAGTACCGGGTCGATGCTTGGAGTGAACGGAGCAAGCTCCTTTTTCAACTCCTATTGATAAAAATCCATTTAATATGTAGTCCTCGCATAGAGGACATATCAGACATTAAACTGATAAGAACAGATACTACACTTGATCTTAGCCAAAAGGCCGAGAAGCGATAACTGTCCACTGGTTCACGTCCGAGGGCCCTTCCTGGCACAATGTGCATCTGCTTGTGCACGTGGAAATATTTCACACCATTTGGTAAAAACCTCTGTTGTCACTGAGCAGAATCATTTCCCTTAACATTAATTTAGTTCAATGAAATCTACACAATAATGAAATAATGAAATCCAAACAAATATTAGTTTTAAAGTGAATACTAACTGAGAAATGAAAAAGGTCAAGAGTTTAGAAGCTTGGTTCAAGAGCAAAACTTGGTTTATGATCAGCTGAGTCTCTAAACAGAACAGCAAAGGGCTTCATCGAACATTTAAAAAATATTCAGATTGTTAGAATATCCAGAATTTATAGAAATGGTGGTGATTACTCTTATTTTCTAGATTGGAAATAACTGCACCATGTCTGTTTTATGAATTTAAGGGGCTAAAAAGTTTTGTTCTCGTTTTTCTATGATTAACCGAATGTATGTGAGAGTCCAAACAGACAGAAGGGTTACGGCCGAGCGCTGGACCTTACAAAAAAGATGAGACAGGCTGGACCCGTGCCATACTAGTTAAGACCTGCCTGTGGATAACAGGTTCTTTAAACTCTCACAAACTCACACACGTTCGCACACATACACCCATACACACACACATTCTTGAACTTGCTGCAAGATTAAACCTTTGCATTAACTGACTCCAGCAACTCTGAGTCTCATTGAGAGACTTTTCTCAACAATTGGGTCCTCAAACCAGATCTCAACGTTTTTTCCACTTTCCAGGGTCGGAGCTGAAACCGTGCAGTCCAGTACTCCTGGCCAGAAGCCATTGGCAGTGCAGGCATCAACAATAATGGTGTTATTTCACCCATTAACACTTAAGGTACCTCATGCAGTGGCTGTGATATGGTTACTTAACAAAATATCTTTACCAGACATCTCTCCTACATAACAGTTCTTCTTTCACAGCCACACCTTGTTGTCGAGAGATGTGCTACACTTAATCCATCCACACTGCTACCTACCCCACAGATGGAAAGCCTCATGATTGCATGTCAGAAATAACCATCAGTGTTTTACCCAGGCCAGACTTAACTGATATACGTTATGAAAATGCAGAAATAACTATATTTATTCAACAGATCAAGGAAAAAAAACCTGATGGCACAAATGCTACAGGATTTGCAGTAGTAACAGAAACTGAAGTTTTCTTAAAACAACTACTACCAAAAAATTACTCTGTTCAAACAGTCGAATTGGTAGCTTTAACTGAAGCTTGTAAATTAAATAACAAAAAGGTTGTTAACGTTTACACTGACAGTCAGTATGCCTTCTCAACTGTACATGTGTTAACACAGCATTGGAAAAACAGGTATGTTGACATCCACAGCTAAATGTATAAACTACAAATATTTTAGCATTATTAGATGTTATTCAATTGCCATCTACAATAGACTCATATTAATGACCGGAAGGAAAACCATACTGCCAAAGAATTTGTTTAAATATGCTGCAGTATTGAGCCACGGACCATGTCATGTCTCAACAGAATAAATAAATGAATAAAGTTTTGTCTAGCAGGTCAAATATGTGCAAAATACATTCCACAGGGCAATCTAAGACCAAAACGAAGATAATTCCCTAAGCCAGTGTATCTTTTTCAACATATTTGTTTGGATTTCATTATTTCATTATTTTGTAGATTTCATTGAACTAAATTAATGTTAAGGGAAACGATTCTGCTCAGTGACAACAGAGGTTTTTACCAAATGGTCTTAAATATTTCCATGTGCACAAGCAGATGCACTCTCAGTAGCAAAATCACGCGTAAAATAACTCATTTCTAGATTTGAAATTCCTGAAAAGATCTTCAGTGATAATTTGACACACTTTGTAAACAATGTCATCTCACTGATGGCAAAGAACTTAAAATAGACCTTAGAAACCACTGTGATATAGAAGGTTTCGCTAACACATTGGAATTGTTTTACTATTTACATATTCATGTGCAGTGAAGAATTGCTTGCTGCTGATAAATGCAAAGAAGAACAGCTTACACATAAATGCTCACATATAGGCTGCTGAATGCAATGAAGACCTGCTTATCCAGTAAAGTTCAATGTCAATGTGTAATATGCAATTAGGATTTGCAAAACAGTGAAGTTAAACAATGAATGGGTCCATAGTCGGTATGAGAAGACTACAGGAACGAATTCAGAAAGGCATTCTTCAATTGATTTCACTAATTTTATGTTATAATTTTGTGATTTCCTACAAAACTACACTTCTTCTCCCATCTGTCTGAGTATTTAATATTGTCTGGGTCCCATTAAAACATGTATTTTTCCCATCTAATTCCTTGTTTGCTTTAAAACAAGTATTCCCCATTTTCTATCCCTTCAGTAGCCAACCAGTTTGTATGGAGTACACTGGAGCAACTTGACTGATCAGTAAAACACTGCTTTTGTGTCACCTCAAGGCTTCCCCCGTCGGTTGTTTCACTGAGACACTACTGAGTAACTACAACTCAACACAGTTTATACACATAACATTCATATACATACTAACAAACAAACAAACAATAACTTATCGCAATTTTCTCATCTCTGTTTGAACGTACACCCAGGTAAATAGTTTTCTGTAGTGAGGGGGGGGCTGTGTGGCTTCGGGCGTCTGGTGGTCTCTCGGGTCGTGGGGACCGGGTTGGTCATTGCTGGGGGGGACTGTGTGTCGGGCTTGGAGGGCAGTTTTTGGGGCTTGCGGGTGGGGCTGTCTTGCGGTGTGGGGCGGGGTCCCTTAGGGGCCTTGGGGTGGTGGCTGCTGGCTCTGTACCGGGTGACGGGGCCGCTCTGGCGTGGGTGGTGGAGCTGGGCCTGGACCTGGTGGCTTGCCGCTGCCTTGCGCCCGGGGTGGGGCCCTGCCTGTGCCTGGGGGGTCTGGGTTGCCCTGGACATGCCACAGTATGCGTGGGTTGGTGCAGGTCCTGGTGCCGGCCTTGTTGCTCTGGGAACTCCAAGGTGTCCGCAGGTGGTGTTTTTTTTTAGGGTGTTGGGGCGTGCGGTGAGGAGGAGGGGGTCTGTATGGGGGTGTGCTTTTCCCCTGTTGGGGGGGGGGGGGGGGGCCTGGGGGGGCCTGGGTGATGGTGGGTCTCAGGCCCGGGCTGCTGCGACTGGTGTAACCGGGTGATTTGTTTGTTTGTTTGTTTGATTTTTGTTGTTGTTTGTTTGTTTTTGTAGAGGTCCTCCGGGGTGGGGTTGTGTTGAGTGGGGTGGAGCGGGATGGGTTCCTTCTGGGGGTACAGTAGCTCCCGGAATATGGTCACTGCAGGCCCCCAGCCTGGTGGACATCAGGCCCTCCTGCCCTGTGTTGGGTCCCAGGTAGCGGGGATGCCTATTGCAGCCAGTCTCTGGCTGCCCTCTCCGGGGTGGGAGGGACCAGGAGGATGAATTAATTATTCTGCTAGTTTATATATTGTAAACATAAACAATAAACATTTATAAAACTTCCCTTGGCAAAGCAAATCTGTTTGGCATAAAGGTATTCAGACTACAATTCTAGTGCAGCAAGTTCAAGAATCAGTGTCAGTGTAAACGTTAACAACCTTTTTGTTATTTAATTTACAAGCTTCAGTTAAAGCTACCAATTCGACTGCTTGAACAGAGTAATTTTTTTGCAGTGGTTGTTTTAAGAAAACTTCAGTTTCTGTTACTACTGCAAATCCTGTAGCATTTGTGCCATCAGGGTTTTTTTCCTTGATCTGTTGAATAAATATAGTTATTTCTGCATTTTCATAACGTATATCAGTTAAGTCTGGCCTGGGTAAAACACTGATGGTTATTTCTGACATGCAATCGTGAGGCTTTCCATCTGTGGGGTAGGTAGCAGTGTGGATGGATTAAGTGTAGCACATCTCTCGACAACAAGGTTAGGCTGTGAAAGAAGAACTGTTATGTAGGAGAGATGTCTGGTAAAGATATTTTGTTAAGTAACCATATCACAGCCCCTGCATGAGGTACCTTAAGTGTTAATGGGTGAAATAACACCATTATTGTTGATGCCTGCACTGCCAATGGCTTCTGGCCATTGATTCAAAAGTACGATCTCGTCCCTTTTTCCCCCTTTCAGTGGACACTGGCCCCTAATTACCGCAATTCAGCACGGGGTCTTTCATTAGGAGTACTGGACTCCCCCGTGCACGGTTTCAGCTCCGACCCTGGACAGCGGAAAAAAACGTTGAGATCTGGTTTGAGGACCCAATTGTTGAGAAAAGTCTCTCAATGAGACTCAGAGTTGCTGGAGTCAGTTAATGCAAAGGTTTAATCTTGCAGCAAGTTCAAGAATGTGTGTGTGTATGGGTGTATGTGTGCGAACGTGTGTGAGTTTGTGTGTGTGAGAGTTTAAAGAACCTGTTATCCACAGGCAGGTCTTAACTAGTATGGCACGAGTCCAGCCTGTCTCATCTTTTTTGTAAGGTCCAGCGCTCGGCCGTAACCCTTCTGTCTGTTTGGACTCTCACATACATTCGGTTAATCATAGAAAAACGAGAACAAAACCTTTTAGCCCCTTAAATTCATAAAAGAGACATGGTGCAGTTATTTCCATTCTAGAAAATAAGAGTAATCACCACCATTCCTATAAATTCTGGATATTCTAACAATCTGAATCTTTTTTAAATGTTCGATGAAGCCCTTTGCTGTTCTGTTTAGAGACTCAGCTGATCATAAACCAAGTTTTGCTCTTGAACCAAGCTTCTAAACTCTTCACCTTTTTCATTTCTCAGTTAGTATTCACTTTAAAACTGATTAAAAGAAAAATTAAATGAATGCCTATCAACAAATGTGGGATCTAAACTCTAGTGCTTCCTCTAAAATAATTTCCTTTCTCAATTCAGAAATGTGTGTGTGTAAGTCACAACACCCGTGACACCAAAACGGCTTTCTTTTCTCTCTTTTCTCTACACTCTGCACTGTGAGACACACACCAAATCAGAAAGGCTTTTTTCTCTCTTTTCTACATTATGGACTGTGGGGACACAAAACCGCTCTCTCTTTTTTTTTTTTGATTGTGTGCCAGGGTGTTGTCTCACGTATTAGATTATGCTTAAGATACGAATGGGTTTATCAGTCACATCAGAATCCATACATACTGATCCTCCCGTAATAAAATGGTCGGATCTTATCAAACACACTTTGTTTCTTGTGACAAGTCAGCGAAACAGCGTATACACGTCAAGACACTGAATCAAGTTTGCCACAAGAACTCATAAGTTTGGCAGTATTGCTCTGCCGTCAGCAATCATACACCCATTTTATTTTCATGAGACATGTGCAGGCACCTGTTCATCTACTGTTCTATCACTATGAATTAGTTTATCTATTATCAATAAGGATACTTCTACAACTACTATCAAAGTATTTCCGGACTTCTTATGTTGTCAGTTGCTATATATGAATAAGTGGGTTGCTACTGAAAAGCATTAAGCATGTCACACAGCCCAAACATATAACATTTCAGGACACACCACACAGTTAACAACCACAGTGAAGCGTGTCAAAGCCCAAACATGTAACATTCAACAGGACACTTACACAACACATTCAAATCAAACAGTCAGACAACATACAAGAACCTATACCCCAGCCGGCATTGCTCCCTGCCTATTTTCCGACAACTCACTATGTGTGCGCACACCTTTATTCACAAACTCTTCAACTTATACTCTTTTACCGAAGCTGCTACAGCTCGATTGGCCAAATACCCTTAGATCCTATTTCGGTGAATTTGACATCTGCCTTGCATGTAACAGATTAGCGGTTTAGCAGTTTTAATTTAGTTTGAGTGAAGGAATTCATTTTATAGCAAAATCCGAAATCGTGAAGAACTCATGGAAGTAAGCTTATTCTCGGATTCCTGAATCTTTAGATTTGCTCTTTCTTTTACTAAAAAGTACAATGTTGAGCAGCACTAATGAGTTGTTTCTATTTTTGGCAGGCTTTACCTTTGCAGATGAAGCCCTTTCTGTCTGTGCAAAAGAAATCTTGTTACTGTGCAGAGTGACTTCTCTGAGTAGAGTCGCCTTACTTGTTCACTGTGCCGATGTTCGAAGCTGGGAGTGCAAAGTTGTTGCTTGAATGGTGCTCGCTGGAGCGTGCGGTAGTGTAAAGTTATACCATTTAAAAGGGCTGAAGAGTGCTCAGTGCAGCGGGTGGGCGGAGGTGCAAAGTGACACTATGGCCATAAAAAGAACACCGCTACAAGTGCGCATTGTGCCAGGAAGGGCCCTCGGACGTGAACCAGTGGACAGTTATCGCTTCTCGGCCTTTTGGCTAAGATCAAGTGTAGTATCTGTTCTTATCAGTTTAATGTCTGATATGTCCTCTATGCGAGGACTACATGTTAAATGGATTTTTATCAATAGGAGTTGAAAAAGGAGCTTGCTCCGTTCACTCCAAGCATCGACCCGGTACTGTAGTGCCGCTGGGAACGGTGCGCTCTCCTCTGCTCTTGTGAAAAAGCAAACAGCGGTGCAGGATGGAAGTTTCAGGGAGCCCAAGATGAAACTTTCTTTTAATCTGCTGAGAAAAGAGAGTGAATGCGAAGCAGACTTTAAAACGGCTCTGGGAGCGAGCCGAGTGCGGGCTAACCGGGAGAATTGCTTGAAAGAAACGCGACACCGAATGAGCGGTCAGAACAAAGCCTCAATACGGTGTTCCCGTGTTGTTTGTGGCTGCCTTGTCTTTTGCACAGAGTAAAAGACAAGGCAGCCATCGAATAGGGCCCGATTGTTCCTACTTGGTCAGCCGAGGAGCAAGGGGGGGGATCAAGCGTCTCAACCAAGCAAAGCTCACCATGGGGAAGGTGGCTATGCCAACTAGCCTGATGCCCTGCTCCCGCAGTGATGGATAATCGTACACTGGTTTCTCTTCATAATATACAAGTCTTTCGCCTTTTACTAAAGACTTCCGTGGAGAGCAGCACTAATGAATTGTTTCTATTTTTGGCAGGCTTTACCTTTGCGGGTGAAGCCCTTTCTGTCTGTGCAAAAGAAATCTTGTTACTGTGCAGAGTGACTTCTCTGAGTAGAGTCGCCTTACTTGTTGCGACTGTGCCGATGTTGCTTGAATGGTGCTCGCTGGAGCGTGCGGTAGTGTAAAGTTATACCATTTAAAAGGGTTGAAGAGTGCTCAGTGCAGCGGATGGGTGGAGGTGCAAAGTGACACTATGGCCATAAAAAGAACACCGCTACAAGTGCGCATTGTGCCAGGAAGGGCCCTCGGACGTGAACCAGTGGACAGATATCGCTTCTCGGCCTTTTGGCTAAGATCAAGTGTAGTATCTGTACTTATCAGTTTAATATGTGATATGTCTATGCAATAGGAGTTCAATAGGAGTTGAAAAAGGAGCTTGCTCCGTTCACTCCAAGCATCGACCCGGTACTGCAGTGCCGCTGGGAACGGTGCGCTCTCCTCTGCTCTTGTGAAAAAGCAAACAGCGGTGTAGGATGGAAGTTTCTTTTAGTCTGCTGAGAAAAGAGAGTGAATGCGAAGTAGACTTTAACACGGCTCTGGGAGCGAGCCGAGTGCGGGCTAACCAGGAGAATTGCTTGAAAGAAACGCGACACCGAATGAGCGGTCAGAACAAAGCCTCAATACGGTGTTCCTGTGGTGTTTTTATAAAATGCGGTGAAAAAAAAGGAGTGAATGCCCCATAGAAAACTAAAAGGTGGAGCGGAAGTGTTCGGCTGAGAGAAGGTGTGAATGTCGGACTATATTTGGTGAAAAGCAGGTGAAGCAAGGTCTGAATGCCCAACCTTACATCATCAAAAGCGAGATTAGAGGTTTTTGGCTGCAAGAAGGCCATAGTTTGCCAAAAGCTGGTAAGGTGCGAATGACCGACTAAATATCAACAAAAGTGGGGGCGGAGGTCTTTGGATGCAAGTGGGTGTGAATATCCCACCATACAAGTATGGTGGAGAGGAAGCTGTGAATGGCCGACCATAGTTTGCAAAAAGCGGGTGAGAAAAGGTGCGAATGTCCAACCATACATGATCAAAACAGGGAGCGGAGGTGTTTGGCTGCGACAAGGTGTGAATGTCCACCCATAATTAATGAAAAGCGGGCAACAAGTAGGTTCGAATGCCCAACCATACATCAACAAAAGCAGGAGTGGATGTGTTTGGCTACAAGAAGGTTTGAATGTCCGAGCATAGTTTGTAAAAAGCGGGTAAGAAAAGGTGTGAATGCCCGACAAAGTATGATCAAAAGAGGGAGTGGAGGTTTTCGGCTACAAGAAGGTTTGAATGTCCGACCATAGTTTGTAAAAAGCGGGTAAGAAAAGGTGCGAATGCCCGAACATACACCATCAAAAGAGGGAGCGGAGGTGTTACGCTGAAAGACGGTGTGAATGTGCGACCATAGTTGGTAAAAAGCGGGTAAGAAAAGGTTCGAATGCCCAAATATATACCATCAAAAGCGGAAGCGGAGGTGTTCGGCTGCAAGAAGGTGTGAACGTCCGACCAAAGTTTGTAAAAAGCAGTTAAGAAAAGGTTCGAATATCCAACCAAACATAATCAAAAGTGGGAGCAGAGCTGTTCGACTGCAAGTAGGTGTGAATGTCCACCCATAATTCCTGAAAAATGGGTAAGAAAAGGTGCGAATGCCCAACCATACATCATCAAAAGAAGAAGTGGATGTGTTCTGCTACAAGAAGGTTTGAATGTCCGACCATAGTTTGTAAAAAGTGGGTAAGAAAAAGTTCGAATGCCCGAACATACACCATCAAAAGAGGGAGCGGAGGTGTTCCGCTGTAAGACGGTGTGAATGTCCGACCATAGTTGGTAAAAAGCGGGTAAGAAAAGGTTAAAATACCCGACTGTACACAATCAATAGCGGGAGCGGAGTTGTTCGGCTACAAGAAGGTGTGAAAGTCCGACCATGGTTTGTAAAACGCGGGTAAGACAAGGTGCGAATGCCCGACAAAGTATTATCAAAAGAGGGAGCGGAGTTGTTCGGCTGCAAGGTCTGAATTTCCAACCATAATTTGTAAAAACCGTTGAAGAAAAGCCTCGAATGCCCGAACATACACCATCAAAAGAGGGAGCGGAGGTGTTCCGCTGTAAGACGGTGTGAATATCCGACCATAGTTGGTAAAAAGCGGGTAAGAAAAGGTTAAAATACCCGACTATACACAATCAAAAGCGGGAGCGGAGGTGTTCAGCTGCAAGAAGGTCTGAATGTCCACCAATAATTACTGAAAAATGGGTAAGAAAAGGTGTGAATGCCCAACTATACATCATCAAAAGCAGAAGTGGATGTGTTCGGCCACAAGAAGGTTTGAATGTCCGACCATAGTTTGTAAAAAGCGGGTAAGACAAGGAGCGAATGCCCGACAATGTATGATCAAAAGAGGGAGCGGAGTTGTTCGGCTGCAAGGTCTGAATTTCCAACCATAATTTGTAAAAACCGTTGAAGAAATGCCTCGAAAGCCCGAACATACACCATCAAAAGAGGGAGCGGAGGTGTTCCGCTGTAAGACGGTGTGAATGTCCGACCATAGTTGATAAAAAGCGGGTAAGAAAAGGTTAAAATACCCGACTATACACCATCAAAAGCGGGAGCGGAGGTGTTCAGCTGCAAGAAGGTCTGAATGTCCACCAATAATTACTGAAAAATGGGTAAGAAAAGGTGTGAATGCCCAACTATACATCATCAAAAGCAGAAGTGGATGTGTTCGGCCACAAGAAGGTTTGAATGTCCGACCATAGTTTGTAAAAAGCGGGTAAGAAAAGGTGCGAATGCCCGACAATGTATGATCAAAAGAGGGAGCGGAGGTGTTCCGCTGAAAGACGGTGTGAATGTCAGACCATAGTTGGTAAAAAGCGGGTAAGAAAAGGTTCGAATGCCCGAATATATACCATCAAAAGCGGAAGCGGAGGTGTTCCGCTGTAAGAAGGTGTGAATGTCCGACCATAATTGGTAAAAAGCGGGTAAGAAAAGGTTAAAATACACGACTGTACACAATCAATAGCGGGAGAGGAGTTGTTTGGCTACTAAAAGGTGTGAAAGTCCGACCAAAATTCCTCAAAAATGGGTAAAAAAAAAGGTGCAAATGCCCAACCATACATCATCAAAAGCAGGACTGGATGTGTTCGGCTACAAGAAGGTTTGAATGTCCGAGCATAGTTTGTAAAAAGCGGGTAAGAAAAGGTTTGAATGCCCGAACATACACCATCAAAAGAGGGAGCGGAGGTGTTCCGCCATAAGAAGGTGTGAATGTCCGACCGTAGTTGGTAAAAAGCGGGTAAGAAAAGGTTAAAATGGCCGACTGTACACAATCAATAGCGGGAAGGGATGTGTTCGGCTACAAGAAGGTGTGAAAGTCCGACCATGGTTTGTAAAAAGCGGGTAAGAAAAGGTGCGAATGCCCGACAATGTATGATCAAAAGAGGGAAAGGAGGTTTTCGACTAAAAGAAGGTCTGAATGTCCAACCATAATTTGTAAAAACCGGGGAAGAAAAGGCTCGAAAGCCCGAAATTACACCATCAAAAGCGGGAGCAGAGGGGTTCAGCTGCAAGAAGGTCTGAATGTCCATCAATAATTGCTAGAAAACATGAAAGAAAATGTTCGAATATCAAACCGCACATGATCATAAGTGGGAGCGGAGGTGTTCAGCTGCAAGAAGGTGTGAATGTCCAACCATAATTCCTCAAAAATGGGTAAAAAAAAAGGTGCGAATGCCCAACCATACATCATCAAAAGCAGGACTGGATGTGTTCGGCTACAAGAAGGTTTGAATGTCCGAGCATAGTTTGTAAAAAGCCGGTAAGAAAAGGTTCGAATGCCTGAACATACACCATCAAAAGAGGGAGCGGAGGTGTTCCGCCATAAGGTGTGAATGTCCGACCGTAGTTGGTAAAAAGCGGGTAAGAAAAGGTTAAAATGGCCGACTGTACACAATCAATAGCGGGAAGGGATGTGTTCGGCTACAAGAAGGTGTGAAAGTCCGACCATGTTTTGTAAAAAGCAGTTAAGAAAAGGTGCGAATGCCCGACAATGTATGATCAAAAGAGGGAGTGGAGGTTTTCGGCTGCAAGAAGGTCTGAATGTTCAACCATAATTTGTAAAAACCGGGGAAGAAAAGGCTCGAAAGCCCGACTATACACCATCAAAAGCGGGAGAGGAGGTGTTCAGCTGCAAGAAGGTGTGAATGTCCACCCATAATTCCTGAAAAATGGGTAAAAAAAAGCAGGTGTGAATGTCAGATCATAATTTGCAAAAACCTGATGAGAAATGGTGAGAATGCCCGACTATACACCATCAAATACGGGAGCGGAGGTGTTCGGCTGTGAGTAGGTGTGAATGTCCGACCATACTTGCTGAAAAATATGACAAAGCAGTTTTCACTTGGTTTGAGTGAAGGAATTCATTTTATATCAAAATCCGAAATTGTGTAGAACTCGTGGAAATAAGTTTATTCTCGGATTCCTAAAGGTTTAGTGTTGTTCTTTGGTATACTGCAAAGTAATACTTTCTATTTTGTTGAAACCGATTCAGACATGGATAAATATCAAGGACAAAGCAGTTTTAACTTGGTTTGAGTGAAGGAATTCATTTTATATCAAAATCCGGAATTGTGTAGAACTCGTCAATCGACGCTTATTCTCGGATTTCTGCAAAGGTTTATAGTTGTTCTTTCCTATCCTGCAAAGTACAACGTTCATTTTTTGTTTAAAGCTATTTAGAAATGGATAAATATGAAGGACAAAGCAGTTCCTTCTGTGGGTACAGTAGCTCCCTGAATATGGTGACTGCAGGCCCTGAGCCTGGTGGACATAAGGCCCTCCTGCCCTGTGTTGGGTCCCAGGTTGCGGGGATGCCTATTGCAGCCAGTCTCTGGCTGCCCTCTCCGGGGTGGGAGGGACCAGGCGGATGAATTAATTATTCTGCTAGTTTATATATTTTAAACATAAACAATAAACATTTATAAAACTTCCCTTGGCAAGGCAAATCTATTTGGCATAAAAGGTATTCAGACTACAATTCTGCTGCCATAATGCACAACTCTGGATTTTGATATAAAATGAATTCCTTCACTCAAACCAAGTTAAAACTGCTTTGTCCTGCATATTTATCCATGTCATAATAGCTTTAAACAAAAAAGAACGTTGTACTTTGCAGGATAGGAAAGAACAACACTAAACCTTTAGGAATCCGAGAATAATCTTATTTTCACGAGTTCTACACAATTTCGGATTTTGATATAAAATGAATTCCTTCACTCAAACCAAGTTAAAACTGCTTTGTCCTTCATATTTACCCATGTCTAAATAGCTTTAAACAAAAAAGAACGTAGTACTTTGCAGGATAGGAAAGAACAACACTAGTTTTTTTCAGGAATCCGAGAATAAGCTTCTTTTCACGAGTTCTACACAATTTCGGATTTTGATATAAAATGAATTCCTTCACTCAAACCAAGTTAAAACTGCTTTGTCCTTAATATTTATCCATGTATGAATAGGTTTCAACAAAAAAGAAAGTATTACTTTGCAGTATACCAAAGAACAACACTAAACCTTTAGGAATCCGAGAATAAGCTTCTTGTCACCAATTCTACACAATTTCGGATTTTGATATAAGATGAATTCCTTCACTCAAACCAAGTTAAAACTGCTTTGTCCTTCATATTTACCCATGTCTAAATAGCTTTAAACAAAAAAAGAACGTTGTACTTTGCAGGATAGGAAAGAACAACTCTAAACCTTTTCAGGAATCCGAGAATAAGCGTCGATTGACGAGTTCTACACAATTTCGGATTTTGATATACAATTGAATTCCTTCACTCAAACCAAGTTAAAACTGCTTTGTCCTTCATATTTATCCATGTCTGAATAGGTTTCAACAAAAAAGAAAGTATTACTTTGCAGTATACCAAAGAACAACACTAAACCTTTAGGAATCCGAGAATAAGCTTCTTGTCACCAATTCTACACAATTTCGGATTTTGATATAAGATGAATTCCTTCACTCAAACCAAGTTAAAACTGCTTTGTCCTTCATATTTATCCAAGTCTGAATAGGTTTAAACAAAAAAGAAAGTATTACTTTGCAGTATACCAAAGAACAACACTAAACCTTTAGTAATCCGAGAATAAGCTTATTTTCTCCAGTTCTACACAATTTCGGATTTTGATATAAAATGAATTCCTTAACTCAAACCAAGTTAAAACTGCTTTGTCCTTCATATTTATCCATGTCTGAATCGGTTTCAACAAAATAGAAAGTATTACTTTGCAGTATACCAAAGAATAACACTAAACCTTTAGGAATCCGAGAATAAACTTATTTCCACGAGTTCTACACAATTTCGGATTTTGATATAAAATGAATTCCTTCACTCAAACCAAGTGAAAACTGCTTTGTCATATTTTTCAGCAAGTATGGTCGGACATTCACACCTACTCACAGCCGAACACCTCCGCTCCCGCATTTGATGGTGTATAGTCGGGCATTCTCACCATTTCTCATCAGGTTTTTGCAAATTATGATCTCACATTCACACCTGCTTTTGATGTTGTATGGTTGGGCATTCGCACCTTTTTTATCCATTTTTCAGGAATTATATTATTATATATATTACACCTTCTTGCAGCTGAACAGCTCCTCTCCCGCAAATGATCATGTGCGGTTTGATATTCGAAAATTTTCTTTCATGTTTTCTAGCAATTATTGATGGACATTGAGACCTTCTTACAGCTGAACACCTCTGCTCCCGCTTTTGATGGTGTATAGTCGGGCTTTCGAGCCTTTTCTTCCCCGGTTTTTACAAATTATGGTTGGAAATTCAGACCTTCTTGCAGCCGAAAACCTCCGCTCCCTCTTTTGATCATACATTGTCGGGCATTCGCACCTTTTCTTAACCGCGTTTTACAAACCATGGTCGGACTTTCACACCTTCTTGTAGCCGAACAACTCCGCTCCCACTATTGATTGTGTACAGTCGGGTATTTTAACCTTTTCTTACCCGCTTTTTACCAATTATGGTCGGACATTCACACCGTCTTACAGCGGAACACCTCCGCTCCCTCTTTTGATGGTGTATGTTCTGGCATTCGAACCTTTTCTTACCCACTTTTTACCAACTATGGTCGGACATTCACACCGTCTTACAGCGGAACACCTCCGCTCCCTCTTTTGATGGTGTATGTTCGGGCATTCGAACTTTTTCTTACCCACTTTTTACAAAGTATGGTCGGACATTCAAACCTTCTTGTAGCAGAACACATCCACTTCTTCTTTTGATGATGTATGGTTGGGCATTCGCACCTTTTCTTACCCATTTTTCAGGAATTATGGGTGGACATTCACACCTACTTGCAGTCGAACAGCCCTGCTCCCACTTTTGATTATGTTTGGTTGGATATTCGAACCTTTTCTTAACTGCTTTTTAGAAACTTTGGTCGGACGTTCACACCTTCTTGCAGCCGAACACCTCCGCTTCCGCTTTTGATGGTATATATTCGGGCATTCGAACCTTTTCTTACCCGCTTTTTACCAACTATGGTCGGACATTCGCACCATCTTACAGCGGAACACTTCCGCTCCCTCTTTTGATGGTGTATGTTCGGGCATTCGCACCTTTCCTTACCCACTTTTTACAAACTATGCTCGGACATTCAAACCTTCTTGTAGCCAAACACATCCACTCTTGCTTTTGTTGATGTATGGTTGGGCATTCGAACCTACTTGTTGCCCGCTTTTCATTGATTATGGGTGGACATTCACACCTTGTCGCAGCCAAACACCTCCACTCCCTGTTTTGATCATGTATGGTTGGACATTCGCACCTTTTCTCACCCGCTTTTTGCAAACTATGGTCGGCCATTCACAGCTTCCTCTCCACCATACTTGTATGGTGGGATATTCACACCCACTTGCATCCGAAGACACTTTTGTTGATATTTAGTTGGTCATTCGCACTTATCCTTTTTCAACTCCTATTGATAAAAATCCATTTAATATGTAGTCCTCGCATAGAGGACATATCAGACATTAAACTGATAAGAACAGACTATGCTCGGACATTCAAACCTTCTTGTAGCCGAACACATCCACTTCTTCTTTTGATGATGTATGGTTGGGCATTCGCACCTTTTCTTACCCATTTTTCAGGAATTATGGGTGGACATTCACACCTACTTACAGTCGAACAGCTCTGCTCCCACTTTTGATTATGTTTGGTTGGATATTCGAACCTTTTCTTAACTGCTTTTTAGAAACTTTGGTCGGACGTTCACACCTTCTTGCAGCCGAACACCTCCGCTTCCGCTTTTGATGGTATATATTCGGGCATTCGAACCTTTTCTTACCCGCTTTTTACCAACTATGGTCGGACATTCGCACCATCTTACAGCGGAACACTTCCGCTCCCTCTTTTGATGGTGTATGTTCGGGCATTCGCACCTTTCCTTACCCACTTTTTACAAACTATGCTCGGACATTCAAACCTTCTTGTAGCCAAACACATCCACTCTTGCTTTTGTTGATGTATGGTTGGGCATTCGAACCTACTTGTTGCCCGCTTTTAATTGATTATGGGTGGACATTCACACCTTGTCGCAGCCAAACACCTCCACTCCCTGTTTTGATCATGTATGGTTGGACATTCGCACCTTTTCTCACCCGCTTTTTGCAAACTATGGTCGGCCATTCACAGCTTCCTCTCCACCATACTTGTATGGTGGGATATTCACACCCACTTGCATCCGAAGACACTTTTGTTGATATTTAGTCGGTCATTCGCACTTATCCTTTTTCAACTCCTATTGATAAAAATCCATTTAATATGTAGTCCTCGCATAGAGGACATATCAGACATTAAACTGATAAGAACAGACTATGCTCGGACATTCAAACCTTCTTGTAGCCGAACACATCGAGTCCTGCTTTTGATGATGTATGGTTGGGCATTTGCACCTTTTTTTTTACCCATTTTTGAGGAATTTAGGATGGACATTCACACCTTCTTGCAGCTGAACACCTCCGCTCCCACTTATGATCATGTGCGGTTTGATATTCGAAAATTTTCTTTCATGTTTTCTAGCAATTATTGATGGACATTCAGACCTTCTTGCAGCTGAACCCCTCTGCTCCCGCTTTTGATGGTGTATAGTCGGACTTTCGAGCCTTTTCTTCCCCGGTTTTTACAAATTATGGTTGGACATTCAGACCTTCTTTTAGCCGAAAACCTCCGCTCCTTCTTTTGATCATACATTGTCGGGCATTCGCACCTTTTCTTACCCGCTATTTACAAAACATGGTCGGACTTTCACACCTTCTTGTAGCCGAACACATTCGCTCCCGCTATTGATTGTGCACAGTCGGGTATTTTAACCTTTTCTTACCCACTTTTTACCAACTACGGTCGGACATTCACACCTTCTTATGGCGGAACACCTCCGCTCCCTCTTTTGATGGTGTATGTTCGGGCATTCGAACCTTTTCTTACCCGCTTTTTACAAACTATGCTCGGACATTCAAAACTTCTTGTAGCCGAACACATCCAGTCCTGCTTTTGATGATGTATGGGTGGGCATTCGCACCTTTTTTTTTACCCATTTTTGAGGAATTTTGGTCGGACTTTCACACCTTTTAGTAGCCAAACAACTCCGCTCCCGCTATTTATTGTGTACAGTCGCGTATTTTAACCTTTTCTTACCCGCTTTTTACCAATTATGGTCGGACATTCACACCTTCTTACAGCGGAACCCCTCCGCTCCCTGTTTTGATCATTTATGGTCTGGCAATACTACCTTTTCTTACCCGTTTTTGAGTAATTATGGCTGGACATTCACAGCTTCTTACAGCCGAACACCTGTTCTCCCGCTTTTGATGATGAATGGTCCGGCATTCTTACCTTTTCTAACACATTTTTCAGCAATTATTGTCGGTCATTCACACCTTTCTCATCAGCTTTTTGCAAATTATGATCTGACATTCACACTTACTTGCAGCCGAACACCTCGGCTTCCGCTTTTGATGGTGTATATTTTGGCATTCGAACCTTTTCTTACCCGTTTTTTACAAACCATGGTCGGACTTTCACACCTTCTTTTAGCCGAACAACTCCGCTCCCGCTATTGATTGTGTAGAGTTGGGTATTTTAACCTTTTCTTACCCGCTTTTTACCAACTATGGTCGGACATTCACACCTTCTTACAGCGGAACACCTCCGCTCCCTCTTTTGATGGTGTATGTTCTGGCATTCGAACCTTTTCTTACTCACTTTTTACAAACTATGCTCGGACATTCACACCTTCTTGCAGCGAAACACCTCCGCTCCCTCTTTTGATTGTGTATGTTCGGGCATTCAAACCTTTTCTTACCCGCCTTTTACAAACTATGGTCGGACATTCAAACCTTCTTGTGGCAGAACACATCCACTTCTGCTTTTGATGATGTATAGTTGGGCATTCACACCTTTTCTTACCCATTTTTCAGTAATTATTGGTGGACCTTCAGACCTTCTTGCAGCTGAACACCTCCGCTCCCGCTTTTGATGGTGTATTTTCGGGCATTCGAATTTTTTCTTACCCACTTTTTACAAATTATGGTCAGACATTCAAACCTTCTTGTAGCAGAACACATCTACTTCTTCTTTTGATGATGTATGGTTGGGCATTCGCACCTTTTCTTACCCATTTTTCAGGAATTATGGGTGGACATTCACACCTACTTGCAGTCAAACAGCTCTGCTCCCACTTTTGATTATGTTTGGTTGGATATTCGAACCTTTTCTTAACTGCTTTTTACAAACTTTGGTTGGACGTTTACACCTTCTTGTAGCCGAACACCTCCACTTCCGCTTTTGATGGTATATATTCGGGCATTCGAACCTTTTCTTACCCGCTTTTTACCAACTATGGTCGGACATTCACACCGTCTTTCAGCGGAACACCTCCGCTCCCTCTTTTGATGGTGTATGTTCGGGCATTCGCACTTTTTCTTACCCGCTTTTTACAAACTATGGTCGGACATTCAAACCTTCTTGTAGCCGAAAACCTCCACTCCCTCTTTTGATCATACATTGTCGGGCATTCGCACCTTTTCTTACCCGCTTTTTACAAACTATGGTCGGACATTCAAACCTTCTTGTGGCCGAACACATCCACTTCTGCTTTTGATGATGTATAGTTGGGCATTCACACCTTTTCTTACCCATTTTTGAGTAATTATTGGTGGACATTCAGACATTCTTGCAGCTGAACACCTCCGCTCCCGCTTTTGATTGTGTATAGTCGGGCTTTCGAGGCTTTTCTTCCCTTGTTTTTACAAATTATGGTTGGAAATTCAGACCTTGCAGCCGAACAACTCCGCTCCCTCTTTTGATCATACATTGTCGGGCATTCGCAACTTGACTTACCCGCGTTTTACAAACCACGGTCGGACTTTCACACCTTCTTGTAGCCGAACAACTCCGCTCCCGCTATTGATTGTGTACAGTCGGGTATTTTAACCTTTTCTTACCCGCTTTTTACCAACTATGGTCGGACATTCACACCGTCTTACAGCGGAACACCTCCACTCCCTCTTTTGATGGTGTATGTTCAGGCATTCAAACTTTTTCTTACCCACTTTTTACAAACTATGGTCGGCTATTCAAACCTTGTAGCAGAACACATCCACTTCTTCTTTTGATGATGTATGGTTGGGCATTCGCACCTTTTCTTACCCATTTTTCAGGAATTATGGGTGGACATTCACACCTACTTGCAGTCGAACAGCTCTGCTCCCACTTTTGATTATGTTTGGTTGGATATTCGAACCTTTTCTTAACTGCTTTTTACAGACTTTGGTCGGACGTTCACACCTTCTTGCAGCCGAACACCTCCGCTTCCGCTTTTGATGGTATATATTTGGGCATTCGAAACCTTTTCTTACCCGCTTTTTACAAACTATGGTCGGACATTCACACCGTCTTTCAGCGGAACACCTCCGCTCCCTCTTTTGATGGTGTATGTTCGGGCATTCGCACCTTTTCTTACCCACTTTTTACAAACTATGGTCGGACATTCAAACCTTCTTGTAGCCGAAAACCTCCACTCCCTCTTTTGATCATACATTGTCGGGCATTCGCACCTTTTCTTACCCGCTTTTTACAAACTATGGTCAGACATTCAAACCTTCTTGTGGCCGAACACATCCACTTCTGCTTTTGATGATGTATAGTTGGGCATTCACACCTTTTCTTACCCATTTTTCAGTAATTATTGGTGGACATTCAGACCTTCTTGCAGCTGAACACCTCCGCTCCCGCTTTTGATGGTGTATAGTCGGGTATTTTAACCTTTTCTTACCCGCTTTTTACCAACTATGGTCGGACATTCACACCGTCTTACAGCGGAACACCTCCGCTCCCTCTTTTGATGGTGTATGTTCGGGCTTTCGAGGCATTTCTTCAACGGTTTTTACAAATTATGGTTGGAAATTCAGACCTTGCAGCCGAACAACTCCGCTCCCTCTTTTGATCATACATTGTCGGGCATTCGCTCCTTGTCTTACCCGCTTTTTACAAACTATGCTCGGACATTCAAACCTTCTTGTAGCCAAACACATCCACTCCTGCTTTTGTTGATGTATGGTTGGGCTTTCGAACCTACTTGTTGCCCGCTTTTCATTAATTATGGGTGGACATTCACACCTTGTCGCAGCCAAACACCTCCGCTCCCTGTTTTGATCATGTATGTTTGGACATTCGCACCTTTTCTCACCCGCTTTTTGCAAACTATGGTCGGCCATTCACAGCTTCCTCTCCACCATACTTGTATGGTGGGATATTCAGACCCACTTGCATCCGAAGACCTCCGCCCCCACTTTTGTTGATATTTAGTCGGTCATTCACACCTTACCCGTTTTCTTGCAGCCAAACACCTCTGATCTCGCTTTTGATGATGTAAGATTGGGCATTCAGACCTTGCTTTTCCTGCTTTTCACCAACTATAGACGGACATTCACACCTTCTTGCAGCCGAACACTTCCGCTCCACCTTTTAGGTTTCTATCACACCTTTTTTTTCACCGCATTTTATAGATTATGGTTGGAAATTCTCAACCACTCATCCGAAGACCTCTCCTCCCGCTTTTGTTAATATATTTGAACTTTAGTCAGACATTCACACCTACTTGCAGCCGAACACCACCTCTCTAGCTTTTGATGATGTATGGTCCGGCATTCTTACCGTTTCTAACACATTTTCCAGCAATTATGGTAGGACATTCACACCTTCTTGCAGCTGAACACCTCCTCTCCCACTTATGATCATGTGCGGATTGATTTTCGAAAATTTTCTTTCATGTTTTCTAGCAATTAATGATGGACATTTAGACCTTCTTGCAGCTGACCACCTCCGCTCCCGCTTTTGATCATACATTGTCAGGCATTCGCGCCTTGTCTTACCCGCTTTTTACAAACTTTAGTCAAACATTCACACCTTTTTGCAGCCGAACACAGTTTTTTGCAGCCGAATTTGGGCATTCGAACCTTTTCATACCCACTTTTTACCAACTATGGTCGGACATTCACACCGTCTTACAGCGGAAAACCTCCGCTCCCTCTCTTGATGGTGTATGTTCGGGCATTCGAACCTTTTCTTACCCGCTTTTTACAAACTATGCTCGGACATTCAAACCTTCTTGTAGCCGAACACATCCACTCCTGCTTTTGATGATGTATGGTTGGGCATTCGAACCTACTTGTTGCCCGCTTTTCATTAATTATGGGTGGACATTCACACCTTGTCGCAGCCAAACACCTCCGCTCCCTGTTTTGATCATGTATGGTTGGACATTGGCACCTTTTCTCACCCGCTTTTTGCAAACTATGGTCGGCCATTCACAGCTTCCTCTCCACCATACTTGTATGGTGGGATATTCACACCTACTTGCATCCGAAGACCTCCGCCCCCACTTTTGTTGATATTTAGTCGGTCATTCGTACCTTACCCGCTTTTGGCAAACTATGGCCTTCTTGCAGCCAAAAACCTCTGATCTCGCTTTTGATGATGTAAGGTTGGGCATTCAGACCTTGCTTCACCTGCTTTTCACCAAATATAGTCGGACATTCACACCTTCTTGCAGCCGAACACTTCCGCTCCACCTTTAAGTTTTCTATGGGGCATTCGCACCTTTTTTTTCACTGCATTTTATAAAAACACCACAGGAACACCGAGGCTTTGTTCTGAGCGCTCATTCGGTGTCGCGTTTCTTTCAAGCAATTCTCCCGGTTAGCCCGCACTCGGCTCGCTCCCAGAGCCGTGTTAAAGTCTACTTCGCATTCACTCTCTTTTCTCAGCAGACAAAAAGAAAGTTTCATCTTGGGCTTCCTGAAACTTCCATCCTGCACCACTGTTTGCTTTTTCACAAGAGCAGAGGAGAGCGCACCGTTCCCAGCGGCACTACAGTACCGGGTCGATGCTTGGAGTGAACGGAGCAAGCTCCTTTTTCAACTCCTATTGATACAAATCCATTTAATATGTAGTCCTTCCATAGACATATCACATATTAAACTGATAAGTACAGATACTACACTTGATCTTAGCCAAAAGGCCGAGAAGCGATATCTGTCCACTGGTTCACGTCCGAGGGCCCTTCCTGGCACAATGCGCACTTGTAGCGGTGTTCTTTTTATGGCCATAGTGTCTCTTTGCACCTCCGCCCACCCGCTGCACTGAGCACTCTTCAGCCCTTTTAAATGGTATAACTTTACACTACCGCACGCTCCAGCGAGCACCATTCAAGCAACAACTTTGCACTCCAGCTTCGAACATCGGCACAGTCGCAACAAGTAAGGCGACTCTACTCAGAGAAGTCACTCTGCACATTAACAAGATTTCTTTTGCTCAGACAGAAAGGGCTTCACCCCCAAAGGTAAAGCCTGCCAAAAACAGAAACAATTCATTAGTGCTGCTCTCCACAGAAGTCTTTAGTAAAAGGCGAAAGACTTGTACGTTATGAAGAGAAACCAGAGTACGATTATCCATCACTGCGGGAGCAGGGCATCAGGCTAGTTGGCATAGCCACCTTCCCCATGGTGAGCTTTTCTTGGTTGAGACGCTTGCTACCCCCCCTTGCTCCTCGGCTGACCAAGTAGGAACAATCTGGCCCTATTCGATGGCTGCCTTGTCTTTTACTCTGTGCAAAAGACAAGGCAGCCACAAACAACACGGGAACACCGTATTGAGGCTTTGTTCTGACCGCTCATTCGGTGTCGCATTTCTTTCAAGCAATTCTCCCGGTTAGCCCGCACACGGCTCGCTCCCAGAGCCGTGTTAAAGTCTGCTTCGCATTCACTCTCTTTTCTCAGCAGATTAAAAGAAAGTTTCATCTTGGGCTCCCTGAAACTTCCATCCTGCACCGCTGTTTGCTTTTTCACAAGAGCAGAGGAGAGCGCACCGTTCCCAGCGGCACTGCAGTACCGGGTCGATGCTTGGAGTGAACGGAGCAAGCTCCTTTTTCAACTCCTATTGATAAAAATCCATTTAATATGTAGTCCTCGCATAGAGGACATATCAGACATTAAACTGATAAGAACAGATACTACACTTGATCTTAGCCAAAAGGCAGAGAAGCGATAACTGTCCACTGGTTCACGTCCGAGGGCCCTTCCTGGCACAATGTGCATCTGCTTATGCACGTGGAAATATTTCAGACCGTTTGGTAAAAACCTCTGTTGTCACTGAGCAGAATCGTTTCCCTTAACATTAATTTAGTTCAATGAAATCTACACAATAATGAAATAATGAAATTCAAACAAATATGTTGAAAAAGATACACTGGCTTAGGGAATTATCTTCGTTTTGGTCTTAGATTGCCCTGTGGAATGTATTTTGCACATATTTGACCTGCTAGACAAAACTTTATTCATTTATTTATTCTAAAAAAAAATTTCAATAATTAGTAAAACCATATGCTGTAAAAACCTTGTTCATTATTGCTTCCATCACTCCTGTTGAGACATGACATGGTCTGTGGCTCAATACTGCAGCATATTTATACAAATTCTTTGGCAGTATGGTTTTCCTTCCGGTCATTCATACGAGTCTATTGTAGATGGCAATTGAATAACATCTCATAATGCTAAAATATTTGTAGTTTATACATTTAGCTGTGGATGTCAACATACCTGTTTTTCCAATGCTGTGTTAACACATGTACAGTTGAGAAGGCATACTGACTGTCAGTGTAAACGTTAACAACCTTTTTGTTATTTAATTTACAAGCTTCAGTTAAAGCTACCAATTCGACTGCTTGAACAGAGTAATTTTTTGGTAGTGGTTGTTTTAAGAAAACTTCAGTTTCTGTTACTATTGCAAATCCTGTAGCATTTGTGCCATCAGGGTTTTTTTCCTTGATCTGTTGAATAAATATAGTTATTTCTGCATTTTCATAACGTATATCAGTTAAGTCTGGCCTGGGTAAAACACTGATGGTTATTTCTGACATGCAATCATGAGGCTTTCCATCTGTGGGGTAGGTAGCAGTGTGGATGGATTAAGTGTAGCACATCTCTCGACAACAAGGTGTGGCTGTGAAAGAAGAACTGTTATGTAGGAGAGATGTCTGGTAAAGATATTTTGTTAAGTAACCATATCACAGCCACTGCATGAGGTACCTTAAGTGTTAATGGGTAAAATAACACCATTATTGTTGATGCCTGCACTGCCAATGGCTTCTGGCCATTGATTCAAAAGTACGATCTCGTCCCTTTTTCCCCCTTTCAGTGGACACTGGCCCCTAATTACCGCAATTCAGCAGGGGGTCTTTCATTAGGAGTACTGGACTCCCCCGTGCACGGTTTCAGCTCCGACCCTGGACAGCGGAAAAAACGTTGAGATCTGGTTTGAGGACCCAATTGTTGAGAAAAGTCTCTCAATGAGACTCAGAGTTGCTGGAGTCAGTTAATGCAAAGGTTTAATCTTGCAGCAAGTTCAAGAATGTGTGTGTGTATGGGTGTATGTGTGCGAACGTGTGTGAGTTTGTGTGAGTTTAAAGAACCTGTTATCCACTGGCAGGTCTTAACTAGTATGGCACGGGTCCAGCCTGTCTCATCTTTTTTGGAAGGTCCAGCGCTCGGCCGTAACCCTTCTGTCTCTTTGGACTCTCACATACATTCGGTTAATCATAGAAAAACGAGAACAAAACTTTTTAGCCCCTTAAATTCATAAAACAGACATGGTGCAGTTATTTCCATTCTAGAAAATAAGAGTAATCACCACCATTCCTATAAATTCTGGATATTCTAACAATCTGAATCTTTTTTAAATGTTCGATGAAGCCCTTTGCTGTTCTGTTTAGAGACTCAGCTGATCATAAACCAAGTTTTGCTCTTGAACCAAGCTTCTAAACTCTTCACCTTTTTCATTTCTCAGTTAGTATTCACTTTAAAACTGATTAAAAGAAAAATTAAATGAATACCTATCAACAAATGTGGGATCTAAACTCTAGTGCTTCCTCTAAAATAATTTCCTTTCTCAATTCAGAAATGTGTGTGTGTAAGTCACAACACCCGTGACACCAAAACGGCTTTCTTTTCTCTCTTTTCTCTACACTCTGCACTGTGAGCACACACACCAAATCAGAAAGGCTTTTTTCTCTCTTTTCTACATTATGGACTGTGGGGACACAAAACCGCTCTCTCTTTTTTTTTTTGATTGTGTGCCAGGGCGTTGTTAGATTATGCTTAAGATACGAATGGGTTTATCAGTCACATCAGAATCCATACATACTGATCCTCCTGTAATAAAATGGTCGGATCTTATCAAACACACTTTGTTTCTTGTGACAAGTCAGCGAAACAGCGTATACACGTCAAGACACTGAATCAAGTTTGCCACAAGAACTCATAAGTTTGGCAGTATTGCTCTGCCGTCAGCAATCATACACCCATTTTATTTTCATGAGACATGTGCAGGCACCTGTTCATCTACTGTTCTATCACTATGAATTAGTTTATCTATTATCAATAAGGATACTTCTACAACTACTATCAAAGTATGTCCGGACTTCTTATGTTGTCAGTTGCTATATATGAATAAGTGGGTTGCTACTGAAAAGCATTAAGCATCTCACACAGCCCAAACATATAACATTTCAGGACACACCACACAGTTAACAACCACAGTGAAGCGTGTCAAAGCCCAAACATGTAACATTCAACAGGACATTTACACAACACATTCAAATCAAACAGTCAGACAACATACAAGAACCTATACCCCAGCCGGCATTGCTCCCTGCCTATTTTCCTACAACTCACTATGTGTGCGCACACCTTTATTCACAAACTCTTCAACTTATACTCTTTTACCAAAGCTGCTACAGCTCGATTGGCCAAATACCCTTAGATCCTATTTCGGTGAATTTGACATCTGCCTTGCATGTAACAGATTCGCGGTTTAGCAGTTTTAATTTAGTTTGAGTGAAGGAATTCATTTTATAGCAAAATCCGAAATCGTGAAGAACTCATGGAAGTAAGCTTATTCTTGGATTCCTGAATCTTTAGATTTGCTCTTTCTTTTACTGCAAAGTACAATGTTGAGCAGCACTAATGAGTTGTTTCTATTTTTGGCAGGCTTTACCTTTGCGGATGAAGCCCTTTCTGTCAGTGCAAAAGAAATCTTGTTACTGTGCAGAGTGACTTCTCTGAGTAGAGTCGCCTTACTTGTTGCGACTGTGCCGATGTTCGAAGCTGGGAGTGCAAAGTTGTTGCTTGAATGGTGCTCGCTGGAGCGTGCGGTAGTGTAAAGTTATACCATTTAAAAGGGCTGAAGAGTGCTCAGTGCAGCGGGTGGGCGGAGGTGCAAAGTGACACTATGGCCATAAAAAGAACACCGCTACAAGTGCGCATGGTGCCAGGAAGGGCCCTCGGACGTGAACCAGTGGACAGTTATCGCTTCTCGGCCTTTTGGCTAAGATCAAGTGTAGTATCTGTTCTTATCAGTTTAATGTCTGATGTGTCCTCTATGCGAGGACTACATATTAAATGGATTTTTATCAATAGGAGTTAAAAAAGGAGCTTGCTCCATTCACTCCAAGCATCGACCCGGTACTGCAGTGCCGCTGGGAATGGTGCGCTCTCCTCTGCTCTTGTGAAAAAGCAAACAGCGGTGCAGGATGGAAGTTTCAGGGAGCCCAAGATGAAACTTTCTTTTTGTCTGCTGAGAAAAGAGAGTGAATGCGAAGTAGACTTTAACACGGCTCTGGGAGCGAGCCGAGTGCGGGCTAACCAGGAGAATTGCTTGAAAGAAACGCGACACCGAATGAGCGGTCAGAACAAAGCCTCAATACGGTGTTCCCGTGTTGTTTGTGGCTGCCTTGTCTTTTGCACAGAGTAAAAGACAAGGCAGCCATCGAACAGGGCCCGATTGTTCCTACTTGGTCAGCTGAGGAGCAAGGGGGGGGATCAAGCGTCTCAACCAAGCAAAGCTCACCATGGGGAAGGTGGCTATGCCAACTAGCCTGATGCCCTGCTCCCGCAGTGATGGATAATCGTACTCTGGTTTCTCTTCATAATGTACAAGTCTTTCGCCTTTTACTAAAGACTTCCGTGGAGAGCAGCACTAATGAATTGTTTCTATTTTTGGCAGGCTTTACCTTTGCGGGTGAAGCCCTTTCTGTCTGTGCAAAAGAAATCTTGTTACTGTGCAGAGTGACTTCTCTGAGTAGAGTCGCCTTACTTGTTGCGACTGTGCCGATGTTCGAAGCTGGAGTGCAAAGTTGTTGCTTGAATGGTGCTCGCTGGAGCGTGCGGTAGTGTAAAGTTATACCATTTAAAAGGGCTGAAGAGTGCTCAGTGCAGCGGGTGGGCGGAGGTGCGGAATGCGAAGTAGACTTTAACACGGCTCTGGAAGCGAGCCGAGTGCGGGCTAACCAGGAGAATTGCTTGAAAGAAACGCGACACCGAATGAGCGGTCAGAACAAAGCCTCAATACGGTGTTCCTGTGGTGTTTTTATAAAATGCGATGCAAAAAAAGGTGTGAATGCCCCATAGAAAACTAAAAGGTGGAGCGGAAGTGTTCGGCTGCAAGAAGGTGTGAATGTCCGACTATATTTGGTGAAAAGCAGGTGAAGCAAGGTCTGAATATCCAACCTTACATCATCAAATGCGAGATCAGAGGTTTTTGGCTGCAAGAAGGCCATAGTTTGCCAAAAGTGGGTAAGGTGCGAATGACCGACTAAATATCAACAAAAGTGGGGGCGGAGGTCTTCGGATGCAAGTGGGTGTGAATATCCCACCATACAAGTATGGTGGAGAGGAAGCTGTGAATGGCCGACCATAGTTTGCAAAAAGCGGGTGAGAAAAGGTGCGAATGTCCAACCATACTTGATCAAAACAGGGAGCGGAGGTGTTTGGCTGCGACAAGGTGTGAATGTCCACCCATAATTAATGAAAAGCGGGCAACAAGTAGGTTCGAATGCCCAACCATACATCATCAAAAGCAGGAGTGGATGTGTTCGGCTACAAGAAGGTTTGTATGTCCGAGCATAGTTTGTAAAAAGCGGGTAAGAAAAGGTTCGAATGCCCGAACATACACCATCAAAAGAGGGAGCGGAGGTGTTCCGCTGTAAGACGGTGTGAATGTCCGACCATAGTTGGTAAAAAGTGGGTATGAAAAGGTTCGAATGCCCAAATTCGGCTGCAAAAAACTGTGTTCGGCTGCAAAAAGGTGTGAATGTTTGACTAAAGTTTGTAAAAAGCGGGTAAGACAAGGTTCGAATGCCTGACAATGTATGATCAAAAGCGGGAGCGGAGGTGTTCAGCTGCAAGGTCTAAATGTCCATCATTAATTGCTAGAAAACATGAAAGAAAATTTTCGAAAATCAATCCGCACATGATCATAAGTGGGAGAGGAGGTGTTCAGCTGCAAGAAGGTGTGAATGTCCTACCATAATTGCTGAAAAATGTGTTATAAACGGTAAGAATGCCGGACCATACATCATCAAAAGCTAGAGAGGTGGTGTTCGGCTGCAAGTAGGTGTGAATGTCTGACTAAAGTTCAAATATATTAACAAAAGCGGGAGGAGAGGTCTTCGGATGAGTGGTTGAGAATTTCCAACCATAATCTATAAAATGCGGTGAAAAAAAAGGTGTGATAGAAACCTAAAAGGTGGAGCGGAAGTGTTCGGCTGCAAGAAGGTGTGAATGTCCGTCTATGGTTGGTGAAAAGCAGGAAAAGCAAGGTCTGAATGCCCAATCTTACATCATCAAAAGCGAGATCAGAGGTGTTTGGCTGCAAGAAAACGGGTAAGGTGTGAATGACCGACTAAATATCAACAAAAGTGGGGGCGGAGGTCTTCGGATGCAAGTGGGTGTGAATATCCCACCATACAAGTATGGTGGAGAGGAAGCTGTGAATGTCCGACCATGGTTTGTAAAACGCGGGTAAGACAAGGTGCGAATGCCCGACAATGTATGATCAAAAGAGGGAGCGGAGGTGTTTGGCTGCAAGGTCTGAATTTCCAACCATAATTTGTAAACACCGTTGAAGAAAAGCCTCGAAAGCCCGACTATACACCATCAAAAGCGGGAGCAGAGGTGTTCAGCTGCAAGAAGGTCTGAATGTCCACCAATAATTACTGAAAAATGGGTAAGAAAAGGTGTGAATGCCCAACTATACATCATCAAAAGCAGAAGTGGATGTGTTCGGCCACAAGAAGGTTTGAATGTCCGACCATAGTTTGTAAAAGGCGGGTAAGAAAAGGTTCGAATGCCCGAACATACACAATCAAAAGAGGGAGCGGAGGTGTTTCGCTGCAAGAAGGTGTGAATGTCCGAGCATAGTTTGTAAAAAGTGGGTAAGAAAAGGTTCGAATGCCAGAACATACACCATCAAAAGAGGGAGCGGAGGTGTTCCGCTGTAAGAAGGTGTGAATGTCCGACCATAGTTGGTAAAAAGCGGGTAAGAAAAGGTTAAAATACCCGACTCTACACAATCAATAGCGGGAGCGGAGTTGTTCGGCTAAAAGAAGGTGTGAAAGTCCGATCATGGTTTGTAAAAAGCGGGTAAGAAAAGGTTCGAATGCAAAAATATACACCATCAAAAGTGGAAGCCGAGGTGTTCGGCTGCAAGTAGGTGTGAATGTCCACCCATAATTAATGAAAAGCGGGCAACAAGTAGGTTCGAATGCCCAACCATACATCAACAAAAGCAGGAGTGGATATGTTTGGCTACAAGAAGGTTTGAATGTCCGACCATAGTTTGTAAAAAGCGGGTAAGAAAAGGTGCGAATGCCAGAACATACACCATCAAAAGAGGGAGCGGAGGTGTTCCGCTGTAAGATGGTGCGAATGTCCGACCATAGTTGGTAAAAAGCGGGTAAGACAAGGTTCGAATGCCCGAATATATACCATCAAAAGCGGAAGCGGAGGTGTTCGGCTGCAAGAAGGTGTGAACGTCCGACCAAAGTTTGTAAAAAGCAGTTAAGAAAAGGTTCGAATATCCAACCAAACATAATCAAAAGTGGGAGCAGAGCTGTTCGACTGCAAGTAGGTGTGAATGTCCACCCATAATACCTGAAAAATGGGTAAAAAAAAGGTGCGAATGCCCAACCATACATCATGAAAAGCAGGAGTGCATGTGTTCGGCTACAAGAAGGTGTGAACGTCCAACCAAAGTTTGTAAAAAGCAGTTAAGAAAAGGTTCGAATATCCAACCATACATAATCAAAAGCGGGAGCAGAGCTGTTCGACTGCAAGTAGGTGTGAATGTCAGATCATAATTTGCAAAAAGCTGATGAGAAAGGGTGAGAATGCCCGACTATACACCATCAAATGCGGTAGCGGAGTTGTTCGGCTGTGAGTAGGTGTGAATCTCCAACCATAATTGCTGAAAAATGTGTTAGAAAAGGTAAAAATGCCGGTCCATACATAATCAAAATCGGGAGAGGTGGTGTTCAGCTGCAAGAAGGTCTAAATGTCCATCAATAATTGCTAGAAAACATGAAAGAAAATTTTCGAAAATCAAACCACACATGATCATAAGTGGGAGAGGAGGTGTTCAGCTGCAAGAAGGTGTGAATGTCCACCCATAATACCTGAAAAATGGGTAAAAAAAAGGTGCGAATGCCCAACCATACATCATCAAAAGCAGGAGTGCATGTGTTCGGCTACAAGAAGGTGTGAACGTCCAACCAAAGTTTGTAAAAAGCAGTTAAGAAAAGGTTCGAATATCCAACCATACATAATCAAAAGCGGGAGCAGAGCTGTTCGACTGCAAGTAGGTGTGAATGTCAGATCATAATTTGCAAAAAGCTGATGAGAAAGGGTGAGAATGCCCGACTATACACCATCAAATGCGGGAGCGGAGTTGTTCGGCTGTGAGTAGGTGTGAATCTCCAACCATAAGTGCTGAAAAATGTGTTAGAAAAGGTAAGAATGCCGGTCCATACATCATCAAAAGCGAGAGAGGTTGTGTTCGGCTGCAAGTAGGTGTGAATGTCCAGCCATAATTACTCACAAACGGGTAAGAAAAGGTACTATTGCCAGACCATATATGATCAAAACAGGGAGCGGAGGTGGTTCAGCTGCAAGAAGGTTTGAATGTCCGACTAAAGTTCAAATATATTAACAAAAGCGGGAGGAGAGGTCTTCGGATGAGAGTGGTTGAAAATTTCCAACCATAATGTATAAAATGCGGTGAAAAAAAGGTGTGATAGAACACTAAAAGGTGGAGCGGAAGTGTTCGGCTGCAAGAAGGTGTGAATGTCCGACTATATTTGGTGAAAAGCAGGTGAAGCAAGGTCTGAATGCCCAACCTTACATCATCAAAAGCGAGATCAGAGGTGTTTGGCTGCAAGAAGGCCATAGTTTGCCAAAAGCGGGTAAGGTGCGAATGTCCGACTAAATATCAACAAAATTTGGGGCGGAGGTCTTCGGATGCAAGTGGGTGTGAATGTCCGACTAAATATCAACAAAATTTGGGGCGGAGGTCTTCGGATGCAAGTGGGTGTGAATGTCCGACTATATTTGGTGAAAAGCAGGTGCAGCAAGGTCTGAATGCCCAACCTTACATCATCAAAAGCGAGATCAGAGGTGTTTGGCTGCAAGAAGGCCATAGTTTGCCAAAAGCGGGTAAGGTGCGAATGACCGACTAAATATCAACAAAAGTGGGGGCGGAGGTCTTCGGATGCAAGTTGGTGTGAATATCCCACCATACAAGTATGGTGGAGAGGAAGCTGTGAATGGCCGACCATAGTAAAAGGCGAGTGAGAGAAGGTGCGAATGTCAAACCATACATAATCAAAACAGGGAGCGGAGGTGTTCTGCTGTAAGAAGGTGTGAATGTCCAACCATAGTTGGTAAAAAGCGGATAAGAAAAGGTTAAAATACCCGACTGTACACAATCAATAGCGGGAGCGGAGTTGTTCGGCTACTAAAAGGTGTGAAAGTCCGACCCTGGTTTGTAAAAAGCGGGTAAGAAAAGGTTCGAATGCCCGAACATACACCATCAAAAGAGGGAGCGGAGGTGTTCCGCTGTAAGACGGTGTGAATGTCCGATCATAGTTTGTAAAAAGCGGGTAAGAAAAGGTTAAAATACCCGACTGTACACAATCAAAAGAGGGAGCGGAGTTGTTCAGCTAAGAGAAGGTGTGAAAGTCCGACCATGGTTTGTAAAAAGCGGGTAAGAAAAGGTTCGTATGCCCGAATATACACTATCAAAACCGGAAGCGTAGGTGTTCGGCTGCAAGAAGGTGTGAACGTCGGACCAAAGTTTGTAAAAAAAGCAGTTAAGAAAAGGTTCGAATATCTAACCAAACATAATCAAAAGCGGGAGCAGAGCTGTTCGACTGCAAGTAGGTGTGAATGTCAGAGAATAATTTGCAAAAAGCTGATGAGAAAGGGTGAGAAATCCCGACTATACACCATCAAATGCGGTAGCGGAGTTGTTCGGCTGTGAGTAGGTGTGATTCTCCAACCATAATTGCTGAAAAATGTGTTAGAAAAGGTAAGAATGCCGGTCCATACATCATCAAAAGCGGGAGAGGTGGTGTTCGGCTGCAAGTAGGTGTGAATGTCCATTAATAATTGCTTTAAAACATGAAAGAAAATTTTCAAATATCAAACCTTACATGATCATTAGCGGGAGAGGAGGTGTTCAGCTGCAAGAAGATGTGAATATCCACCCATAATTACTGAAAAATGGGTAGGAAAAGATGCGAATGTCCAACCATAAATCATCAAAAGCAGGAGTGGAGTTGTTCAGCTACAAGAAGGTATGAAAGTCCAACCATGGTTTGTAAAAAGCGGGTAAGAGAAGGTTCGAATACCCGAATATATACCATCAAAAGCGGAAGCGGGGGTGTTCGGCTGCAAGAAGGTGTGAACGTCCGACCAAAGTTTGTAAAAAGCAGTTAAGAAAAGGTTTGAATATCCAACCGAACATAATCAAAAGCGGGAGCAGAGCTGTTCGACTGCAAGTAGGTGTGAATGTCCAACCATAATTGCTGAAAAATGTGATAGAAAAGACTAGAATGCCGGACAATACATCATCAAAAGCGGGAGAGGTGGTTTTTCGGCTGCAAGTAGGTGTGAATGTCCAGCCATAATTACTCACAAACGGGGGAAGAAAAGGTAGTATTTCCAGACCACACATGATCAAAACAGGGAATGGAGGTGGTTCAGCTGCAAGGTGTGAATGTCTGACTAAAGTTTGTAAAAACCGTTTAAGACAAGGGGCGAATGCCCGACAATGTATGATCAAAAGAGGGAGCGGAGGTTTTCGGCTGCAAGGTCTGAATGTCCAACCATAATTTGTAAAAATCGGGGAAGAAAAGGCTCGAAAGCCCGACTATACACCATCAAAAGTGGGAGCAGAGGTGTTCAGGTGCAAGAAGGTGTGAATGTCCGACCAAAAATTACTGAAAAATGGGTAAGAAAAGGTGCGAATGCCAAATCATACATCATCAAAAGCAGGAGCGGCTGTGTTCGGCTACAAGAAGGTTTGAATGTCCAACCATAGTAAGTAATAGGTGGGTAAGGAAAGGCTCGAATGCCCGACTATATACCATCAAAAGCGGAAGCGGAGGTGTTCGGCTGCAAGACGTGTGAACGTCCGACCAAAGTTTGTAAAAAGCAGTTAAGAAAATGTTCGAATATCCAACCAAACATAATCAAAAGCGGGAGCAGAGCTGTTCGACTGCAAGTAGGTGTGAATATCAGATCATAATTTGCAAAAAGCTGTTGAGAAAGGGTGAGAATGCCCGACTATACACTATCAAATGTGGGAGCGGAGGTGTTCGTCTGTGAGTAGGTGTGAATGTCCGACCATAATTGCTGAAAAATGTGTTAGAAAAGGTAAGAATGCCGGACCATATATCATCAAAAGCGGGAGAGGTTGTGTTCGGCTGCAAGAAGGTGTGAATGTTCAGCCATAATTACTCACAAACGGGTAAGAAAAGGTACTATTGCCAGACCATATATGATCAAAACAGGGAGCGGAGGTGGTTCAGCTGCAAGAAGGTTTGAATGTCCGACTAAAGTTTGTAAAAAGCGGGTAAGACAAGGTGTGAATGCCCGACAATGTATGATCAAAAGAGGAGCGGAGGTTTTCGGCTGCAAGAAGGTCTGAATGTCCACCCATAATTACTGAAAAATGGGTAAGAAAAGGTGCGAAAGCCCAACCGCACATGATCATAAGTGGATGAGAAGGTGTTCGACTGCAAGTAGGTGTGAATGTAAGATCATAATTTGTAAAAAGCGGGTAAGAAAAGGTAAGAATGCCCAACCATAAATTATCAAAAGCGGCAGCAGAGTTTCGGCTGGTATATATCAATGTCTAGATAGATTTCAACAGAAAACAACGTTGTACTTTGCAGTAGAAGAAAGTGCAAATCAAAAGTTTTAGGAATCCGAGAATAAGCTTATTTTCATGAGTTCTGCACGATTTCGGATTTTATGTATAAAATGAATTTCTTCACGCAAACTAAGTTAACACTGCTTTGTCCTTTATATGTACCCATTTCTACATATATTTCAAGCATAAACTTCCTCATACTACCCTGAATGAGAAAGAGCCACACTTGTGATTAAGCCATACGCCCCCTGAGGAGTTCTGCATGGTTTGGGATTTTATCTATAAAATTAATTCCTTCACTCAAACTATGTTAAAACAGCTTTTACCTTCATATTTATCAATGTCTCGATAGATTTAAACAAAAAAACAACGTTGTACTTTGCAATAAAAGAAAGAGCAAATCAAAAGTTTTAGGAATCCGAGAATAAGCTTATTTTCATGAGTTCTGCACGATTTCGGATTTTATGTATAAAATGAATTCATTCACTCAAACCAAGTTAAAACTGCTTTTTCCTTCATATTTATCAATGTCTAGATCGACTTCAACAAAAAACAACATTGTATTTTGCAGTAGAAGAAAGAGCAAAACTGAAGGATCAGGAATCCGAGAATAAGCTTCTTTTCATACGTTCTGCATGATTTGGGATTTTATGTATAAAATGAATTCCTTCACTCAAACTAAGTTAGCACTGCTTTGTCCTTCATATGTACCCATTTCTACATATATTTTAAGCATAAACTTCCTCATACTACCCTGAATGAGAAAGAACCACACTTGTGATTAAGCCATACGCCCCTTTTGAGGAGTTCTGCATGATTTGGGATTTTATCTATAAAATCAATTCCTTCACTCAAACTATGTTAAAACGTCTTTTACCTTCATATTTATCAATGTCTCGATAGATTTAAACAAAAAAACAACGTTGTACTTTGCAGTAAAAGAAAGAGCCAATCAAAAGTTTTAGGAATCCGAGAATAAGCTTATTTTCATGAGTTCTGCACGATTTCGGATTTTATGTATAAAATGAATTCATTCACTCAAACCAAGTTAAAACTGCTTTTTCCTTCATATTTATCAATGTCTAGATCGACTTCAACAAAGAACAACATTGTATTTTGCAGTAGAAGAAAGAGCAACACTGAAGGATCAGGAATCCGAAAATAAGCTTATTTTCTTATGGGCAAGTGGGAACTGCTTTGTCCTTCATATTTATCAATGTGTAGATGGATTTCAACTTCTTCTACTGCAAAGTCCAATGTTTTTCTTTGTTGAAGTCGATCTAGACATTGATGAATATGGAAGGACAAAGCAGTTTTAACTTGGTTTGAGCAAAGCAATTCATTTTATAGCAAAATCCGAAATCGTGCAGAACTCATGAAAGCAGGCTTATACTCGGATTCCTGAAACTTTAGATTTGCTCTTTCTTTTACTGCAAAGTACAACGTTGTTTTTTTGTTTAAATCTTTCTAGACATGGTAAATATGAAGGACAAATCAGTTTTAACATAGTTTGAGTGAAGTAATGCATTTTATAAGCAAAATCCCAAATCATGCAGAACTCACGAAAAGCTTTTTCTCGCTTTTCACTGCTTTTTACAAACTTTGGTCGGACGTTCAACCCTTCTTGCATCCGAACACCTCCGCTTCCGTTTTTGATGATGTAATTTCGGGAATTCAAACCTTTTATTACCCGCTTTTTACAAACCATTGTCGGACTTTCACACCTTCTTGCAGCCGAACACCACCTCTCCCGCTTTTGATGATGTATGGACCGGCATTTTTACCTTTTCTAACACATTTTTCAGCAATTATGGTTGGAGATTCACACCTACTCACAGCCGAACAACTCCGCTACCGCATTTGATGGTGTATAGTCGGGCATTCTCACCCTTTTTCATCAGCTTTTTGCAAATTATGATCTGACATTCACACCTACTTGCAGTCGAACAGCTCTGCTCCCGCTTTTGATTATGTATGGTTGGATATTCGAACCTTTTCTTAACTGCTTTTTACAAACTTTGGTTGGACGTTCACACCTTCTTGTAGCCGAACACATGCACTCCTGCTTTTGATGATGTATGGTTGGGCATTCGCACCTTTTTTTTACCCATTTTTCAGGTATTATGGGTGGACATTCACACCTTCTTGCAGCTGAACACCTCCTCTCCCACTTATGATCATGTGTGGTTTGATTTTCGAAAATTTTCTTTCATGTTTTCTAGCAATTATTGATGGACATTTAAACCTTCTTGCAGCTGAACACCACCTCTCCCGATTTTGATGATGTATGGCCCGGCACTTTTACCTTTTCTAACACATTTTTCAGCAATTATGGTTGGAGATTCAGACCTACTCACAGCCGAAAAAATCCGCTACCGCATTTGATGGTGTATAGTCGGGCAATCTCACCCTTTCTCATCAGCTTTTTGCAAATTATGATCTGACATTCACACCTACTTCCAGTCGAACAGCTCTGCTCCCGCTTTTGATTATGTTTGGTTAGATATTCGAACCTTTTCTTAACTGCTTTTTACAAACTTTGGTCGGACGTTCACAATATCTTGCAGCCGAACACCTCCGCTTCCGCTTTTGATGGTGTATATTCGGGCATACGAACCTTTTCTTACCCGCTTTTTACAAACCAAGGTCGGACTTTCACACCTTCTCTTAGCTGAACAACTCCGCTCCCTCTTTTGATTGTGTACAGTCGGGTAATTTAACCTTTTCTTACCCGCTTTTTACCATCTATGGTCGGACATTCACACCGTGTTACAGCGGAACACCTCCGCTCCCTCTTTTGATGATGTATGGTTAGGCATTCGCACCTTTTCTTACCCATTTTTCAGTAATTATGGGTAGACATTCACACCTTCTTGCAGCTGAACACCTCCTCTCCCGCTTATGATCATGTGCAGTTTGATATTCGAAAATTTTCTTTCATGTTTTCTAGCAATTATTGATGGACATTCAGACCGTCTTGCAGCTGAACACCTCCGCTCCCACTTTTGATGGTGTATAGTCGGGCTTTCGAGCCTTTTCTTCCCCGGTTTTTACAAATTATGGTTGGACATTCAGACGTTCTTGCAGCCGAAAACCTCCACTCCCTCTTTTGATCAAACATTGTCGGGCATTCGCACCTTTTCTTACCCGCTTTTTACAAACCATGGTCGGACTTTCACACCTTTTAGTAGCCGAACAACTCCGCTCCCGCTATTGATTGTGTACAGTCGGGTATTTTAACCTTTTCTTACCCGCTTTTTACCAACTATGGTTGGACATTCACACCTTCTTACAGCAGAACACCTCCGCTCCCTGTTTTGATTATGTATGGTTTGACATTCGCACCTTCTCTCACCCGCCTTTTACTATGGTCGGCCATTCACAGCTTCCTCTCCACCATACTTGTATGGTGGGATATTCACACCCACTTGCATCCGAAGACCTCCGCCCCCACTTTTGTTGATATTTAGTCGGACATTCGCACCTTACCCGCTTTTGGCAAACTATGGCCTTCTTGCAGCCAAACACCTCTGATCTCGCTTTTGATGATGTAAGGTTGGGCATTCAGACCTTGCTTCACCTGCTTTTCACCAAATATAGTCGGACATTCACACCTTCTTGCAGCCGAACACTTCCGCTCCACCTTTTAGTGTTCTATCACACCTTTTTTTCACCGCATTTTATACATTATGGTTGGAAATTTTCAACCACTCTCATCCGAAGACCTCTCCTCCCGCTTTTGTTAATATATTTGAACTTTAGTCGGACATTCAAACCTTCTTGCAGCTGAACCACCTCCGCTCCCTGTTTTGATCATATATGGTCTGGCGATAGTACCTTTTCTTACCCGTTTGTGAGTAATTATGGCTGGACATTCACACCTACTTGCAGCTGAAAAACCACTTCTCCCGCTTTTGATGATGTATTGTCCGGCATTCTAGTCTTTTAGCAACCTTGCAGACTTTGCACTAAAGTTTGTAAAAAGTGGGTAAGACAAGGTGCGAATGCCTGACAAAGAAGTTCTTCAGTGGAAGAACCTAGAGTCTTCCCCTCCGACTCACCAAATGAGGTCTCCTTTTTAACTTCAGCTCTGCAATCAACCCCCAGGGACTCAAAGTTAAATGCAACATTGCGTCAGAGGCCAACACAGAGAGTCCGAAAAGGAAATATAGATCACCCTACTCACTTTTCACCTAAAGAAATGAAGGAAGAGCTAGTTTCCCAAGAAATAACCTGTGTGTAATTTGTTTTGATAACTTAGAAAAACGAAAATGACATACCTACTTTCCTTTATGCTTTTAATGGTTCTCACCTTCTCAACACTAAATGTGAGAAGTGTGAAATCAAAGACAAGAGCCCAGAGTATTTTATCCTTCTTAGACTCCATAAAATCAGATGTGTTTTTAATACAAGAATGTGGACTACCTTTTTTAAAAAACCATAGACAATGGGAGGAAATGTGGCCCCATTTATCGATATGGAGTGGCTCAAATCAAAATAAAAATGATGGTGTGGCCATTCTAATTAAAAATCCGCATGTTCTGGTGAAAGGTAGCACAGTGGTGAGAGACGGACGTGCACTTTTAGCACACTTGAATTTTATGGGGCAAGACTTTAACCTCTTAAATATTTATGGTTTCAATGGAAAAAATGAAAGGTATGACCTTTTAGAAGATATACAGCTTTACATGCTAGGGCAAGTACCTTTAGTTGTAGGAGGGGATTTTAACTGTATCTTGAGCAGGAAAGATAGAAAAAGAGCAGGGGTAGATTTTAAAGTGGATAAGACTTCGATTTTACTTCAGGGCATATGCAGGGATTTTAAGCTTACTGACTGTTTTAAAACCATGCATCCCAGAGAGGAGGGCTTCACCTGGTTTAGTCATGATGGCACCAGAGCCTCTCGCATTGATTATTTCTTTACTAGAGATTGCCCACCCACTGATGTTAGATTAACCCCTGTTTTCTTTTCAGACCACCTTATGCTCTCCTGCACCCTTTCACCCCCTTCTGGTGTGACGGTAGGAAGTGGTCTGTGGAAACTCAACTGTTCCCTGTTGGAGGATGAAATCATAGTCAGTCAGTACAGGGAATGTTATAAAGAGTGGCAGACCCTTCAAGACCTCTACGAAACACATGCACAATGGTGGGAAATGGTGAAGGAAACGACCCAGACTTTTTTTAAACAGCAAGGTAAACGTAAAAAAAGGAAAGAGAATAGATGTATGATGGGACTACATAAACGCTTACAGCGCTACTTTAAACTAAATCAGTGTGGCATAGACTTTAAAGAAGAAATCAAAGATGTCAAAAAGGAAATGTCAGTTTTAGCAGAAATAAAGAGTAAAGGAATTTTTGTAAGAAGCAGGGAGCAGGAAATTGAGGAAGGTGAAAAAGAAAGAAAGTTATAAATAAAAAGGAGTGTATTCAAAATCTAAAAAGAGAAGATGGGTTTTTAACAAAATCCACACAAGAGATGATTGAAACTGTACATACCTTTTATAGTAACATGTACAAAGAGAAACCAGTGCACTTGGAAACATCGGCAGAAATCTTAAAATTCGTTGACAAAACCGTAAAAGAGAATGCACACTTGACACAGAATTTTACTGCTTTAGAGTTAAAAAATGCCTAACAGGTTTTAAGAGAAGTCGAGCTCCGGGTTTAGACGGGCTTCCTGCAGAATTCTATCTGACCTATTGGGACCTTTTATCATCAGACATTTTAGATGTTTTTAAAGATTTTGAAAAACTCGACCGACTGCCTGACAGTTTTAGAGTGGAAATAGTGACTCTACTTTATAAAAAAAATGATAAGACTGACCTAAAGAATTGGAGGCCCATCACACTTTTAAACTTTGACTGTAAACTTTTTAGCAAGGTTTTAGCGACGCGGATGTCCTCTGTTTTAGAGGAGGTAATTCACCCAGACCAAGCTTGTGCCATCTCAGGGAGACAACTCACCGACAGCCTCGTACTGATTCGAGACATCATTGATTACGCTAGAGACAGAAACACCCGGCTTGTCATCTTAAATTTAGACTTTGAAAAAGCATTTGATCGGGTCTCGCATCAATATCTCTTTCAGGTGTTGCAGCCATCGAAAAGGGCCCGATTGTTCCTACTTGGTGAGCTTTGCTTGGTTGAGACGCTTGCCCCCCCCCCCCCCCCCCCCCCCCCCCCCCCCCCCCCTGCTCCTCGGCTGACCAAGTAGAAACAATCTATTCGATGGCTGCCTTGTCTTTTACTCTGTGCAAAAGACAAGGCAGCCACAAACACCACGGGAACACCGTATTGAGGCTTTGTTCTGACCACTCATTCGGTGTCGCGTTTCTTTCAAGCAATTCTCCCGGTTAGCCCGCACTCGGCTCGCTCCCAGAGCCGTGTTAAAGTCTGCTTCGCATTCACTCTCTTTTCTCAGCAGATTAAAAGAAAGTTTCATCTTGGGCTCCCTGAAACTTCCATCCTGCACCGCTGTTTGCTTTTTCACAAGAGCAGAGGAGAGCGCACCGTTCCCAGCGGCACTGCAGTACCGGGTCGAGGCTTGGAGTGAACGGAGAAAGCTTCTTTTTCAACTCCTATTCTTAAAAATCCATTTAATATGTTGTCCTCGTATAGAGGACATATTAAACTGATAAGAGCAGATACTACACTTGATCTTAGCCAAAAGGCCGAGAAGCGATAACTGTCCACTGTTTCAGGTCCGAGGGCCCTTGCTGGCACAATGCGTACTTGTAGCAGTGTTCTTTTTATGGCCATAGGTGGCCAGAGTGTCACGTTGCACCTCCGCCCACCCGCTGCACTGAGCACTCTTCAGCCCTTTTAAATGGTATAACTTTGCACTCCCGCATGCTCCAGCAAGCACCATTCAAGCAACAACTTTGCACTCCAGCTTCGAACATCGGCATCGAACATCGCCAACAAGTAAGGCGACTCTACTCAGACAAGTCACTCTGCAAAGTAGCAAGATTTCTTTTGCACAGACAGAAAGGGCTTCACCCGCAAAGGTAAAGCCTGCCAATAATAGAAACAACTCATTAGTGCTGCTCTCCACGGAAGTCTTTAGTAAAAGGCGAAAGACTTGTATGTTATGAAGAGAAACCGAGAAACCAGAGTACGATTATCCGTCACTGCGGGAGCAGGGCATCAGGCTAGTCGGTATAGCCACCTTCCCCATGGTGAGCTTTGCTTGGTTGAGACGCTTGCCCCCCCCCCCCCCCTTGCTCCTCGGCTGACCAAGTAGGAACAATCGGGCCCTATTCGATGGCTGCCTTGTCTTTTACTCTATGCAAAAGACAAGGCAGCAACAAAAACACCACGAGAATCCCGTATTGAGGCTTTGTTCTGACCGCTCATTCGGTGTCGCGTTTCTTTCAAGCAATTCTCCCGGTTAGCCGACACTCGGCTCGCTCCCATAGCCGTGTTAAAGTCTACTTCGCATTCACTCTCTTTTCTCTGCAGACTCTGGGGATTTTATCTATAAAATTAATTCCTTCACTCAAACTATGTTAAAACTGCTTTGTCGTTCATATTTACCATGTCTAGAAAGATTTAAACAAAAAAAACAACGTTGTACTTTGCAGTAAAAGAAAGAGCAAATCTAAAGTTTCAGGAATCCGAGAATAAGCTTACTTTCATGAGTGCTTCACGATTTCGGATTTTGCTATAAAATGAATTCCTTCACTCAAACTAAATTAAAACTGCTAAACCGCTAATCTGTTACATGTAAGGCAGATGTCAAATTCACCGAAATAGGATCTAAGGGTATTCGGCCAATCGAGCTGTAGCAGCTTCGGTAAAAGAGTATAAGTTGAAGAGTTTGTGAATAAAGGTGTGCGCACACATAGTGAGCTGTAGGAAAATAGGCAGGGAGCAATGCCGGCTGGGGTATATGTTCTTGTATGTTGTCTGACTGTTTGATTTGAATGTGTTGTGTAAGTGTCCTGTTGAATGTTTGGGCTTTGACACTTCACTGTGGTTGTTAACTGTGTGGTGTGTCCTGAAATGTTATATGTTTGGGCTGTGTGACATGCTTAATGCTTGTCAGTAGCTACCCACTTATTCATATATAGCAACTGACAACATAAGAAGTCTGGACATACTTTGATAGTAGTTGTAGAAGTATCCTTATTGATATAGATAAACTAATTCATAGTGATAGTAGAATTGTAGAATGAGAAAGAACTTCTTCAGCAATAAGCATCTCTCGACATATGACGAAATACAGATTTTGCTATAAAATTAATTTCTTCTATCAGCGTGACTTAAAACTGTTTGTCCTCCTTATTTATCCACTTCAAATCAAGTTTCAACAATTAAAAAAAAATTGTAGTTTGAGAAAGAACAACTTAATCTTCAGCAATCAGTATAAAAAGAGGGTAACAAAAGGTGCAAATGCCAACCATACATCACTAAAAGGTGGAGCGGAAGTATTCAGCTGCAAGTAGGTGTGAATGTTCGACCATAATTTGTAAAAAGTGGGTAAGAAAAGGTTCGAATGCCCGACTAAATATTAACAAAAGCGGGAGGAGAGGTCTTCGGATGAGAGTGGGTGAGAATTTCCTACCATACAAGTATGGTGGAGAGGAAGCTGTGATTGGCCGACAATAGTAAAAAGCAGGTGAAAAAAGGTGCGAATGTCAAAACATACATGATCAAAACAGGGAGCGGAGGTGTTTGGCTGCGACAAGGTGTGAATGTCCACCCATAATTAATGAAAAACGGGCAACAAGTAGGTTCGAATGCCCAACCATACATCATCAAAAGCAGGAGTGGATGTGTTCGGCTTCAAGAAGGTATGAATGTCCATCAATAATTGCTATAAAACATGAAAGAAAATTTTCGAATATCAAACCGCACATAATCATAAGCGGGAGAGGAGGTGTTCCGCTGCAAGTAGGTGTGAATATCCACCCATAATTACTGAAAAATGGGTAAGAAAAGGTGCGAATGCCCAACCATACATCATAAAAAGCAGGAGTGGATGTGTTCGGCTACAAGAAGGTTTGAATGTCCGACCATAGTTTGTAAAAAGCGGGTAAGAACAGGTTTGTATGCCCGACTGTACACAATCAAAAGAGGGAGCGGAGTTGTTCAGCTACAAGAAGGTGTGAAAGTCCGACCATGGTTTGTAAAAAGCGGGTAAGAACAGGTTCGTATGCCCGAATATACACCATCAAATGCGGGAGCGGAGGTGTTCGGCTGTGAGTAGGTGTGAATCTCCAACCATAATTGCTGAAAAATGTGTTAGAAAAGGTAAGAATGCCGGTCCATACATCATCAAAAGAAGGAGAGGTGGTGTTCGGCTGCAAGTAGGTGTGAATGTCCAGCCATAATTACTCACAAATGGGTAAGAAAAGGTAGTATTGCCAGACCATACATGATCAAAACAGGGAGCGGAGGTGGTTAAGCTGCAAGAAGGTGTTAATGTCCGACTAAAGTTTGTAAAAAGCGGGTAAGAAAAGGTGCGAATGCCCGACAATGTATGATCAAAAGAGGGAGCGGAGGTTTTCGGCTGAAAGAAGGTCTGAATGTCCAACCATAATTTGTAAAAACCGGGGAAGAAAAGGCTCGAAAGCCCGACTATACACCATCAAAAGCTGGAGCGGAGGTGTTCAGCTGCAAGAAGGTCTGAATGTCCATCAATAATTGCTAGAAAACATGAAAGAGAATTTTCGAATATCAAACCGCACATGATAATAAGCGGGAGAGGAGGTGTTCAGCTGCAAGGTGTGAATGTCCACCCATAATTACTGAAAAATGGGTAAGAAAAGGTGCGAATTCCTAACCATACATCATCAAATGCATGAGTGGATGTGTTCGGCTACAAGAAGGTTTGAATGTCCGACCATAGTTTGTAAAAAGCGGGTAAGAAAAGGTTCTAATGCCCAAACATACACCATCAAAAAAGGGAGCGGAGGTGTTCCGCTGTAAGAAGGTGTGAATGTCCGACCATAGTTGGTAAAAAGCGGGTAAGAAAAGGTTAAAATACCCGACTGTACACAATCAAAAGAGGGAGCGGAGTTGTTCAGCTAAGAGAAGGTGTGAAAGTCCGACCATGGTTTGTAAAAAGCGGGTAAGAAAAGGTTTGTATGCCCGAATATACACTATCAAAACCGGAAGCGTAGGTGTTCGGCTGCAAGAAGGTTTGAATGTCCACCCATAATTCATGAAAAATGGGTAAAAAAAAAGGTGCGAATGCCTAACAATACATTATCAAAAGCAGGTGTGAATGTCAGATCATAATTTGTAAAAAGCTGATGAGAAAGGGTGAGAATGCCCGACTATACACCATCAAATGCGGGAGCGGAGGTGTTCGGCTCTGAGTAGGTGTGAATGTCCGACCATAATTGCTGAAGAATGTGTTAGAAAAGGTAAGAACTCTGGACCATACATCATCAAAAGCGGGAGAGGTGGTGTTCGGCTGCAAAAAGGTGTGACTGTTCGACTAAAGTTTGTAAAAAGTGGGTAAGACAAGGTGCGAATGCCTGACAATGTATGATCAAAAGCGGGAGCGGAGGTGTTCAGCTGCAAGAAGGTCTACATGTCCATCAATAATTGCTAGAAAACATGAAAGAAAATTTTCGAAAATCAAACCGCACATGATCATAAGTGGGATAGGAGGTGTTCAGCTGCAAGGTGTGAATGTCCACCCATAATTCCTGAAAAATGGGCAAGAAAAAGGTGTGAATGCCCAACCATACATCATCAAAAGCAGGAGTGGAAGTGTTCGGCTACAAGAAGGTGTGAACGTCCAACCAAAATATGTAAAAAGAAGTTAAGAAAAGGTTCGAATATCCAACCAAACATAATCAAAAGCTGGAGCAGAGCTGTTCGACTGCAAGTAGGTGTGAATGTCAGATCATAATTTGCAAAAAGCTGATGAGAAAGGGTGAGAATGCCCGACTATACATCATCAAATGCGGGAGCGCAGTTGTTCGGCTGTGAGTAGGTGTGAATCTCCGACCATAATTGCTGAAAAATGTGTTAGAAAAGGTAAAAATGCCGGTCCATACATCATCAAAAGCGAGAGAGGTTGTGTTCGGCTGCAAGTAGGTGTGAATGTCCAGCCATAATTACTCACAAACGGGTAAGAAAAGGTAGTATTGCCAGACCATATATGATCAAAACAGGGAGCGGAGGTGGTTCAGCTGCAAGAAGGTTTGAATGTCAAACTAAAGTTCAAATATATTAACAAAAGCGGGAGGAGAGGTCTTCGGATGAAAGTGGTTGAAAATTTCCAACCATAATGTATAAAATGCGGTGAAAAAAAAGGTGTGATAGAACACTAAAAGGTGGAGCGGAAGTGTTCGGCTGCAAGAAGGTGTGAATGTCCGACTATATTTGGTGAAAAGCAGGTGAAGCAAGGTCTGAATGCCCAACCTTACATCATCAAAAGCGAGATCAGAGGTGTTTGGCTGCAAGAAGGCCATAGTAAGCGGGTAAGGTGCGAATGTCCGACTAAATATCAACAAAATTTGGGGCGGAGGTCTTCGGATGCAAGTGGGTGTGAATATCCCACCATACAAGTATGGTGGAGAGGAAGCTGTGAATAGCCGACCATAGTTTGGAAAAAGCGGGTAAGAAAAGGTTTGAATGCCCGAACATACACCATCAAAAGAGGGAGCGGAGGTGTTCCGCTGTACGAAGGTGTGAATGTCCGACCATACTTGGTAAAAAGCGGGTAAGAAAAGGTTAAAATACCCGACTGTACACAATCAATAGCGGGAGCGGATGTGTTCGGCTACAAGAAAGTGTGACAGTCCGACCATGGTTTGTAAAAAGCGGGTAAGAAAAGGTGCGAATGTCCGACAATGTATGATCAAAAGAGAGAGCGGAGGTTTTCGGATACACGAAGGTTTGAATGTCCTACCATAGTTTGTAAATAGCGGGTAAGAAAAGGTTCGAATGCCCGACTATACACCATAAAAAGCGGGAGCGGAGGTGTTCCGCTGTAAGACGGTGTGAATGTCCGACCATAGTTGGTAAAAAGCGGGTAAGAAAAGGTTAAAATACCCGACTGTACACAATCAATAGCGGGAGCGGAGTTGTTCGGCTACAAGAAGGTGTGAAAGTCCGACCATGGTTTGTAAAAAGCAGTTAAGAAAAGGTTCGAATATCCAACCAAACATAATCAAAAGCGGGAGCAGAGCTGTTCGACTGCAAGTAGGTGTGAATGTCCAGCCATAATTACTCACAAACGGGGGAAGAAAAGGTCGTATTGCCAGACCATACATGATCAAAACAGGGAGCGGAGGTTCAGCTGCAAGGTGTGAATGTCTGACTATAGTTTGTAAAAAGCGGGTAAGAAAAGGCTCGAAAGCCCGACTATACATCATCAAAAGCGGGAGCGGAGGTGTTCAGCTGCAAGAAGGTGTGAATGTTCGACTAAAGTTTGTAAAAAGCTGGTTAGACAAGGAGCGATGTCCCGACATTGTATGATCAAAAGCGGGAGCGGAGGTGTCCAGCTGTGAGTAGGTATGAATGTCCGACCATAATTGCTGAAAAATGTGTTAGAAAAGGTAAGAATACTGGACCATACATCATCAAAAGCGGGAGAGGTGGTGTTCGGCTGCAAGAAGGTGTGAAAGTCTGACAATGGTTTGTAAAAAGCGGGTAAAAAAAGGTTCGAATGCCCGAAATTACATCATCAAAAGCGGAAGCGGAGGTGTTCGGATGCAAGAAGGTGTGAACGTCCGACCAAAGTTTGTAAAAAGCAGTGAAAAGCGAGAAAAAGCATTTCGTGAGTTCTGCATGATTTGGGATTTTGCTTATAAAATGCATTACGTCTAGAAATATTTAAACAAAAAAACAACGTTGTACTTTGCAGTAAAAGAAAGCGCAAATCTAAAGTTTCAGGAATCCGAGTATAAGCCTGCTTTCATGAGTTCTGCACGATTTCGGATTTTGCTATAAAATGAATTGCTTTGCTCAAACCAAGTTAAAACTGATTTGTCCTTCCATATTCATCAATGTCTAGATCGACTTCAACAAAGAAAAACATTGGACTTTGCAGTAGAAGAAGTTGAAATCCATCTACACATTGATAAATATGAAGGACAAAGCAGTTCCCACTTGCCCATAAGAAAATAAGCTTATTTTCGGATTCCTGATCCTTCAGTGTTGCTCTTTCTTCTACTGCAAAATACAATGTTGTTCTTTGTTGAAGTCGATCTAGACATTGATAAATATGAAGGAAAAAGCAGTTTTAACTTGGTTTGAGTGAATGAATTCATTTTATACATAAAATCCGAAATCGTGCAGAACTCATGAAAATAAGCTTATTCTCGGATTCCTAAAACTTTTGATTGGCTCTTTCTTTTACTGCAAAGTACAACGTTGTTTTTTTGTTTAAATCTATCGAGACATTGATAAATATGAAGGTAAAAGACGTTTTAACATAGTTTGAGTGAAGGAATTGATTTTATAGATAAAATCCCAAATCATGCAGAACTCCTCAAAAGGGGCGTATGGCTTAATCACAAGTGTGGTTCTTTCTCATTCAGGGTAGTATGAGGAAGTTTATGCTTAAAATATATGTAGAAATGGGTACATATGAAGGACAAAGCAGTGTTAACTTAGTTTGAGTGAAGGAATTCATTTTATACATAAAATCCCAAATCATGCAGAACGTATGAAAAGAAGCTTATTCTCGGATTCCTGATCCTTCAGTTTTGCTCTTTCTTCTACTGCAAAATACAATGTTGTTTTTTGTTGAAGTCGATCTAGACATTGATAAATATGAAGGAAAAAGCAGTTTTAACTTGGTTTGAGTGAATGAATTCATTTTATACATAAAATCCGAAATCGTGCAGAACTCATGAAAATAAGCTTATTCTCGGATTCCTAAAACTTTTGATTTGCTCTTTCTTTTACTGCAAAGTACAACGTTGTTTTTTTGTTTAAATCTATCGAGACATTGATAAATATGAAGGTAAAAGACGTTTTAACATAGTTTGAGTGAAGGAATTGATTTTATAGATAAAATCCCAAATCATGCAGAACTCCTCAAAAGGGGCGTATGGCTTAATCACAAGTGTGGTTCTTTCTCATTCAGGGTAGTATGAGGAAGTTTATGCTTAAAATATATGTAGAAATGGGTACATATGAAGGACAAAGCAGTGTTAACTTAGTTTGAGTGAAGGAATTCATTTTATACATAAAATCCCAAATCATGCAGAACGTATGAAAAGAAGCTTATTCTCGGATTCCTGATCCTTCAGTTTTGCTCTTTCTTCTACTGCAAAATACAATGTTGTTTTTTGTTGAAGTCGATCTAGACATTGATAAATATGAAGGAAAAAGCAGTTTTAACTTGGTTTGAGTGAATGAATTCATTTTATACATAAAATCCGAAATCGTGCAGAACTCATGAAAATAAGCTTATTCTCGGATTCCTAAAACTTTTGATTTGCTCTTTCTTTTATTGCAAAGTACAACGTTGTTTTTTTGTTTAAATCTATCGAGACATTGATAAATATGAAGGTAAAAGCTGTTTTAACATAGTTTGAGTGAAGGAATTAATTTTATAGATAAAATCCCAAACCATGCAGAACTCCTCAGGGGGCGTATGGCTTAATCACAAGTGTGGCTCTTTCTCATTCAGGGTAGTATGAGGAAGTTTATGCTTGAAATATATGTAGAAATGGGTACATATAAAGGACAAAGCAGTGTTAACTTAGTTTGCGTGAAGAAATTCATTTTATACATAAAATCCGAAATCGTGCAGAACTCATGAAAATAAGCTTATTCTCGGATTCCTAAAACTTTTGATTTGCACTTTCTTCTACTGCAAAGTACAACGTTGTTTTCTGTTGAAATCTATCTAGACATTGATAAATACCAGCCGAAACTCTGCTGCCGCTTTTGATAATTTATGGTTGGGCATTCTTACCTTTTCTTACCCGCTTTTTACAAATTATGATCTTACATTCACACCTACTTGCAGTCGAACACCTTCTCATCCACTTATGATCATGTGCGGTTGGGCTTTCGCACCTTTTCTTACCCATTTTTCAGTAATTATGGGTGGACATTCAGACCTTCTTGCAGCCGAAAACCTCCGCTCCTCTTTTGATCATACATTGTCGGGCATTCACACCTTGTCTTACCCGCTTTTTACAAACTTTAGTCGGACATTCAAACCTTCTTGTAGCCGAACACATCCGCTCCTGCTTTTGATGATGTATGATTTGGCATTCGCACCTTTTCTTACCCATTTTTCAGTAATTTTTGGTCGGACATTCACACCTTCTTGCACCTGAACACCTCTGCTCCCACTTTTGATGGTGTATAGTCGGGCTTTCGAGCCTTTTCTTCCCCGATTTTTACAAATTATGGTTGGACATTCAGACCTTGCAGCCGAAAACCTCCGCTCCCTCTTTTGATCATACATTGTCGGGCATTCGCCCCTTGTCTTAAACGGTTTTTACAAACTTTAGTCAGACATTCACACCTTGCAGCTGAACCACCTCCATTCCCTGTTTTGATCATGTGTGGTCTGGAAATACTACCTTTTCTTCCCCCGTTTGTGAGTAATTATGGCTGGACATTCACACCTACTTGCAGCCGAAAAACCACCTCTCCCGCTTTTGATGATGTATTGTCCGGCATTCTAGTCTTTTCTATCACATTTTTCAGCAATTATGATCTGACATTCACACCTACTTGCAGTCAAACAGCTCTGCTCCCGCTTTTGATTATGTTCGGTTGGATATTCAAACCTTTTCTTAACTGCTTTTTACAAACTTTGGTCGGACGTTCACACCTTCTTGCAGCCGAACACCCCCGCTTCCGCTTTTGATGGTATATATTCGGGTATTCGAACCTTCTCTTACCCGCTTTTTACAAACCATGGTTGGACTTTCATACCTTCTTGTAGCTGAACAACTCTACTCCTGCTTTTGATGATTTATGGTTGGACATTCGCATCTTTTCCTACCCATTTTTCAGTAATTATGGGTGGATATTCACATCTTCTTGCAGCTGAACACCTCCTCTCCCGCTAATGATCATGTAAGGTTTGATATTCGAAAATTTTCTTTCATGTTTTAAAGCAATTATTAATGGACATTCACACCTACTTGCAGCCGAACACCACCTCTCCCGCTTTTGATGATGTATGGACCGGAATTCTTACCTTTTCTAACACATTTTTCAGCAATTATGGTTGGAGAATCACACCTACTCACAGCCGAACAACTCCGCTACCGCATTTGATGGTGTATAGTCGGGATTTCTCACCCTTTCTCATCAGCTTTTTGCAAATTATTCTCTGACATTCACACCTACTTGCAGTCGAACAGCTCTGCTCCCGCTTTTGATTATGTTTGGTTAGATATTCGAACCTTTTCTTAACTGCTTTTTTACAAACTTTGGTCCGACGTTCACACCTTCTTGCAGCCGAACACCTACGCTTCCGGTTTTGATAGTGTATATTCGGGCATACGAACCTTTTCTTACCCGCTTTTTACAAACCATGGTCGGACTTTCACACCTTCTCTTAGCTGAACAACTCCGCTCCCTCTTTTGATTGTGTACAGTCGGGTATTTTAACCTTTTCTTACCCGCTTTTTACAAACTATGATCGGACATTCACACCGTCTTACAGCGGAACACCTCCGCTCCCTCTTTTGATGGTGTATGTTCGGGCATTCGAACCTTTTCTTACCCGCTTTTTACAAACCAGGGTTGGACTTTCACACCTTTTAGTAGCCGAACAACTCCGCTCCCGCTATTGATTGTGTACAGTCGGGTATTTTAACCTTTTCTTATCCGCTTTTTACCAACTATGGTTGGACATTCACACCTTCTTACAGCAGAACACCTCCGCTCCCTGTTTTGATTATGTATGGTTTGACATTCGCACCTTCTCTCACCCGCCTTTTACTATGGTCGGCCATTCACAGCTTCCTCTCCACCATACTTGTATGGTGGGATATTCACACCAACTTGCATCCGAAGACCTCCGCCCCCACTTTTGTTGATATTTAGTCGGTCATTCGCACCTTACCCGCTTTTGGCAAACTATGGCCTTCTTGCAGCCAAACACCTCTGATCTCGCTTTTGATGATGTAAGGTTGGGCATTCAGACCTTGCTTCACCTGCTTTTCACCAAATATAGTCGGACATTCACACCCACTTGCATCCGAAGACCTCCGCCCCAAATTTTGTTGATATTTAGTCGGACATTCGCACCTTACCCGCTTTTGGCAAACTATGGCCTTCTTGCAGCCAAACACCTCTGATCTCGCTTTTGATGATGTAAGGTTGGGCATTCAGACCTTGCTTCACCTGCTTTTCACCAAATATAGTCGGACATTCACACCTTCTTGCAGCCGAACACTTCCGCTCCACCTTTTAGTGTTCTATCACACCTTTTTTTCACCGCATTTTATACATTATGGTTGGAAATTTTCAACCACTCTCATCCGAAGACCTCTCCTCCCGCTTTTGTTAATATATTTGAACTTTAGTCGGACATTCAAACCTTCTTGCAGCTGAACCACCTCCGCTCCCTGCTTTGATCATATATGGTCTGGCAATAGTACCTTTTCTTACCCGTTTGTGAGTAATTATGGCTGGACATTCACACCTACTTGCAGCCGAACACAACCTCTCTCGCTTTTGATGATGTATGGACCGGCATTCTTACCTTTTCTAACACATTTTTCAGCACTTATGGTTGGAGATTCACACCTACTCACAGCCGAACAACTCCGCTCCCGCATTTGATGGTGTATAGTCGGCCATTCTCACCCTTTCTCATCAGCTTTTTGCAAATTATGATCTGACATTCACACCTACTTGCAGTCGAACAGCTCTGCTCCCGCTTTTGATTATGTATGGTTGGATATTCGAACCTTTTCTTAACTGCTTTTTACAAACTTTGGTTGGACGTTCACACCTTCTTGTAGCCGAACACATGCACTCCTGCTTTTGATGATGTATGGTTGGGCATTCGCACCTTTTTTTTACCCATTTTTCAGGTATTATGGGTGGACATTCACACCTTCTTGCAGCTGAACACCTCCTCTCCCACTTATGATCATGTGTGGTTTGATTTTCGAAAATTTTCTTTCATGTTTTCTAGCAATTATTGATGGACATTTAGACCTTCTTGCAGCTGAACACCACCTCTCCCGATTTTGATTATGTATGGACCGGCATTTTTACCTTTTCTAACACATTTTTCAGCAATTATGGTTGGAGATTCACACCTACTCACAGCCGAACAACTCCGCTACCGCATTTGATGGTGTATAGTCGGGCATTCTCACCCTTTCTCATCAGCTTTTTGCAAATTATGATCTGACATTCACACCTACTTGCAGTCGAACAGCTCTGCTCCCGCTTTTGATTATGTATGGTTGGATATTCGAACCTTTTCTTAACTGCTTTTTACAAACTTTGGTTGGACGTTCACACCTTCTTGTAGCCGAACACATGCACTCCTGCTTTTCATGATGTATGGTTGGGCATTCGCACCTTTTTTTTACCCATTTTTCAGGTATTATGGGTGGACATTCACACCTACTTGCAGTCGAACAGCTCTGCTCCCACTTTTGATTATGTTTGGTTGGATATTCGAACCTTTTCTTAACTGCTTTTTACAAACTTTGGTCGGACGTTCACACCTTCTTGCAGCCGAACACCTCCGCTTCCGCTTTTGATGGTATATATTCGGGCATTCGAACCTTGTCTTACCCGCTTTTTACCAACTATGGTCGGACATTCGCACCATCTTACAGCGGAACACCTCCGCTCCCTCTTTTGATGGTGTATGTTCTGGCATTCGCACCTTTTCTTACCCGCTTTTTACAAACTATGGTCGGACATTCAAACCTTCTTGTAGCCAAACATATCCACTCCTGCTTTTGTTGATGTATGGTTGGGCATTCGAACCTACTTGTTGCCCGCTTTTCATTAATTATGGGTGGACATTCACACCTACTTGCAGCCGAACACCTCGGCTTCCACTTTTGATGGTGTATATTTTTGCATTCGAACCTTTTCTTACCCGCTTTTTACAAACCATGATCGGACTTTCACACCTTCTTTTAGCCGAACAACTCCGCTCCCGCTATTGATTGTGTAGAGTCGGGTATTTTAACCTTTTCTTACCCGCTTTTTACCAACTATGGTCGGACATTCACACCTTCTTACAGCGGAACACCTCCGCTCCCTCTTTTGATGGTGTATGTTCTGGCATTCGAACCTTTTCTTACCCACTTTTTACAAACTATGCTCGGACATTCACACCTTCTTGCAGCGAAACACCTCCGCTCCCTCTTTTGATTGTGTATGTTCGGGCATTCGAACCTTTTCTTACCCGCCTTTTACAAACTATGGTCGGACATTCAAACCTTCTTGTGGCCGAACACATCCACTTCTGCTTTTGATGATGTATAGTTGGGCATTCACACCTTTTCTTACCCATTTTTCAGTAATTATTGGTGGACATTCAGACCTTCTTGAAGCTGAACACCTCTGCTCCCGCTTTTGATGGTGTATAGTCGGGCTTTCGAGGCTTTTCTTCAACGGTGTTTACAAATTATGGTTGGAAATTCAGACCTTGCAGCCAAACACCTCCGCTCCCTCTTTTGATCATACATTGTCGGGCATTCGCACCTTGTCTTACCCGCGTTTTACAAACCATGGTCGGACATTCACAGCTTCCTCTCCACCATACTTGTATGGTGGGATATTCACACCCACTTGCATCCGAAGACCTCCGCCCCCACTTTTGTTGATATTTAGTCGGTCATTCACACCTTACCCGTTTTCTTGCAGCCAAACACCTCTGATCTCGCTTTTGATGATGTAAGATTGGGCATTCAGACCTTGCTTTTCCTGCTTTTCACCAACTATAGACGGACATTCACACCTTCTTGCAGCCGAACACTTCCGCTCCACCTTTTAGGTTTCTATCACACCTTTTTTTTCACCGCATTTTATAGATTATGGTTGGAAATTCTCAACCACTCATCCGAAGACCTCTCCTCCCGCTTTTGTTAATATATTTGAACTTTAGTCAGACATTCACACCTACTTGCAGCCGAACACCACCTCTCTAGCTTTTGATGATGTATGGTCCGGCATTCTTACCGTTTATAACACATTTTTCAGCAATTATGGTAGGACATTCACACCTTCTTGCAGCTGAACACCTCCTCTCCCACTTATGATCATGTGCGGATTGATTTTCGAAAATTTTCTTTCATGTTTTCTAGCAATTAATGATGGACATTTAGACCTTGCAGCTGAACACCTCCGCTCCCGCTTTTGATCATACATTGTCAGGCATTCGAACCTTGTCTTACCCGCTTTTTACAAACTTTAGTCAAACATTCAAACCTTTTTGCAGCCGAACACAGTTTTTTGCAGCCGAATTTGGGCATTCGAACCTTTTCATACCCACTTTTTACCAACTATGGTCGGACATTCACACCGTCTTACAGCGGAACACCTCCGCTCCCTCTTTTGATGGTGTATGTTCGGGCATTCGAACCTTTTCTTACCCGCTTTTTACAAACTATGCTCGGACATACAAACCTTCTTGTAGCCGAACACATCCACTCCTGCTTTTGATGATGTATGGTTGGGCATTCGAACCTACTTGTTGCCCGCTTTTCATTAATTATGGGTGGACATTCACACCTTGTCGCAGCCAAACACCTCCGCTCCCTGTTTTGATCAAGTATGGTTGGACATTCGCACCTTTTCTCACCCGCTTTTTGCAAACTATGGTCGGCCATTCACAGCTTCCTCTCCACCATACTTGTATGGTGGGATATTCACACCCACTTGCATCCGAAGACCTTCGCCCCCACTTTTGTTGATATTTAGTCGGTCATTCGCACCTTACCCACTTTTGGCAAACTATGGCCTTCTTGCAGCCAAAAACCTCTGATCTCGCATTTGATGATGTAAGGTTTGATATTCAGACCTTGCTTCACCTGCTTTTCACCAAATATAGTCGGACATTCACACCTTCTTGCAGCCGAACACTTCCGCTCCACCTTTTAGTTTTCTATGGGGCATTCACACCTTTTTTTGCATCGCATTTTATAAAAACACCACAGGAACACCGTATTGAGGCTTTGTTCTGACCGCTCATTCGGTGTCGCGTTTCTTTCAAGCAATTCTCCTGGTTAGCCCGCACTCGGCTCGCTTCCAGAGCCGTGTTAAAGTCTACTTCGCATTCCGCACCTCCGCCCACCCGCTGCACTGAGCACTCTTCAGCCCTTTTAAATGGTATAACTTTGCACTACCGCACGCTCCAGCGAGCACCATTCAAGCAACAACTTTGCACTCCAGCTTCGAACATCGGCACAGTCGCAACAAGTAAGGCGACTCTACTCAGAGAAGTCACTCTGCACAGTAACAAGATTTCTTTTGCACAGACAGAAAGGGCTTCACCCGCAAAGGTAAAGCCTGCCAAAAATAGAAACAATTCATTAGTGCTGCTCTCCACGGAAGTCTTTAGTAAAAGGCGAAAGACTTGTACATTATGAAGAGAAACCAGAGTACGATTATCCATCACTGCGGGAGCAGGGCATCAGGCTAGTTGGCATAGCCACCTTCCCCATGGTGAGCTTTGCTTGGTTGAGACGCTTGATCCCCCCCCTTGCTCCTCAGCTGACCAAGTAGGAACAATCGGGCCCTGTTCGATGGCTGCCTTGTCTTTTACTCTGTGCAAAAGACAAGGCAGCCACAAACAACACGGGAACACCGTATTGAGGCTTTGTTCTGACCGCTCATTCGGTGTCGCGTTTCTTTCAAGCAATTCTCCTGGTTAGCCCGCACTCGGCTCGCTCCCAGAGCCGTGTTAAAGTCTACTTCGCATTCACTCTCTTTTCTCAGCAGACAAAAAGAAAGTTTCATCTTGGGCTCCCTGAAACTTCCATCCTGCACCGCTGTTTGCTTTTTCACAAGAGCAGAGGAGAGCGCACCATTCCCAGCGGCACTGCAGTACCGGGTCGATGCTTGGAGTGAACGGAGCAAGCTCCTTTTTTAACTCCTATTGATAAAAATCCATTTAATATGTAGTCCTCGCATAGAGGACACATCAGACATTAAACTGATAAGAACAGATACTACACTTGATCTTAGCCAAAAGGCCGAGAAGCGATAACTGTCCACTGGTTCACGTCCGAGGGCCCTTCCTGGCACCATGCGCACTTGTAGCGGTGTTCTTTTTATGGCCATAGTGTCACTTTGCACCTCCGCCCACCCGCTGCACTGAGCACTCTTCAGCCCTTTTAAATGGTATAACTTTACACTACCGCACGCTCCAGCGAGCACCATTCAAGCAACAACTTTGCACTCCCAGCTTCGAACATCGGCACAGTCGCAACAAGTAAGGCGACTCTACTCAGAGAAGTCACTCTGCACAGTAACAAGATTTCTTTTGCACTGACAGAAAGGGCTTCATCCGCAAAGGTAAAGCCTGCCAAAAATAGAAACAACTCATTAGTGCTGCTCAACATTGTACTTTGCAGTAAAAGAAAGAGCAAATCTAAAGATTCAGGAATCCGAGAATAAGCTTACTTCCATGAGTTCTTCACGATTTCGGATTTTGCTATAAAATGAATTCCTTCACTCAAACTAAATTAAAACTGCTAAACCGCGAATCTGTTACATGCAAGGCAGATGTCAAATTCACCGAAATAGGATCTAAGGGTATTTGGCCAATCGAGCTGTAGCAGCTTTGGTAAAAGAGTATAAGTTGAAGAGTTTGTGAATAAAGGTGTGCGCACACATAGTGAGTTGTAGGAAAATAGGCAGGGAGCAATGCCGGCTGGGGTATAGGTTCTTGTATGTTGTCTGACTGTTTGATTTGAATGTGTTGTGTAAGTGTCCTGTTGAATGTTACATGTTTGGGCTTTGACACGCTTCACTGTGGTTGTTAACTGTGTGGTGTGTCCTGAAATGTTATATGTTTGGGCTGTGTGACATGCTTAATGCTTTTCAGTAGCAACCCACTTATTCATATATAGCAACTGACAACATAAGAAGTCCGGACATACTTTGATAGTAGTTGTAGAAGTATCCTTATTGATAATAGATAAACTAATTCATAGTGATAGAACAGTAGATGAACAGGTGCCTGCACATGTCTCATGAAAATAAAATGGGTGTATGATTGCTGACGGCAGAGCAATACTGCCAAACTTATGAGTTCTTGTGGCAAACTTGATTCAGTGTCTTGACGTGTATACGCTGTTTCGCTGACTTGTCACAAGAAACAAAGTGTGTTTGATAAGATCCGACCATTTTATTACAGGAGGATCAGTATGTATGGATTCTGATGTGACTGATAAACCCATTCGTATCTTAAGCATAATCTAACAACGCCCTGGCACACAATCAAAAAAAAAAAGAGAGAGCGGTTTTGTGTCCCCACAGTCCATAATGTAGAAAAGAGAGAAAAAAGCCTTTCTGATTTGGTGTGTGTGCTCACAGTGCAGAGTGTAGAGAAAAGAGAGAAAAGAAAGCCGTTTTGGTGTCACGGGTGTTTTGACTTACACACACACATTTCTGAATTGAGAAAGGAAATTATTTTAGAGGAAGCACTAGAGTTTAGATCCCACATTTGTTGATAGGTATTCATTTAATTTTTCTTTTAATCAGTTTTAAAGTGAATACTAACTGAGAAATGAAAAAGGTGAAGAGTTTAGAAGCTTGGTTCAAGAGCAAAACTTGGTTTATGATCAGCTGAGTCTCTAAACAGAACAGCAAAGGGCTTCATCGAACATTTAAAAAAGATTCAGATTGTTAGAATATCCAGAATTTATAGGAATGGTGGTGATTACTCTTATTTTCTAGAATGGAAATAACTGCACCATGTCTGTTTTATGAATTTAAGGGGCTAAAAAGTTTTGTTCTCGTTTTTCTATGATTAACCGAATGTATGTGAGAGTCCAAAGAGACAGAAGGGTTACGGCCGAGCGCTGGACCTTCCAAAAAAGATGAGACAGGCTGGACTCGTGCCATACTAGTTAAGACCTGCCAGTGGATAACAGGTTCTTTAAACTCACACAAACTCACACACGTTCGCACACATACACCCATACACACACACATTCTTGAACTTGCTGCAAGATTAAACCTTTGCATTAACTGACTCCAGCAACTCTGAGTCTCATTGAGAGACTTTTCTCAACAATTGGGTCCTCAAACCAGATCTCAACGTTTTTTCCGCTGTCCAGGGTCGGAGCTGAAACCGTGCACGGGGGAGTCCAGTACTCCTAATGAAAGACCCCCTGCTGAATTGCGGTAATTAGGGGCCAGTGTCCACTGAAAGGGGGAAAAAGGGACGAGATCGTACTTTTGAATCAATGGCCAGAAGCCATTGGCAGTGCAGGCATCAACAATAATGGTGTTATTTCACCCATTAACACTTAAGGTACCTCATGCAGTGGCTGTGATATGGTTACTTAACAAAATATCTTTACCAGACATCTCTCCTACATAACAGTTCTTCTTTCACAGCCACACCTTGTTGTCGAGAGATGTGCTACACTTAATCCATCCACACTGCTACCTACCCCACAGATGGAAAGCCTCATGATTGCATGTCAGAAATAACCATCAGTGTTTTACCCAGGCCAGACTTAACTGATATACGTTATGAAAATGCAGAAATAACTATATTTATTCAACAGATCAAGGAAAAAAACCCTGATGGCACAAATGCTACAGGATTTGCAGTAGTAACAGAAACTGAAGTTTTCTTAAAACAACCACTACCAAAAAATTACTCTATTCAAGCAGTCGAATTGGTAGCTTTAACTGAAGCTTGTAAATTAAATAACAAAAAGGTTGTTAACGTTTACACTGACAGTCAGTATGCCTTCTCAACTGTACATGTGTTAACACAGCATTGGAAAAACAGGTATGTTGACATCCACAGCTAAATGTATAAACTACAAATATTTTAGCATTATGAGATGTTATTCAATTGCCATCTACAATAGACTCGTATGAATGACCGGAAGGAAAACCATACTGCCAAAGAATTTGTATAAATATGCTGCAGTATTGAGCCACGGACCATGTCATGTCTCAACAGGAGTGATGGAAGCAATAATGAACAAGGTTTTTACAGCATATGGTTTTACTAATTATTGAAATTTTTTTTTAGAATAAATAAATGAATAAAGTTTTGTCTAGCAGGTCAAATATGTACAAAATACATTCCACAGGGCAATCTAAGACCAAAACGAAGATAATTCCCTAAGCCAGTGTATCTTTTTCAACATATTTGTTTGAATTTCATTATTTCATTATTGTGTAGATTTCATTGAACTAAATTAATGTTAAGGGAAACGATTCTGCTCAGTGACAACAGAGGTTTTTACCAAACGGTCTGAAATATTTCCACGTGCATAAGCAGATGCACATTGTGCCAGGAAGGGCCCTCGGACGTGAACCAGTGGACAGTTATCGCTTCTCTGCCTTTTGGCTAAGATCAAGTGTAGGAGTTGAAAAAGGAGCTTGCTCCGTTCACTCCAAGCATCGACCCGGTACTGTAGTGCCGCTGGGAACGGTGCGCTCTCCTCTGCTCTTGTGAAAAAGCAAACAGTGGTGCAGGATGGAAGTTTCAGGAAGCCCAAGATGAAACTTTCTTTTAGTCTGCTGAGAAAAGAGAGTGAATGCGAAGTAGACTTTAACACGGCTCTGGGAGCGAGCCGAGTGCGGGCTAACCGGGAGAATTGCTTGAAAGAAACGCGACACCGAATGAGCGCTCAGAACAAAGCCTCGGTGTTCCTGTGGTGTTTTTATAAAATGCGGTGAAAAAAAAGGTGCGAATGCCCCATAGAAAACTTAAAGGTGGAGCGGAAGTGTTCGGCTGCAAGAAGGTGTGAATGTCCGACTATATTTGGTGAAAAGCAGGTGAAGCAAGGTCTGAATGCCCAACCTTACATCATCAAAAGCGAGATCAGAGGTTTTTGGCTGCAAGAAGACCATAGTTTGCCAAAAGCGGGTAAGGTACGAATGACCGACTAAATATCAACAAAAGTGGGGGCGGAGGTCTTCGGATGCAAGTAGGTGTGAATATCCCACCATACAAGTATGGTGGAGAGGAAGCTGTGAATGGCCGACCATAGTTTGCAAAAAGCGGGTGAGAAAAGGTGCGAATGTCCAACCATACATGATCAAAACAGGGAGCGGAGGTGTTTGGCTGCGACAAGGTGTGAATGTCCACCCATAATTAATGAAAAGCGGGCAACAAGTAGGTTCGAATGCCCAACCATACATCATCAAAAGCAGGAGTGGATGTGTTCGGCTACAAGAAGGTTTGAATGTCCGAGCATAGTTTGTAAAAAGCGGGTAAGAAAAGGTTCGAATGCCCGAACATACACCATCAAGAGAGGGAGCGGAGGTGTTCCGCTGTAAGACGGTGTGAATGTCCGACCATAGTTGGTAAAAAGTGGGTATGAAAAGGTTCGAATGCCCAAATTCGGCTGCAAAAAACTGTGTTCGGCTGCAAAAAGGTGTGAATGTTTGACTAAAGTTTGTAAAAAGCGGGTAAGACAAGGTGCGAATGCCTGACAATGTATGATCAAAAGCGGGAGCGGAGGTGGTCAGCTGCAAGAAGGTCTAAATGTCCATCATTAATTGCTAGAAAACATGAAAGAAAATTTTCGAAAATCAATCCGCACATGATCATAAGTGGGAGAGGAGGTGTTCAGTTGCAAGAAGGTGTGAATGTCCTACCATAATTGCTGGAAAATGTGTTAGAAACGGTAAGAATGCCGGACCATACATCATCAAAAGCTAGAGAGGTGGTGTTCGGCTGCAAGTAGGTGTGAATGTCTGACTAAAGTTCAAATATATTAACAAAAGCGGGAGGAGAGGTCTTCGGATGAGTGGTTGAGAATTTCCAACCATAATCTATAAAATGCGGTGAAAAAAAAGGTGTGATAGAAACCTAAAAGGTGGAGCGGAAGTGTTCGGCTGCAAGAAGGTGTGAATGTCCGTCTATAGTTGGTGAAAAGCAGGAAAAGCAAGGTCTGAATGCCCAATCTTACATCATCAAAAGCGAGATCAGAGGTGTTTGGCTGCAAGAAAACGGGTAAGGTGTGAATGACCGACTAAATATAAACAAAAGTGGGGGCGGAGGTCTTCGGATGCAAGTGGGTCTGAATATCCCACCATACAAGTATGGTGGAGAGGAAGTTGTGAATGGCCGACCATAGTTTGCAAAAAGCGGGTGAGAAAAGGTGCGAATGTCCAAACATACATGATCAAAACAGGGAGCGGAGGTGTTTGGCTGCGACAAGGTGTGAATGTCCACCCATAATTAATGAAAAGCGGGCAACAAGTAGGTTCGAAAGCCCAACCATACATCAACAAAAGCAGGAGTGGATGTGTTTGGCTACAAGAAGGTTTGAATGTCCGAGCATAGTTTGTAAAAAGCGGGTAAGAAAAGGTGCGAATGCCCGACAATGTATGATCAAAAGAGGGAGTGGAGGTTTTCGGCTACAAGAAGGTTTGAATGTCCGACCATAGTTTGTAGAAAGTGGGTAAGAAAAGGTGCGAATGCCCGAACATACACCATCAAAAGAGGGAGCGGAGGTGTTCCGCTGAAAGACGGTGTGAATGTCCGACCATAGTTTGTAAAAAGCGGGTAAGAAAAGGTTCGAATGCCCGAATATATACCATCAAAAGCGGAAGCGGAGGTGTTCGGCTGCAAGAAGGTGTGAACGTCCGACCAAAGTCTGTAAAAAGCAGTTAAGAAAAGGTTAGAATATCCAACCAAACATAATCAAAAGTGGGAGCAGAGCTGTTCGACTGCAAATAGGTGTGAATGTCCACCCATAATTCCTGAAAAATGGGTAAGAAAAGGTGCGAATGCCCAACCATACATCATCAAAAGAAGAAGTGGATGTGTTCTGCTACAAGGTTTGAATAGCCGACCATAGTTTGTAAAAAGTGGGTAAGAAAAAGTTTGAATGCCCGAACATACACCATCAAAAGAGGGAGCGGAGGTGATCCGCTGTAAGACGGTGTGAATGTCCGACCATAGTTGGTAAAAAGCGGGTAAGAAAAGGTTAAAATACCCGACTGTACACAATCAATAGCGGGAGCGGAGTTGTTCGGCTACAAGAAGGTGTGAAAGTCCGACCGTGGTTTGTAAAACGCGGGTAAGTCAAGTTGCGAATGCCTGACAATGTATGATCAAAAGAGGGAGCGGAGTTGTTCGGCTGCAAGGTCTGAATTTCCAACCATAATTTGTAAAAACCAGGGAAGAAAAGCCTCGAAAGCCCGACTATACACAATCAAAAGCGGGAGCGGAGGTGTTCAGCTGCAAGAATGTCTGAATGTCCACCAATAATTACTCAAAAATGGGTAAGAAAAGGTGTGAATGCCCAACTATACATCATCAAAAGCAGAAGTGGATGTGTTCGGCCACAAGAAGGTTTGAATGTCCGACCATAGTTTGTAAAAAGCGGGTAAGAAAAGGTGCGAATGCCCGACAATGTATGATCAAAAGAGGGAGTGGAGGTTTTCGGCTACAAGAAGGTTTGAATGTCCGACCATAGTTTGTAAAAAGCGGGTAAGAAAAAGTGCGAATGCCCGAACATACACCATCAAAAGAGGGAGCGGAGGTGTTCCGCTGAAAGACGGTGTGAATGTCCGACCATAGTTGGTAAAAAGCGGGTAAGAAAAGGTTCGAATGCCCGAATATATACCATCAAAAGCGGAAGTGGAGGTGTTCGGCTGCAAGAAGGTGTAAACGTCCAACCAAAGTTTGTAAAAAGCAGTTAAGAAAAGGTTCGAATATCCAACCAAACATAATCAAAAGTGGGAGCAGAGCTGTTCGACTGCAAGTAGGTGTGAATGTCCACCCATAATTCCTGAAAAATGGGTAAGAAAAGGTGCGAATGCCCAACCATACATCATCAAAAGAAGAAGTAGATGTGTTCTGCTACAAGAAGGTTTGAATGTCTGACCATAATTTGTAAAAAGTGGGTAAGAAAAAATTCGAATGCCCGAAAATACACCATCAAAAGCGGGAGCGGAGGTGTTCAGCTGCAAGAAGGTCTGAAGGTCCACCAATAATTACTGAAAAATGGGTAAGAAAAGGTGTGAATGCCCAACTATACATCATCAAAAGCAGAAGTGGATGTGTTCTGCCACAAGAAGGTTTGAATGTCCGACCATAGTTTGTAAAAGGCGGGTAAGAAAAGGTTTGAATGCCCGAACATACACAATCAAAAGAGGGAGCGGAGGTGTTTCGCTGCAAGAAGGTGTGAATGTCCGAGCATAGTTTGTAAAAAGTGAGTAAGAAAAGGTTCGAATGCCAGAACATACACCATCAAAAGAGGGAGCGGAGGTGTTCCGCTGTAAGAAGGTGTGAATGTCCGACCATAGTTGGTAAAAAGCGGGTAAGAAAAGGTTAAAATACCCAACTCTACACAATCAATAGCGGGAGCGGAGTTGTTCGGCTAAAAGAAGGTGTGAAAGTCCGACCATGGTTTGTAAAAAACGGGTAAGAAAAGGTTCGAATGCCAAAATATACACCATCAAAAGCGGAAGCCGAGGTGTTCGGCTGCAAGTAAGTGTGAATGTCAGATCATAATTTGCAAAAAGCTGATGAGAAAGGTGTGAATGACCGACAATAATTGCTGAAAAATGTGTTAGAAAAGGTAAGAATGCCGGACCATTCATCATCAAAAGCGGGAGAAGAGGTGTTCGGCTGTAAGAAGCTGTGAATGTCCAGCCATAATTACTCAAAAACGGGTAAGAAAAGGTAGTATTGCCAGACCATAAATGATCAAAACAGGGAGCGGAGGGGTTCCGCTGTAAGAAGGTGTGAATGTCCGACCATAATTGGTAAAAAGCGGGTAAGAAAAGGTTAAAATATGCGACTGTACACAATCAATAGCGGGAGCGGAGTTGTTTGGCTACTAAAAGGTGTGAAAGTCCGACCAAAATTCCTCAAAAATGGGTAAAAAAAAAGGTGCGAATGCCCAACCATACATCATCAAAAGCAGGACTGGATGTGTTCGGCTACAAGAAGTTTTGAATGTCCGAGCATAGTTTGTAAAAAGCGGGTAAGAAAAGGTTCGAATGCCCGAACATACACCATCAAGAGAGGGAGCGGAGGTGTTCCGCTGTAAGACGGTGTGAATGTCCGACCATAGTTGGTAAAAAGTGGGTATGAAAAGGTTCGAATGCCCAAATTCGGCTGCAAAAAACTGTGTTCGGCTGCAAAAAGGTGTGAATGTTTGACTAAAGTTTGTAAAAAGCGGGTAAGACAAGGTGCGAATGCCTGACAATGTATGATCAAAAGCGGGAGCGGAGGTGGTCAGCTGCAAGAAGGTCTAAATGTCCATCATTAATTGCTAGAAAACATGAAAGAAAATTTTCGAAAATCAATCCGCACATGATCATAAGTGGGAGAGGAGGTGTTCAGTTGCAAGAAGGTGTGAATGTCCTACCATAATTGCTGGAAAATGTGTTAGAAACGGTAAGAATGCCGGACCATACATCATCAAAAGCTAGAGAGGTGGTGTTCGGCTGCAAGTAGGTGTGAATGTCTGACTAAAGTTCAAATATATTAACAAAAGCGGGAGGAGAGGTCTTCGGATGAGTGGTTGAGAATTTCCAACCATAATCTATAAAATGCGGTGAAAAAAAAGGTGTGATAGAAACCTAAAAGGTGGAGCGGAAGTGTTCGGCTGCAAGAAGGTGTGAATGTCCGTCTATAGTTGGTGAAAAGCAGGAAAAGCAAGGTCTGAATGCCCAATCTTACATCATCAAAAGCGAGATCAGAGGTGTTTGGCTGCAAGAAAACGGGTAAGGTGTGAATGACCGACTAAATATAAACAAAAGTGGGGGCGGAGGTCTTCGGATGCAAGTGGGTCTGAATATCCCACCATACAAGTATGGTGGAGAGGAAGTTGTGAATGGCCGACCATAGTTTGCAAAAAGCGGGTGAGAAAAGGTGCGAATGTCCAAACATACATGATCAAAACAGGGAGCGGAGGTGTTTGGCTGCGACAAGGTGTGAATGTCCACCCATAATTAATGAAAAGCGGGCAACAAGTAGGTTCGAAAGCCCAACCATACATCAACAAAAGCAGGAGTGGATGTGTTTGGCTACAAGAAGGTTTGAATGTCCGAGCATAGTTTGTAAAAAGCGGGTAAGAAAAGGTGCGAATGCCCGACAATGTATGATCAAAAGAGGGAGTGGAGGTTTTCGGCTACAAGAAGGTTTGAATGTCCGACCATAGTTTGTAGAAAGTGGGTAAGAAAAGGTGCGAATGCCCGAACATACACCATCAAAAGAGGGAGCGGAGGTGTTCCGCTGAAAGACGGTGTGAATGTCCGACCATAGTTTGTAAAAAGCGGGTAAGAAAAGGTTCGAATGCCCGAATATATACCATCAAAAGCGGAAGCGGAGGTGTTCGGCTGCAAGAAGGTGTGAACGTCCGACCAAAGTCTGTAAAAAGCAGTTAAGAAAAGGTTAGAATATCCAACCAAACATAATCAAAAGTGGGAGCAGAGCTGTTCGACTGCAAATAGGTGTGAATGTCCACCCATAATTCCTGAAAAATGGGTAAGAAAAGGTGCGAATGCCCAACCATACATCATCAAAAGAAGAAGTGGATGTGTTCTGCTACAAGGTTTGAATAGCCGACCATAGTTTGTAAAAAGTGGGTAAGAAAAAGTTTGAATGCCCGAACATACACCATCAAAAGAGGGAGCGGAGGTGATCCGCTGTAAGACGGTGTGAATGTCCGACCATAGTTGGTAAAAAGCGGGTAAGAAAAGGTTAAAATACCCGACTGTACACAATCAATAGCGGGAGCGGAGTTGTTCGGCTACAAGAAGGTGTGAAAGTCCGACCGTGGTTTGTAAAACGCGGGTAAGTCAAGTTGCGAATGCCTGACAATGTATGATCAAAAGAGGGAGCGGAGTTGTTCGGCTGCAAGGTCTGAATTTCCAACCATAATTTGTAAAAACCAGGGAAGAAAAGCCTCGAAAGCCCGACTATACACAATCAAAAGCGGGAGCGGAGGTGTTCAGCTGCAAGAATGTCTGAATGTCCACCAATAATTACTCAAAAATGGGTAAGAAAAGGTGTGAATGCCCAACTATACATCATCAAAAGCAGAAGTGGATGTGTTCGGCCACAAGAAGGTTTGAATGTCCGACCATAGTTTGTAAAAAGCGGGTAAGAAAAGGTGCGAATGCCCGACAATGTATGATCAAAAGAGGGAGTGGAGGTTTTCGGCTACAAGAAGGTTTGAATGTCCGACCATAGTTTGTAAAAAGCGGGTAAGAAAAAGTGCGAATGCCCGAACATACACCATCAAAAGAGGGAGCGGAGGTGTTCCGCTGAAAGACGGTGTGAATGTCCGACCATAGTTGGTAAAAAGCGGGTAAGAAAAGGTTCGAATGCCCGAATATATACCATCAAAAGCGGAAGTGGAGGTGTTCGGCTGCAAGAAGGTGTAAACGTCCAACCAAAGTTTGTAAAAAGCAGTTAAGAAAAGGTTCGAATATCCAACCAAACATAATCAAAAGTGGGAGCAGAGCTGTTCGACTGCAAGTAGGTGTGAATGTCCACCCATAATTCCTGAAAAATGGGTAAGAAAAGGTTCGAATGCCCAACCATACATCATCAAAAGAAGAAGTAGATGTGTTCTGCTACAAGAAGGTTTGAATGTCTGACCATAATTTGTAAAAAGTGGGTAAGAAAAAATTCGAATGCCCGAAAATACACCATCAAAAGCGGGAGCGGAGGTGTTCAGCTGCAAGAAGGTCTGAAGGTCCACCAATAATTACTGAAAAATGGGTAAGAAAAGGTGTGAATGCCCAACTATACATCATCAAAAGCAGAAGTGGATGTGTTCTGCCACAAGAAGGTTTGAATGTCCGACCATAGTTTGTAAAAGGCGGGTAAGAAAAGGTTTGAATGCCCGAACATACACAATCAAAAGAGGGAGCGGAGGTGTTTCGCTGCAAGAAGGTGTGAATGTCCGAGCATAGTTTGTAAAAAGTGAGTAAGAAAAGGTTCGAATGCCAGAACATACACCATCAAAAGAGGGAGCGGAGGTGTTCCGCTGTAAGAAGGTGTGAATGTCCGACCATAGTTGGTAAAAAGCGGGTAAGAAAAGGTTAAAATACCCAACTCTACACAATCAATAGCGGGAGCGGAGTTGTTCGGCTAAAAGAAGGTGTGAAAGTCCGACCATGGTTTGTAAAAAACGGGTAAGAAAAGGTTCGAATGCCAAAATATACACCATCAAAAGCGGAAGCCGAGGTGTTCGGCTGCAAGTAAGTGTGAATGTCAGATCATAATTTGCAAAAAGCTGATGAGAAAGGTGTGAATGACCGACAATAATTGCTGAAAAATGTGTTAGAAAAGGTAAGAATGCCGGACCATTCATCATCAAAAGCGGGAGAAGAGGTGTTCGGCTGTAAGAAGCTGTGAATGTCCAGCCATAATTACTCAAAAACGGGTAAGAAAAGGTAGTATTGCCAGACCATAAATGATCAAAACAGGGAGCGGAGGGGTTCCGCTGTAAGAAGGTGTGAATGTCCGACCATAATTGGTAAAAAGCGGGTAAGAAAAGGTTAAAATATGCGACTGTACACAATCAATAGCGGGAGCGGAGTTGTTTGGCTACTAAAAGGTGTGAAAGTCCGACCAAAATTCCTCAAAAATGGGTAAAAAAAAAGGTGCGAATGCCCAACCATACATCATCAAAAGCAGGAATGGATGTGTTCGGCTACAAGAAGTTTTGAATGTCCGAGCATAGTTTGTAAAAAGCGGGTAAGAAAAGGTTCGAATGCCCGAACATACACCATCAAGAGAGGGAGCGGAGGTGTTCCGCTGTAAGACGGTGTGAATGTCCGACCATAGTTGGTAAAAAGTGGGTATGAAAAGGTTCGAATGCCCAAATTCGGCTGCAAAAAACTGTGTTCGGCTGCAAAAAGGTGTGAATGTTTGACTAAAGTTTGTAAAAAGCGGGTAAGACAAGGTGCGAATGCCTGACAATGTATGATCAAAAGCGGGAGCGGAGGTGGTCAGCTGCAAGAAGGTCTAAATGTCCATCATTAATTGCTAGAAAACATGAAAGAAAATTTTCGAAAATCAATCCGCACATGATCATAAGTGGGAGAGGAGGTGTTCAGTTGCAAGAAGGTGTGAATGTCCTACCATAATTGCTGGAAAATGTGTTAGAAACGGTAAGAATGCCGGACCATACATCATCAAAAGCTAGAGAGGTGGTGTTCGGCTGCAAGTAGGTGTGAATGTCTGACTAAAGTTCAAATATATTAACAAAAGCGGGAGGAGAGGTCTTCGGATGAGTGGTTGAGAATTTCCAACCATAATCTATAAAATGCGGTGAAAAAAAAGGTGTGATAGAAACCTAAAAGGTGGAGCGGAAGTGTTCGGCTGCAAGAAGGTGTGAATGTCCGTCTATAGTTGGTGAAAAGCAGGAAAAGCAAGGTCTGAATGCCCAATCTTACATCATCAAAAGCGAGATCAGAGGTGTTTGGCTGCAAGAAAACGGGTAAGGTGTGAATGACCGACTAAATATAAACAAAAGTGGGGGCGGAGGTCTTCGGATGCAAGTGGGTCTGAATATCCCACCATACAAGTATGGTGGAGAGGAAGCTTTGAATGGCCGACCATAGTTTGCAAAAAGCGGGTGAGAAAAGGTGCGAATGTCCAAACATACATGATCAAAACAGGGAGCGGAGGTGTTTGGCTGCGACAAGGTGTGAATGTCCACCCATAATTAATGAAAAGCGGGCAACAAGTAGGTTCGAAAGCCCAACCATACATCAACAAAAGCAGGAGTGGATGTGTTTGGCTACAAGAAGGTTTGAATGTCCGAGCATAGTTTGTAAAAAGCGGGTAAGAAAAGGTGCGAATGCCCGACAATGTATGATCAAAAGAGGGAGTGGAGGTTTTCGGCTACAAGAAGGTTTGAATGTCCGACCATAGTTTGTAAAAAGTGGGTAAGAAAAGGTGCGAATGCCCGAACATACACCATCAAAAGAGGGAGCGGAGGTGTTCCGCTGAAAGACGGTGTGAATGTCCGACCATAGTTTGTAAAAAGCGGGTAAGAAAAGGTTCGAATGCCCGAATATATACCATCAAAAGCGGAAGCGGAGGTGTTCGGCTGCAAGAAGGTGTGAACGTCCGACCAAAGTCTGTAAAAAGCAGTTAAGAAAAGGTTAGAATATCCAACCAAACATAATCAAAAGTGGGAGCAGAGCTGTTCGACTGCAAGTAGGTGTGAATGTCCACCCATAATTCCTGAAAAATGGGTAAGAAAAGGTGCGAATGCCCAACCATACATCATCAAAAGAAGAAGTGGATGTGTTCTGCTACAAGGTTTGAATAGCTGACCATAGTTTGTAAAAAGTGGGTAAGAAAAAGTTTGAATGCCCGAACATACACCATCAAAAGAGGGAGCGGAGGTGATCCGCTGTAAGACGGTGTGAATGTCCGACCATAGTTGGTAAAAAGCGGGTAAGAAAAGGTTAAAATACCCGACTGTACACAATCAATAGCGGGAGCGGAGTTGTTCGGCTACAAGAAGGTGTGAAAGTCCGACCGTGGTTTGTAAAACGCGGGTAAGTCAAGTTGCGAATGCCCGACAATGTATGATCAAAAGAGGGAGCGGAGTTGTTCGGCTGCAAGGTCTGAATTTCCAACCATAATTTGTAAAAACCAGGGAAGAAAAGCCTCGAAAGCCCGACTATACACAATCAAAAGCGGGAGCGGAGGTGTTCAGCTGCAAGAATGTCTGAATGTCCACCAATAATTACTCAAAAATGGGTAAGAAAAGGTGTGAATGCCCAACTATACATCATCAAAAGCAGAAGTGGATGTGTTCGGCCACAAGAAGGTTTGAATGTCCGACCATAGTTTGTAAAAAGCGGGTAAGAAAAGGTGCGAATGCCCGACAATGTATGATCAAAAGAGGGAGTGGAGGTTTTCGGCTACAAGAAGGTTTGAATGTCCGACCATAGTTTGTAAAAAGCGGGTAAGAAAAAGTGCGAATGCCCGAACATACACCATCAAAAGATGGTGTAAGAAGGTGTGAATGTCCGACCATAATTGGTAAAAAGCGGGTAAGAAAAGGTTAAAATATGCGACTGTACACAATCAATAGCGGGAGCGGAGTTGTTTGGCTACTAAAAGGTGTGAAAGTCCGACCAAAATTCCTCAAAAATGGGTAAAAAAAAAGGTGCGAATGCCCAACCATACATCATCAAAAGCAGGACTGGATGTGTTCGGCTACAAGAAGTTTTGAATGTCCGAGCATAGTTTGTAAAAAGCGGGTAAGAAAAGGTTCGAATGCCCGAACATACACCATCAAAAGAGGGAGCGGAGGTGTTCCGCCATAAGAAGGTGTGAATGTCCGACCGTAGTTGGTAAAAAGTGGGTAAGAAAAGGTTAAAATACCCGACTGTGCACAATCAATAGCGGGAGCGAATGTGTTCGGCTACAAGAAGGTGTGAAAGTCCGACCATGTTTTGTAAATAGCGGGTAAGAAAAGGTGCGAATGCCCGACAATGTATGATCAAAAGAGGGAGCGGAGGTTTTCGGCTAAAAGAAGGTCTGAATGTCCAACCATAATTTGTAAAAACCGGGGAAGAAAAGGCTCGAAAGTCCGACTATACACCATCAAAAGCGGGAGCAGAGGGGTTCAGCTGCAAGAAGGTCTGAATGTCCATCAATAATTGCTAGAAAACATGAAAGAAAATTTTCGAATATCAAACCGCACATGATCATAAGTGGGAGCGGAGGTGTTCAGCTGCAAGAAGGTGTGAATGTCCACCCTAAATTCCTCAAAAATGGGTAAAAAAAAAGGTGCAAATGCCCAACCATACATCATCAAAAGCAGGACTCGATGTGTTCGGCTACAAGAAGGTTTGAATGTCCGAGCATAGTCTGTTCTTATCAGTTTGATGTCTGATATGTCCTCTATGCGAGGACTACATATTAAATGGATTTTTATCAATAGGAGTTGAAAAAGGATAAGTGCGAATGACCGACTAAATATCAACAAAAGTGTCTTTGGATGCAAGTGGGTGTGAATATCCCACCATACAAGTATGGTGGAGAGGAAGCTGTGAATGGCCGACCATAGTTTGCAAAAAGCGGGTGAGAAAAGGTGCGAATGTCCAACCATACATGATCAAAACAGGGAGTGGAGGTGTTTGGCTGCGACAAGGTGTGAATGTCCACCCATAATCAATTAAAAGCGGGCAACAAGTAGGTTCGAATGCCCAACCATACATCAACAAAAGCAAGAGTGGATGTGTTTGGCTACAAGAAGGTTTGAATGTCCGAGCATAGTTTGTAAAAAGTGGGTAAGGAAAGGTGCGAATGCCCGAACATACACCATCAAAAGAGGGAGCGGAAGTGTTCCGCTGTAAGATGGTGCGAATGTCCGACCATAGTTGGTAAAAAGCGGGTAAGAAAAGGTTCGAATGCCCGAATATATACCATCAAAAGCGGAAGCGGAGGTGTTCGGCTGCAAGAAGGTGTGAACGTCCGACCAAAGTTTCTAAAAAGCAGTTAAGAAAAGGTTCGAATATCCAACCAAACATAATCAAAAGTGGGAGCAGAGCTGTTCGACTGCAAGTAGGTGTGAATGTCCACCCATAATTCCTGAAAAATGGGTAAGAAAAGGTGCGAATGCCCAACCATACATCATCAAAAGAAGAAGTGGATGTGTTCGGCTACAAGAAGGTTTGAATGTCCGAGCATAGTCTGTTCTTATCAGTTTAATGTCTGATATGTCCTCTATGCGAGGACTACATATTAAATGGATTTTTATCAATAGGAGTTGAAAAAGGATAAGTGCGAATGACCGACTAAATATCAACAAAAGTGTCTTCGGATGCAAGTGGGTGTGAATATCCCACCATACAAGTATGGTGGAGAGGAAGCTGTGAATGGCCGACCATAGTTTGCAAAAAGCGGGTGAGAAAAGGTGCGAATGTCCAACCATACATGATCAAAACAGGGAGTGGAGGTGTTTGGCTGCGACAAGGTGTGAATGTCCACCCATAATCAATGAAAAGCGGGCAACAAGTAGGTTCGAATGCCCAACCATACATCAACAAAAGCAAGAGTGGATGTGTTTGGCTACAAGAAGGTTTGAATGTCCGAGCATAGTTTGTAAAAAGTGGGTAAGGAAAGGTGCGAATGCCCGAACATACACCATCAAAAGAGGGAGCGGAAGTGTTCCGCTGTAAGATGGTGCGAATGTCCGACCATAGTTGGTAAAAAGCGGGTAAGAAAAGGTTCGAATGCCCGAATATATACCATCAAAAGCGGAAGCGGAGGTGTTCGGCTGCAAGAAGGTGTGAACGTCCGACCAAAGTTTCTAAAAAGCAGTTAAGAAAAGGTTCGAATATCCAACCAAACATAATCAAAAGTGGGAGCAGAGCTGTTCGACTGCAAGTAGGTGTGAATGTCCACCCATAATTCCTGAAAAATGGGTAAGAAAAGGTGCGAATGCCCAACCATACATCATCAAAAGAAGAAGTGGATGTGTTCTGCTACAAGAAGGTTTGAATGTCCGACCATACTTTGTAAAAAGTGGGTAAGAAAAAGTTCGAATGCCCGAACATACACCATCAAAAGAGGGAGCGGAGGTGTTCCGCTGTAAGACGGTGTGAATGTCCGACCATAGTTGGTAAAAAGTGGGTAAGAAAAGGTTTGAATGCCAGAACATACACCATCAAAAGAGGGAGCGGAGGTGTTCCGCTGTAAGAAGGTGTGAATGTCCGACCATAGTTGGTAAAAAGCGGGTAAGAAAAGGTTCGAATGCCCGAACATACACCATCAAAAGAGGGAGCGGAGGTGTTCCGCTGTAAGACGGTGTGAATGTCCGACCATAATTGGTAAAAAGCGGGTAAGAAAAGGTTAAAATACCCGACTGTACACAATCAATAGTGGGAGCGGAGTTGTTCGGCTACAAGAAGGTGTGAAAGTCCGACCATGGTTTGTAAAACGCGGTTAAGAAAAGGTGCGAATGCCCGACAATGTATGATCAAAAGAGGGAGCGGAGGTTTTCGGCTGCAAGAAGGTCTGAATTTCCAACCATAATTTGTAAAAACCGGGGAAGAAAAGGCTCGAAAGCCCGACTATACACCATCAAAAGCGGGAGCAGAGGTGTTCAGCTGCAAGAAGGTCTCAATGTCCATCAATAATTGCTAGAAAACATGAAAGAAAATTTTCGAATATCAAACCGCACATGATCATTTGCGGGAGAGGAGCTGTTCAGCTGCAAGAAGGTGTAATATATATAATAATATAATTCCTGAAAAATGGATAAAAAAAGGTGCGAATGCCCAACCATACAACATCAAAAGCAGGTGTGAATGTGAGATCATAATTTGCAAAAACCTGATGAGAAATGGTGAGAATGCCCGACTCTACACCATCAAATGCGGGAGCAATAGGCATCCCCGCAACCTGGGACCCAACACAGGGCAGGAGGGCCTTATGTCCACCAGGCTCAGGGCCTGCAGTCACCATATTCAGGGAGCTACTGTACCCACAGAAGGAACTGCTTTGTCCTTCATATTTATCCATTTCTAAATAGCTTTAAACAAAAAATGAACGTTGTACTTTGCAGGATAGGAAAGAACAACTATAAACCTTTGCAGAAATCCGAGAATAAGCGTCGATTGACGAGTTCTACACAATTCCGGATTTTGATATAAAATGAATTCCTTCACTCAAACCAAGTTAAAACTGCTTTGTCCTTCATATTTACCCATGTCTAAATAGCTTTAAACAAAAAAGAACGTAGTACTTTGCAGGATAGGAAAGAACAACACTAGTTTTTTTCAGGAATCCGAGAATAAGCTTCTTTTCACGAGTTCTACACAATTTCGGATTTTGATATAAAATGAATTCCTTCACTCAAACCAAGTTAAAACTGCTTTGTCCTTAATATTTATCCATGTATGAATAGGTTTCAACAAAAAAGAAAGTATTACTTTGCAGTATACCAAAGAACAACACTAAACCTTTAGGAATCCGAGAATAAGCTTCTTGTCACCAATTCTACACAATTTCGGATTTTGATATAAGATGAATTCCTTCACTCAAACCAAGTTAAAACTGCTTTGTCCTTCATATTTACCCATGTCTAAATAGCTTTAAACAAAAAAAGAACGTTGTACTTTGCAGGATAGGAAAGAACAACTCTAAACCTTTTCAGGAATCCGAGAATAAGCGTCGATTGACGAGTTCTACACAATTTCGGATTTTGATATACAATTGAATTCCTTCACTCAAACCAAGTTAAAACTGCTTTGTCCTTCATATTTATCCATGTCTGAATAGGTTTCAACAAAAAAGAAAGTATTACTTTGCAGTATACCAAAGAACAACACTAAACCTTTAGGAATCCGAGAATAAGCTTCTTGTCACCAATTCTACACAATTTCGGATTTTGATATAAGATGAATTCCTTCACTCAAACCAAGTTAAAACTGCTTTGTCCTTCATATTTACCCATGTCTAAATAGCTTTAAACAAAAAAGAACGTAGTACTTTGCAGGATAGGAAAGAACAACACTAATTTTTTTCAGGAATCCGAGAATAAGCTTCTTTTCACGAGTTCTACACAATTCCTGATTTTGATATAAAATGAATTCCTTCACTCAAACCAAGTTAAAACGGCTTTGTCCTTAATATTTATCCAAGTCTGAATAGGTTTAAACAAAAAAGAAAGTATTACTTTGCAGTATACCAAAGAACAACACTAAACCTTTAGTAATCCGAGAATAAGCTTATTTTCTCCAGTTCTACACAATTTCGGATTTTGATATAAAATGAATTCCTTAACTCAAACCAAGTTAAAACTGCTTTGTCCTTCATATTTATCCATGTCTGAATCGGTTTCAACAAAACAGAAAGTATTACTTTGCAGTATACCAAAGAATAACACTAAACCTTTAGGAATCCGAGAATAAACTTATTTCCACGAGTTCTACACAATTTCGGATTTTGATATAAAATGAATTCCTTCACTCAAACCAAGTGAAAACTGCTTTGTCATATTTTTCAGCAAGTATGGTCGGACATTCACACCTACTCACAGCCGAACACCTCCGCTCCCGCATTTGATGGTGTATAGTCGGGCATTCTCACCATTTCTCATCAGGTTTTTGCAAATTATGATCTCACATTCACACCTGCTTTTGATGTTGTATGGTTGGGCATTCGCACCTTTTTTTATCCATTTTTCAGGAATTATATTATTATATATATTACACCTTCTTGCAGCTGAACAGCTCCTCTCCCGCAAATGATCATGTGCGGTTTGATATTCGAAAATTTTCTTTCATGTTTTCTAGCAATTATTGATGGACATTGAGACCTTCTTGCAGCTGAACACCTCTGCTCCCGCTTTTGATGGTGTATAGTCGGGCTTTCGAGCCTTTTCTTCCCCGGTTTTTACAAATTATGGTTGGAAATTCAGACCTTCTTGCAGCCGAAAACCTCCGCTCCCTCTTTTGATCATACATTGTCGGGCATTCGCACCTTTTCTTAACCGCGTTTTACAAACCATGGTCGGACTTTCACACCTTCTTGTAGCCGAACAACTCCGCTCCCACTATTGATTGTGTACAGTCGGGTATTTTAACCTTTTCTTACCCGCTTTTTACCAATTATGGTCGGACATTCACACCGTCTTACAGCGGAACACCTCCGCTCCCTCTTTTGATGGTGTATGTTCGGGCATTCGAACCTTTTCTTACCCGCTTTTTACCAACTATGGTCGGACATTCACACCTTCTTACAGCGGAACACCTCCGCTCCCTCTTTTGATGGTGTATGTTCTGGCATTCAAACCTTTTCTTACCCACTTTTTACCAACTATGGTCGGACATTCACACCGTCTTACAGCGGAACACCTCCGCTCCCTCTTTTGATGGTGTATGTTCGGGCATTCGAACTTTTTCTTACCCACTTTTTACAAAGTATGGTCGGACATTCAAACCTTCTTGTAGCAGAACACATCCACTTCTTCTTTTGATGATGTATGGTTGGGCATTCGCACCTTTTCTTACCCATTTTTCAGGAATTATGGGTGGACATTCACACCTACTTGCAGTCGAACAGCTCTGCTCCCACTTTTGATTATGTTTGGTTGGATATTCGAACCTTTTCTTAACTGCTTTTTAGAAACTTTGGTCGGACGTTCACACCTTCTTGCAGCCGAACACCTCCGCTTCCGCTTTTGATGGTATATATTCGGGCATTCGAACCTTTTCTTACCCGCTTTTTACCAACTATGGTCGGACATTCGCACCATCTTACAGCGGAACACTTCCGCTCCCTCTTTTGATGGTGTATGTTCAGGCATTCGCACCTTTCCTTACCCACTTTTTACAAACTATGCTCGGACATTCAAACCTTCTTGTAGCCAAACACATCCACTCTTGCTTTTGTTGATGTATGGTTGGGCATTCGAACCTACTTGTTGCCCGCTTTTCATTGATTATGGGTGGACATTCACACCTTGTCGCAGCCAAACACCTCCACTCCCTGTTTTGATCATGTATGGTTGGACATTCGCACCTTTTCTCACCCGCTTTTTGCAAACTATGGTCGGCCATTCACAGCTTCCTCTCCACCATACTTGTATGGTGGGATATTCACACCCACTTGCATCCGAAGACACTTTTGTTGATATTTAGTCGGTCATTCGCACTTATCCTTTTTCAACTCCTATTGATAAAAATCCATTTAATATGTAGTCCTCGCATAGAGGACATATCAGACATTAAACTGATAAGAACAGACTATGCTCGGACATTCAAACCTTCTTGTAGCCGAACACATCCACTTCTTCTTTTGATGATGTATGGTTGGGCATTCGCACCTTTTCTTACCCATTTTTCAGGAATTATGGGTGGACATTCACACCTACTTGCAGTCGAACAGCTCTGCTCCCACTTTTGATTATGTTTGGTTGGATATTCGAACCTTTTCTTAACTGCTTTTTAGAAACTTTGGTCGGACGTTCACACCTTCTTGCAGCCGAACACCTCCGCTTCCGCTTTTGATGGTATATATTCGGGCATTCGAACCTTTTCTTACCCGCTTTTTACCAACTATGGTCGGACATTCGCACCATCTTACAGCGGAACACTTCCGCTCCCTCTTTTGATGGTGTATGTTCGGGCATTCGCACCTTTCCTTACCCACTTTTTACAAACTATGCTCGGACATTCAAACCTTCTTGTAGCCAAACACATCCACTCTTGCTTTTGTTGATGTATGGTTGGGCATTCGAACCTACTTGTTGCCCGCTTTTAATTGATTATGGGTGGACATTCACACCTTGTCGCAGCCAAACACCTCCACTCCCTGTTTTGATCATGTATGGTTGGACATTCGCACCTTTTCTCACCCGCTTTTTGCAAACTATGGTCGGCCATTCACAGCTTCCTCTCCACCATACTTGTATGGTGGGATATTCACACCCACTTGCATCCAAAGACACTTTTGTTGATATTTAGTCGGTCATTCGCACTTATCCTTTTTCAACTCCTATTGATAAAAATCCATTTAATATGTAGTCCTCGCATAGAGGACATATCAGACATTAAACTGATAAGAACAGACTATGCTCGGACATTCAAACCTTCTTGTAGCCGAACACATCGAGTCCTGCTTTTGATGATGTATGGTTGGGCATTTGCACCTTTTTTTTTACCCATTTTTGAGGAATTTAGGGTGGACATTCACACCTTCTTGCAGCTGAACACCTCCGCTCCCACTTATGATCATGTGCGGTTTGATATTCGAAAATTTTCTTTCATGTTTTCTAGCAATTATTGATGGACATTCAGACCTTCTTGCAGCTGAACCCCTCTGCTCCCGCTTTTGATGGTGTATAGTCGGACTTTCGAGCCTTTTCTTCCCCGGTTTTTACAAATTATGGTTGGACATTCAGACCTTCTTTTAGCCGAAAACCTCCGCTCCCTCTTTTGATCATACATTGTCGGGCATTCGCACCTTTTCTTACCCGCTATTTACAAAACATGGTCGGACTTTCACACCTTCTTGTAGCCGAACACATTCGCTCCCGCTATTGATTGTGCACAGTCGGGTATTTTAACCTTTTCTTACCCACTTTTTACCAACTACGGTCGGACATTCACACCTTCTTATGGCGGAACACCTCCGCTCCCTCTTTTGATGGTGTATGTTCGGGCATTCGAACCTTTTCTTACCCGCTTTTTACAAACTATGCTCGGACATTCAAAACTTCTTGTAGCCGAACACATCCAGTCCTGCTTTTGATGATGTATGGTTGGGCATTCGCACCTTTTTTTTTACCCATTTTTGAGGAATTTTGGTCGGACTTTCACACCTTTTAGTAGCCAAACAACTCCGCTCCCGCTATTGATTGTGTACAGTCGCATATTTTAACCTTTTCTTACCCGCTTTTTACCAATTATGGTCGGACATTCACACCTTCTTACAGCGGAACCCCTCCGCTCCCTGTTTTGATCATTTATGGTCTGGCAATACTACCTTTTCTTACCCGTTTTTGAGTAATTATGGCTGGACATTCACAGCTTCTTACAGCCGAACACCTCTTCTCCCGCTTTTGATGATGAATGGTCCGGCATTCTTACCTTTTCTAACACATTTTTCAGCAATTATTGTCGGTCATTCACACCTTTCTCATCAGCTTTTTGCAAATTATGATATGACATTCACACTTACTTGCAGCCGAACACCCCGGCTTCCGCTTTTGATGGTGTATATTTTGGCATTCGAACCTTTTCTTACCCGTTTTTTACAAACCATGGTCGGACTTTCACACCTTCTTTTAGCCGAACAACTCCGCTCCCGCTATTGATTGTGTAGAGTTGGGTATTTTAACCTTTTCTTACCCGCTTTTTACCAACTATGGTCGGACATTCACACCTTCTTACAGCGGAACACCTCCGCTCCCTCTTTTGATGGTGTATGTTCTGGCATTCGAACCTTTTCTTACTCACTTTTTACAAACTATGCTCGGACATTCACACCTTCTTGCAGCGAAACACCTCCGCTCCCTCTTTTGATTGTGTATGTTCGGGCATTCAAACCTTTTCTTACCCGCCTTTTACAAACTATGGTCGGACATTCAAACCTTCTTGTGGCAGAACACATCCACTTCTGCTTTTGATGATGTATAGTTGGGCATTCACACCTTTTCTTACCCATTTTTCAGTAATTATTGGTGGACCTTCAGACCTTCTTGCAGCTGAACACCTCCGCTCCCGCTTTTGATGGTGTATTTTCGGGCATTCGAATTTTTTCTTACCCACTTTTTACAAATTATGGTCAGACATTCAAACCTTCTTGTAGCAGAACACATCTACTTCTTCTTTTGATGATGTATGGTTGGGCATTCGCACCTTTTCTTACCCATTTTTCAGGAATTATGGGTGGACATTCACACCTACTTGCAGTCGAACAGCTCTGCTCCCACTTTTGATTATGTTTGGTTGGATATTCGAACCTTTTCTTAACTGCTTTTTACAAACTTTGGTTGGACGTTTACACCTTCTTGCAGCCGAACACCTCCACTTCCGCTTTTGATGGTATATATTCGGGCATTCGAACCTTTTCTTACCCGCTTTTTACCAACTATGGTCGGACATTCACACCGTCTTTCAGCGGAACACCTCCGCTCCCTCTTTTGATCATACATTGTCGGGCATTCGCACCTTTTCTTACCCGCTATTTACAAAACATGGTCGGACTTTCACACCTTCTTGTAGCCGAACACATTCGCTCCCGCTATTGATTGTGCACAGTCGGGTATTTTAACCTTTTCTTACCCACTTTTTACCAACTACGGTCGGACATTCACACCTTCTTATGGCGGAACACCTCCGCTCCCTCTTTTGATGGTGTATGTTCGGGCATTCGAACCTTTTCTTACCCGCTTTTTACAAACTATGCTCGGACATTCAAAACTTCTTGTAGCCGAACACATCCAGTCCTGCTTTTGATGATGTATGGTTGGGCATTCGCACCTTTTTTTTTACCCATTTTTGAGGAATTTTGGTCGGACTTTCACACCTTTTAGTAGCCAAACAACTCCGCTCCCGCTATTGATTGTGTACAGTCGCATATTTTAACCTTTTCTTACCCGCTTTTTACCAATTATGGTCGGACATTCACACCTTCTTACAGCGGAACCCCTCCGCTCCCTGTTTTGATCATTTATGGTCTGGCAATACTACCTTTTCTTACCCGTTTTTGAGTAATTATGGCTGGACATTCACAGCTTCTTACAGCCGAACACCTCTTCTCCCGCTTTTGATGATGAATGGTCCGGCATTCTTACCTTTTCTAACACATTTTTCAGCAATTATTGTCGGTCATTCACACCTTTCTCATCAGCTTTTTGCAAATTATGATCTGACATTCACACTTACTTGCAGCCGAACACCTCGGCTTCCGCTTTTGATGGTGTATATTTTGGCATTCGAACCTTTTCTTACCCGTTTTTTACAAACCATGGTCGGACTTTCACACCTTCTTTTAGCCGAACAACTCCGCTCCCGCTATTGATTGTGTAGAGTTGGGTATTTTAACCTTTTCTTACCCGCTTTTTACCAACTATGGTCGGACATTCACACCTTCTTACAGCGGAACACCTCCGCTCCCTCTTTTGATGGTGTATGTTCTGGCATTCGAACCTTTTCTTACTCACTTTTTACAAACTATGCTCGGACATTCACACCTTCTTGCAGCGAAACACCTCCGCTCCCTCTTTTGATTGTGTATGTTCGGGCATTCAAACCTTTTCTTACCCGCCTTTTACAAACTATGGTCGGACATTCAAACCTTCTTGTGGCAGAACACATCCACTTCTGCTTTTGATGATGTATAGTTGGGCATTCACACCTTTTCTTACCCATTTTTCAGTAATTATTGGTGGACCTTCAGACCTTCTTGCAGCTGAACACCTCCGCTCCCGCTTTTGATGGTGTATTTTCGGGCATTCGAATTTTTTCTTACCCACTTTTTACAAATTATGGTCAGACATTCAAACCTTCTTGTAGCAGAACACATCTACTTCTTCTTTTGATGATGTATGGTTGGGCATTCGCACCTTTTCTTACCCATTTTTCAGGAATTATGGGTGGACATTCACACCTACTTGCAGTCGAACAGCTCTGCTCCCACTTTTGATTATGTTTGGTTGGATATTCGAACCTTTTCTTAACTGCTTTTTACAAACTTTGGTTGGACGTTTACACCTTCTTGCAGCCGAACACCTCCACTTCCGCTTTTGATGGTATATATTCGGGCATTCGAACCTTTTCTTACCCGCTTTTTACCAACTATGGTCGGACATTCACACCGTCTTTCAGCGGAACACCTCCGCTCCCTCTTTTGATGGTGTATGTTCGGGCATTCGCACTTTTTCTTACCCGCTTTTTACAAACTATGGTCGGACATTCAAACCTTCTTGTAGCCGAAAACCTCCACTCCCTCTTTTGATCATACATTGTCGGGCATTCGCACCTTTTCTTACCCGCTTTTTACAAACTATGGTCGGACATTCAAACCTTCTTGTGGCCGAACACATCCACTTCTGCTTTTGATGATATATAGTTGGGCATTCACACCTTTTCTCACCCATTTTTGAGTAATTATTGGTGGACATTCAGACATTCTTGCAGCTGAACACCTCCGCTCCCGCTTTTGATTGTGTATAGTCGGGCTTTCGAGGCTTTTCTTCCCTGGTTTTTACAAATTATGGTTGGAAATTCAGACCTTGCAGCCGAACAACTCCACTCCCTCTTTTGATCATACATTGTCAGGCATTCGCAACTTGACTTACCCGCGTTTTACAAACCACGGTCGGACTTTCACACCTTCTTGTAGCCGAACAACTCCGCTCCCGCTATTGATTGTGTACAGTGGGGTATTTTAACCTTTTCTTACCCGCTTTTTACCAACTATGGTTGGACATTCACACCGTCTTACAGCGGATCACCTCCGCTCCCTCTTTTGATGGTGTATGTTCGGGCATTCAAACTTTTTCTTACCCACTTTTTACAAACTATGGTCGGCTATTCAAACCTTGTAGCAGAACACATCCACTTCTTCTTTTGATGATGTATGGTTGGGCATTCGCACCTTTTCTTACCCATTTTTCAGGAATTATGGGTGGACATTCACACCTACTTGCAGTCGAACAGCTCTGCTCCCACTTTTGATTATGTTTGGTTGGATATTCTAACCTTTTCTTAACTGCTTTTTACAGACTTTGGTCGGACGTTCACACCTTCTTGCAGCCGAACACCTCCGCTTCCGCTTTTGATGGTATATATTCGGGCATTCGAACCTTTTCTTACCCGCTTTTTACAAACTATGGTCGGACATTCACACCGTCTTTCAGCGGAACACCTCCGCTCCCTCTTTTGATGGTGTATGTTCGGGCATTCGCACCTTTTCTTACCCACTTTTTACAAACTATGGTCGGACATTCAAACCTTCTTGTAGCCGAAAACCTCCACTCCCTCTTTTGATCATACATTGTCGGGCATTCGCACCTTTTCTTACCCGCTTTTTACAAACTATGCTCGGACATTCAAACCTTCTTGTAGCCAAACACATCCACTCCTGCTTTTATTGATGTATGGTTGGGCTTTCGAACCTACTTGTTGCCCGCTTTTCATTAATTATGGGTGGACATTCACACCTTGTCGCAGCCAAACACCTCCGCTCCCTGTTTTGATCATGTATGTTTGGACATTCGCACCTTTTCTCACCCGCTTTTTGCAAACTATGGTCGGCCATTCACAACTTCCTCTCCACCATACTTGTATGGTGGGATATTCAGACCCACTTGCATCCGAAGACCTCCGACCCCACTTTTGTTTATATTTAGTCGGTCATTCACACCTTACCCGTTTTCTTGCAGCCAAACACCTCTGATCTCGCTTTTGATGATGTAAGATTGGGCATTCAGACCTTGCTTTTCCTGCTTTTCACCAACTATAGACGGACATTCACACCTTCTTGCAGCCGAACACTTCCGCTCCACCTTTTAGGTTTCTATCACACCTTTTTTTTCACCGCATTTTATAGATTATGGTTGGAAATTCTCAACCACTCATCCGAAGACCTCTCCTCCCGCTTTTGTTAATATATTTGAACTTTAGTCAGACATTCACACCTACTTGCAGCCGAACACCACCTCTCTAGCTTTTGATGATGTATGGTCCGGCATTCTTACCGTTTCTAACACATTTTCCAGCAATTATGGTAGGACATTCACACCTTCTTGCAACTGAACACCTCCTCTCCCACTTATGATCATGTGCGGATTGATTTTCGAAAATTTTCTTTCATGTTTTCTAGCAATTAATGATGGACATTTAGACCTTCTTGCAGCTGACCACCTCCGCTCCCGCTTTTGATCATACATTGTCAGGCATTCGCACCTTGTCTTACCCGCTTTTTACAAACTTTAGTCAAACATTCACACCTTTTTGCAGCCGAACACAGTTTTTTGCAGCCGAATTTGGGCATTCGAACCTTTTCATACCCACTTTTTACCAACTATGGTCGGACATTCACACCGTCTTACAGCGGAACACCTCCGCTCCCTCTCTTGATGGTGTATGTTCGGGCATTCGAACCTTTTCTTACCCGCTTTTTACAAACTATGCTCGGACATTCAAACCTTCTTGTAGCCGAACACATCCACTCCTGCTTTTGATGATGTATGGTTGGGCATTCGAACCTACTTGTTGCCCGCTTTTCATTAATTATGGGTGGACATTCACACCTTGTCGCAGCCAAACACCTCCGCTCCCTGTTTTGATCATGTATGGTTGGACATTCGCACCTTTTCTCACCCGCTTTTTGCAAACTATGGTCGGCCATTCACAGCTTCCTCTCCACCATACTTGTATGGTGGGATATTCACACCTACTTGCATCCGAAGACCTCCGCCCCCACTTTTGTTGATATTTAGTCGGTCATTCGTACCTTACCCGCTTTTGGCAAACTATGGTCTTCTTGCAGCCAAAAACCTCTGATCTCGCTTTTGATGATGTAAGGTTGGGCATTCAGACCTTGCTTCACCTGCTTTTCACCAAATATAGTCGGACATTCACACCTTCTTGCAGCCGAACACTTCCGCTCCACCTTTAAGTTTTCTATGGGGCATTCGCACCTTTTTTTTCACCGCATTTTATAAAAACACCACAGGAACACCGAGGCTTTGTTCTGAGCGCTCATTCGGTGTCGCGTTTCTTTCAAGCAATTCTCCTGGTTAGCCCGCACTCGGCTCGCTCCCAGAGCCGTGTTAAAGTCTACTTCGCATTCACTCTCTTTTCTCAGCAGACTAAAAGAAAGTTTCATCTTGGGCTTCCTGAAACTTCCATCCTGCACCACTGTTTGCTTTTTCACAAGAGCAGAGGAGAGCGCACCGTTCCCAGCGGCACTACAGTACCGGTTCGATGCTTGGAGTGAACGGAGCAAGCTCCTTTTTCAACTCCTATTGATACAAATCCATTTAATATGTAGTCCTTCCATAGACATATCACATATTAAACTGATAAGTACAGATACTACACTTGATCTTAGCCAAAAGGCCGAGAAGCGATATCTGTCCACTGGTTCACGTCCGAGGGCCCTTCCTGGCACAATGCGCACTTGTAGCGGTGTTCTTTTTATGGCCATAGTGTCTCTTTGCACCTCCGCCCACCCGCTGCACTGAGCACTCTTCAGCCCTTTTAAATGGTATAACTTTACACTACCGCACGCTCCAGCGAGCACCATTCAAGCAACAACTTTGCACTCCAGCTTCGAACATCGGCACAGTCCCAACAAGTAAGGCGACTCTACTCAGAGAAGTCACTCTGCACATTAACAAGATTTCTTTTGCACAGACAGAAAGGGCTTCACCCCCAAAGGTAAAGCCTGCCAAAAACAGAAACAATTCATTAGTGCTGCTCTCCACAGAAGTCTTTAGTAAAAGGCGAAAGACTTGTACGTTATGAAGAGAAACCAGAGTACGATTATCCATCACTGCGGGAGCAGGGCATCAGGCTAGTTGGCATAGCCACCTTCCCCATGGTGAGCTTTTCTTGGTTGAGACGCTTGCTACCCCCCCTTGCTCCTCGGCTGACCAAGTAGGAACAATCTGGCCCTATTCGATGGCTGCCTTGTCTTTTACTCTGTGCAAAAGACAAGGCAGCCACAAACAACACGGGAACACCGTATTGAGGCTTTGTTCTGACCGCTCATTCGGTGTCGCATTTCTTTCAAGCAATTCTCCCGGTTAGCCCGCACACGGCTCGCTCCCAGAGCCGTGTTAAAGTCTGCTTCGCATTCACTCTCTTTTCTCAGCAGATTAAAAGAAAGTTTCATCTTGGGCTCCCTGAAACTTCCATCCTGCACCGCTGTTTGCTTTTTCACAAGAGCAGAGGAGAGCGCACCGTTCCCAGCGGCACTGCAGTACCGGGTCGATGCTTGGAGTGAACGGAGCAAGCTCCTTTTTCAACTCCTATTGATAAAAATCCATTTAATATGTAGTCCTCGCATAGAGGACATATCAGACATTAAACTGATAAGAACAGATACTACACTTGATCTTAGCCAAAAGGCAGAGAAGCGATAACTGTCCACTGGTTCACGTCCGAGGGCCCTTCCTGGCACAATGTGCATCTGCTTATGCACGTGGAAATATTTCAGACCGTTTGGTAAAAACCTCTGTTGTCACTGAGCAGAATCGTTTCCCTTAACATTAATTTAGTTCAATGAAATCTACACAATAATGAAATAATGAAATTCAAACAAATATGTTGAAAAAGATACACTGGCTTAGGGAATTATCTTCGTTTTGGTCTTAGATTGCCCTGTGGAATGTATTTTGTACATATTTGACCTGCTAGACAAAACTTTATTCATTTATTTATTCTAAAAAAAAAATTCAATAATTAGTAAAACCATATGCTGTAAAAACCTTGTTCATTATTGCTTCCATCACTCCTGTTGAGACATGACATGGTCCGTGGCTCAATACTGCAGCATATTTATACAAATTCTTTGGCAGTATGGTTTTCCTTCCGGTCATTCATACGAGTCTATTGTAGATGGCAATTGAATAACATCTCATAATGCTAAAATATTTGTAGTTTATACATTTAGCTGTGGATGTCAACATACCTGTTTTTCCAATGCTGTGTTAACACATGTACAGTTGAGAAGGCATACTGACTGTCAGTGTAAACGTTAACAACCTTTTTGTTATTTAATTTACAAGCTTCAGTTAAAGCTACCAATTCGACTGCTTGAACAGAGTAATTTTTTGGTAGTGGTTGTTTTAAGAAAACTTCAGTTTCTGTTACTACTGCAAATCCTGTAGCATTTGTGCCATCAGGGTTTTTTTCCTTGATCTGTTGAATAAATATAGTTATTTCTGCATTTTCATAACGTATATCAGTTAAGTCTGGCCTGGGTAAAACACTGATGGTTATTTCTGACATGCAATCATGAGGCTTTCCATCTGTGGGGTAGGTAGCAGTGTGGATGGATTAAGTGTAGCACATCTCTCGACAACAAGGTGTGGCTGTGAAAGAAGAACTGTTATGTAGGAGAGATGTCTGGTAAAGATATTTTGTTAAGTAACCATATCACAGCCACTGCATGAGGTACCTTAAGTGTTAATGGGTGAAATAACACCATTATTGTTGATGCCTGCACTGCCAATGGCTTCTGGCCATTGATTCAAAAGTACGATCTCGTCCCTTTTTCCCCCTTTCAGTGGACACTGGCCCCTAATTACCGCAATTCAGCAGGGGGTCTTTCATTAGGAGTACTGGACTCCCCCGTGCACGGTTTCAGCTCCGACCCTGGACAGCGGAAAAAACGTTGAGATCTGGTTTGAGGACCCAATTGTTGAGAAAAGTCTCTCAATGAGACTCAGAGTTGCTGGAGTCAGTTAATGCAAAGGTTTAATCTTGCAGCAAGTTCAAGAATGTGTGTGTGTATGGGTGTATGTGTGCGAACGTGTGTGAGTTTGTGTGAGTTTAAAGAACCTGTTATCCACTGGCAGGTCTTAACTAGTATGGCACGAGTCCAGCCTGTCTCATCTTTTTTGGAAGGTCCAGCGCTCGGCCGTAACCCTTCTGTCTCTTTGGACTCTCACATACATTCGGTTAATCATAGAAAAACGAGAACAAAACTTTTTAGCCCCTTAAATTCATAAAACAGACATGGTGCAGTTATTTCCATTCTAGAAAATAAGAGTAATCACCACCATTCCTATAAATTCTGGATATTCTAACAATCTGAATCTTTTTTAAATGTTCGATGAAGCCCTTTGCTGTTCTGTTTAGAGACTCAGCTGATCATAAACCAAGTTTTGCTCTTGAACCAAGCTTCTAAACTCTTCACCTTTTTCATTTCTCAGTTAGTATTCACTTTAAAACTGATTAAAAGAAAAATTAAATGAATACCTATCAACAAATGTGGGATCTAAACTCTAGTGCTTCCTCTAAAATAATTTCCTTTCTCAATTCAGAAATGTGTGTGTGTAAGTCAAAACACCCGTGACACCAAAACGGCTTTCTTTTCTCTCTTTTCTCTACACTCTGCACTGTGAGCACACACACCAAATCAGAAAGGCTTTTTTCTCTCTTTTCTACATTATGGACTGTGGGGACACAAAACCGCTCTCTCTTTTTTTTTTTGATTGTGTGCCAGGGCGTTGTTAGATTATGCTTAAGATACGAATGGGTTTATCAGTCACATCAGAATCCATACATACTGATCCTCCTGTAATAAAATGGTCGGATCTTATCAAACACACTTTGTTTCTTGTGACAAGTCAGCGAAACAGCGTATACACGTCAAGACACTGAATCAAGTTTGCCACAAGAACTCATAAGTTTGGCAGTATTGCTCTGCCGTCAGCAATCATACACCCATTTTATTTTCATGAGACATGTGCAGGCACCTGTTCATCTACTGTTCTATCACTATGAATTAGTTTATCTATTATCAATAAGGATACTTCTACAACTACTATCAAAGTATGTCCGGACTTCTTATGTTGTCAGTTGCTATATATGAATAAGTGGGTTGCTACTGAAAAGCATTAAGCATGTCACACAGCCCAAACATATAACATTTCAGGACACACCACACAGTTAACAACCACAGTGAAGCGTGTCAAAGCCCAAACATGTAACATTCAACAGGACACTTACACAACACATTCAAATCAAACAGTCAGACAACATACAAGAACCTATACCCCAGCCGGCATTGCTCCCTGCCTATTTTCCTACAACTCACTATGTGTGCGCACACCTTTATTCACAAACTCTTCAACTTATACTCTTTTACCAAAGCTGCTACAGCTCGATTGGCCAAATACCCTTAGATCCTATTTCGGTGAATTTGACATCTGCCTTGCATGTAACAGATTCGCGGTTTAGCAGTTTTAATTTAGTTTGAGTGAAGGAATTCATTTTATAGCAAAATCCGAAATCGTGAAGAACTCATGGAAGTAAGCTTATTCTCGGATTCCTGAATCTTTAGATTTGCTCTTTCTTTTACTGCAAAGTACAATGTTGAGCAGCACTAATGAGTTGTTTCTATTTTTGGCAGGCTTTACCTTTGCGGATGAAGCCCTTTCTGTCAGTGCAAAAGAAATCTTGTTACTGTGCAGAGTGACTTCTCTGAGTAGAGTCGCCTTACTTGTTGCGACTGTGCCGATGTTCGAAGCTGGGAGTGCAAAGTTGTTGCTTGAATGGTGCTCGCTGGAGCGTGCGGTAGTGTAAAGTTATACCATTTAAAAGGGCTGAAGAGTGCTCAGTGCAGCGGGTGGGCGGAGGTGCAAAGTGACACTATGGCCATAAAAAGAACACCGCTACAAGTGCGCATGGTGCCAGGAAGGGCCCTCGGACGTGAACCAGTGGACAGTTATCGCTTCTCGGCCTTTTGGCTAAGATCAAGTGTAGTATCTGTTCTTATCAGTTTAATGTCTGATGTGTCCTCTATGCGAGGACTACATATTAAATGGATTTTTATCAATAGGAGTTAAAAAAGGAGCTTGCTCCGTTCACTCCAAGCATCGACCCGGTACTGCAGTGCCGCTGGGAATGGTGCGCTCTCCTCTGCTCTTGTGAAAAAGCAAACAGCGGTGCAGGATGGAAGTTTCAGGGAGCCCAAGATGAAACTTTCTTTTTGTCTGCTGAGAAAAGAGAGTGAATGCGAAGTAGACTTTAACACGGCTCTGGGAGCGAGCCGAGTGCGGGCTAACCAGGAGAATTGCTTGAAAGAAACGCGACACCGAATGAGCGGTCAGAACAAAGCCTCAATACGGTGTTCCCGTGTTGTTTGTGGCTGCCTTGTCTTTTGCACAGAGTAAAAGACAAGGCAGCCATCGAACAGGGCCCGATTGTTCCTACTTGGTCAGCTGAGGAGCAAGGGGGGGGATCAAGCGTCTCAACCAAGCAAAGCTCACCATGGGGAAGGTGGCTATGCCAACTAGCCTGATGCCCTGCTCCCGCAGTGATGGATAATCGTACTCTGGTTTCTCTTCATAATGTACAAGTCTTTCGCCTTTTACTAAAGACTTCCGTGGAGAGCAGCACTAATGAATTGTTTCTATTTTTGGCAGGCTTTACCTTTGCGGGTGAAGCCCTTTCTGTCTGTGCAAAAGAAATCTTGTTACTGTGCAGAGTGACTTCTCTGAGTAGAGTCGCCTTACTTGTTGCGACTGTGCCGATGTTCGAAGCTGGAGTGCAAAGTTGTTGCTTGAATGGTGCTCGCTGGAGCGTGCGGTAGTGTAAAGTTATACCATTTAAAAGGGCTGAAGAGTGCTCAGTGCAGCGGGTGGGCGGAGGTGCGGAATGCGAAGTAGACTTTAACACGGCTCTGGAAGCGAGCCGAGTGCGGGCTAACCAGGAGAATTGCTTGAAAGAAACGCGACACCGAATGAGCGGTCAGAACAAAGCCTCAATACGGTGTTCCTGTGGTGTTTTTATAAAATGCGATGCAAAAAAAGGTGTGAATGCCCCATAGAAAACTAAAAGGTGGAGCGGAAGTGTTCGGCTGCAAGAAGGTGTGAATGTCCGACTATATTTGGTGAAAAGCAGGTGAAGCAAGGTCTGAATATCCAACCTTACATCATCAAATGCGAGATCAGAGGTTTTTGGCTGCAAGAAGGCCATAGTTTGCCAAAAGTGGGTAAGGTGCGAATGACCGACTAAATATCAACAAAAGTGGGGGCGGAGGTCTTCGGATGCAAGTGGGTGTGAATATCCCACCATACAAGTATGGTGGAGAGGAAGCTGTGAATGGCCGACCATAGTTTGCAAAAAGCGGGTGAGAAAAGGTGCGAATGTCCAACCATACTTGATCAAAACAGGGAGCGGAGGTGTTTGGCTGCGACAAGGTGTGAATGTCCACCCATAATTAATGAAAAGCGGGCAACAAGTAGGTTCGAATGCCCAACCATACATCATCAAAAGCAGGAGTGGATGTGTTCGGCTACAAGAAGGTTTGTATGTCCGAGCATAGTTTGTAAAAAGCGGGTAAGAAAAGGTTCGAATGCCCGAACATACACCATCAAAAGAGGGAGCGGAGGTGTTCCGCTGTAAGACGGTGTGAATGTCCGACCATAGTTGGTAAAAAGTGGGTATGAAAAGGTTCGAATGCCCAAATTCGGCTGCAAAAAACTGTGTTCGGCTGCAAAAAGGTGTGAATGTTTGACTAAAGTTTGTAAAAAGCGGGTAAGACAAGGTTCGAATGCCTGACAATGTATGATCAAAAGCGGGAGCGGAGGTGTTCAGCTGCAAGGTCTAAATGTCCATCATTAATTGCTAGAAAACATGAAAGAAAATTTTCGAAAATCAATCCGCACATGATCATAAGTGGGAGAGGAGGTGTTCAGCTGCAAGAAGGTGTGAATGTCCTACCATAATTGCTGAAAAATGTGTTATAAACGGTAAGAATGCCGGACCATACATCATCAAAAGCTAGAGAGGTGGTGTTCGGCTGCAAGTAGGTGTGAATGTCTGACTAAAGTTCAAATATATTAACAAAAGCGGGAGGAGAGGTCTTCGGATGAGTGGTTGAGAATTTCCAACCATAATCTATAAAATGCGGTGAAAAAAAAGGTGTGATAGAAACCTAAAAGGTGGAGCGGAAGTGTTCGGCTGCAAGAAGGTGTGAATGTCCATCTATAGTTGGTGAAAAGCAGGAAAAGCAAGGTCTGAATGCCCAATCTTACATCATCAAAAGCGAGATCAGAGGTGTTTGGCTGCAAGAAAACGGGTAAGGTGTGAATGACCGACTAAATATCAACAAAAGTGGGGGCGGAGGTCTTCGGATGCAAGTGGGTGTGAATATCCCACCATACAAGTATGGTGGAGAGGAAGCTGTGAATGTCCGACCATGGTTTGTAAAACGCGGGTAAGACAAGGTGCGAATGCCCGACAATGTATGATCAAAAGAGGGAGCGGAGGTGTTTGGCTGCAAGGTCTGAATTTCCAACCACAATTTGTAAACACCGTTGAAGAAAAGCCTCGAAAGCCCGACTATACACCATCAAAAGCGGGAGCAGAGGTGTTCAGCTGCAAGAAGGTCTGAATGTCCACCAATAATTACTGAAAAATGGGTAAGAAAAGGTGTGAATGCCCAACTATACATCATCAAAAGCAGAAGTGGATGTGTTCGGCCACAAGAAGGTTTGAATGTCCGACCATAGTTTGTAAAAGGCGGGTAAGAAAAGGTTCGAATGCCCGAACATACACAATCAAAAGAGGGAGCGGAGGTGTTTCGCTGCAAGAAGGTGTGAATGTCCGAGCATAATTTGTAAAAAGTGGGTAAGAAAAGGTTCGAATGCCAGAACATACACCATCAAAAGAGGGAGCGGAGGTGTTCCGCTGTAAGAAGGTGTGAATGTCCGACCATAGTTGGTAAAAAGCGGGTAAGAAAAGGTTAAAATACCCGACTCTACACAATCAATAGCGGGAGCGGAGTTGTTCGGCTAAAAGAAGGTGTGAAAGTCCGATCATGGTTTGTAAAAAGCGGGTAAGAAAAGGTTCGAATGCAAAAATATACACCATCAAAAGTGGAAGCCGAGGTGTTCGGCTGCAAGTAGGTGTGAATGTCCACCCATAATTAATGAAAAGCGGGCAACAAGTAGGTTCGAATGCCCAACCATACATCAACAAAAGCAAGAGTGGATATGTTTGGCTACAAGAAGGTTTGAATGTCCGACCATAGTTTGTAAAAAGCGGGTAAGAAAAGGTGCGAATGCCAGAACATACACCATCAAAAGAGGGAGCGGAGGTGTTCCGCTGTAAGATGGTGCGAATGTCCGACCATAGTTGGTAAAAAGCGGGTAAGACAAGGTTCGAATGCCCGAATATATACCATCAAAAGCGGAAGCGGAGGTGTTCGGCTGCAAGAAGGTGTGAACGTCCGACCAAAGTTTGTAAAAAGCAGTTAAGAAAAGGTTCGAATATCCAACCAAACATAATCAAAAGTGGGAGCAGAGCTGTTCGACTGCAAGTAGGTGTGAATGTCCACCCATAATACCTGAAAAATGGGTAAAAAAAAGGTGCGAATGCCCAACCATACATCATGAAAAGCAGGAGTGCATGTGTTCGGCTACAAGAAGGTGTGAACGTCCAACCAAAGTTTGTAAAAAGCAGTTAAGAAAAGGTTCGAATATCCAACCATACATAATCAAAAGCGGGAGCAGAGCTGTTCGACTGCAAGTAGGTGTGAATGTCAGATCATAATTTGCAAAAAGCTGATGAGAAAGGGTGAGAATGCCCGACTATACACCATCAAATGCGGTAGCGGAGTTGTTCGGCTGTGAGTAGGTGTGAATCTCCAACCATAATTGCTGAAAAATGTGTTAGAAAAGGTAAAAATGCCGGTCCATACATAATCAAAATCGGGAGAGGTGGTGTTCAGTTGCAAGAAGGTCTAAATGTCCATCAATAATTGCTAGAAAACATGAAAGAAAATTTTCGAAAATCAAACCACACATGATCATAAGTGGGAGAGGAGGTGTTCAGCTGCAAGAAGGTGTGAATGTCCACCCATAATACCTGAAAAATGGGTAAAAAAAAGGTGCGAATGCCCAACCATACATCATCAAAAGCAGGAGTGCATGTGTTCGGCTACAAGAAGGTGTGAACGTCCAACCAAAGTTTGTAAAAAGCAGTTAAGAAAAGGTTCGAATATCCAACCATACATAATCAAAAGCGGGAGCAGAGCTGTTCGACTGCAAGTAGGTGTGAATGTCAGATCATAATTTGCAAAAAGCTGATGAGAAAGGGTGAGAATGCCCGACTATACACCATCAAATGCGGGAGCGGAGTTGTTCGGCTGTGAGTAGGTGTGAATCTCCAACCATAAGTGCTGAAAAATGTGTTAGAAAAGGTAAGAATGCCGGTCCATACATCATCAAAAGCGAGAGAGGTTGTGTTCGGCTGCAAGTAGGTGTGAATGTCCAGCCATAATTACTCACAAACGGGTAAGAAAAGGTACTATTGCCAGACCATATATGATCAAAACAGGGAGCGGAGGTGGTTCAGCTGCAAGAAGGTTTGAATGTCCGACTAAAGTTCAAATATATTAACAAAAGCGGGAGGAGAGGTCTTCGGATGAGAGTGGTTGAAAATTTCCAACCATAATGTATAAAATGCGGTGAAAAAAAGGTGTGATAGAACACTAAAAGGTGGAGCGGAAGTGTTCGGCTGCAAGAAGGTGTGAATGTCCGACTATATTTGGTGAAAAGCAGGTGAAGCAAGGTCTGAATGCCCAACCTTACATCATCAAAAGCGAGATCAGAGGTGTTTGGCTGCAAGAAGGCCATAGTTTGCCAAAAGCGGGTAAGGTGCGAATGTCCGACTAAATATCAACAAAATTTGGGGCGGAGGTCTTCGGATGCAAGTGGGTGTGAATGTCCGACTATATTTGGTGAAAAGCAGGTGAAGCAAGGTCTGAATGCCCAACCTTACATCATCAAAAGCGAGATCAGAGGTGTTTGGCTGCAAGAAGGCCATAGTTTGCCAAAAGCGGGTAAGGTGCGAATGACCGACTAAATATCAACAAAAGTGGGGGCGGAGGTCTTCGGATGCAAGTTGGTGTGAATATCCCACCATACAAGTATGGTGGAGAGGAAGCTGTGAATGGCCGACCATAGTAAAAGGCGGGTGAGAGAAGGTGCGAATGTCAAACCATACATAATCAAAACAGGGAGCAGAGGTGTTCTGCTGTAAGAAGGTGTGAATGTCCAACCATAGTTGGTAAAAAGCGGATAAGAAAAGGTTAAAATACCCGACTGTACACAATCAATAGCGGGAGCGGAGTTGTTCGGCTACTAAAAGGTGTGAAAGTCCGACCCTGGTTTGTAAAAAGCGGGTAAGAAAAGGTTCGAATGCCCGAACATACACCATCAAAAGAGGGAGCGGAGGTGTTCCGCTGTAAGACGGTGTGAATGTCCGATCATAGTTTGTAAAAAGCGGGTAAGAAAAGGTTAAAATACCCGACTGTACACAATCAAAAGAGGGAGCGGAGTTGTTCAGCTAAGAGAAGGTGTGAAAGTCCGACCATGGTTTGTAAAAAGCGGGTAAGAAAAGGTTCGTATGCCCGAATATACACTATCAAAACCGGAAGCGTAGGTGTTCGGCTGCAAGAAGGTGTGAACGTCGGACCAAAGTTTGTAAAAAAGCAGTTAAGAAAAGGTTCGAATATCTAACCAAACATAATCAAAAGCGGGAGCAGAGCTGTTCGACTGCAAGTAGGTGTGAATGTCAGAGAATAATTTGCAAAAAGCTGATGAGAAAGGGTGAGAAATCCCGACTATACACCATCAAATGCGGTAGCGGAGTTGTTCGGCTGTGAGTAGGTGTGATTCTCCAACCATAATTGCTGAAAAATGTGTTAGAAAAGGTAAGAATGCCGGTCCATACATCATCAAAAGCGGGAGAGGTGGTGTTCGGCTGCAAGTAGGTGTGAATGTCCATTAATAATTGCTTTAAAACATGAAAGAAAATTTTCGAATATCAAACCTTACATGATCATTAGCGGGAGAGGAGGTGTTCAGCTGCAAGAAGATGTGAATATCCACCCATAATTACTGAAAAATGGGTAGGAAAAGATGCGAATGTCCAACCATAAATCATCAAAAGCAGGAGTGGAGTTGTTCAGCTACAAGAAGGTATGAAAGTCCAACCATGGTTTGTAAAAAGCGGGTAAGAGAAGGTTCGAATACCCGAATATATACCATCAAAAGCGGAAGCGGGGGTGTTCGGCTGCAAGAAGGTGTGAACGTCCGACCAAAGTTTGTAAAAAGCAGTTAAGAAAAGGTTTGAATATCCAACCGAACATAATCAAAAGCGGGAGCAGAGCTGTTCGACTGCAAGTAGGTGTGAATGTCAGATCATAATTGCTGAAAAATGTGATAGAAAAGACTAGAATGCCGGACAATACATCATCAAAAGCGGGAGAGGTGGTTTTTCGGCTGCAAGTAGGTGTGAATGTCCAGCCATAATTACTCACAAACGGGGGAAGAAAAGGTAGTATTTCCAGACCACACATGATCAAAACAGGGAATGGAGGTGGTTCAGCTGCAAGGTGTGAATGTCTGACTAAAGTTTGTAAAAACCGTTTAAGACAAGGGGCGAATGCCCGACAATGTATGATCAAAAGAGGGAGCGGAGGTTTTCGGCTGCAAGGTCTGAATGTCCAACCATAATTTGTAAAAATCGGGGAAGAAAAGGCTCGAAAGCCCGACTATACACCATCAAAAGTGGGAGCAGAGGTGTTCAGGTGCAAGAAGGTGTGAATGTCCGACCAAAAATTACTGAAAAATGGGTAAGAAAAGGTGCGAATGCCAAATCATACATCATCAAAAGCAGGAGCGGATGTGTTCGGCTACAAGAAGGTTTGAATGTCCAACCATAGTAAGTAATAGGTGGGTAAGAAAAGGCTCGAATGCCCGACTATATACCATCAAAAGCGGAAGCGGAGGTGTTCGGCTGCAAGACGGTGTGAACGTCCGACCAAAGTTTGTAAAAAGCAGTTAAGAAAATGTTCGAATATCCAACCAAACATAATCAAAAGCGGGAGCAGAGCTGTTCGACTGCAAGTAGGTGTGAATATCAGATCATAATTTGCAAAAAGCTGTTGAGAAAGGGTGAGAATGCCCGACTATACACTATCAAATGTGGGAGCGGAGGTGTTCGTCTGTGAGTAGGTGTGAATGTCCAACCATAATTGCTGAAAAATGTGTTAGAAAAGGTAAGAATGCCGGACCATATATCATCAAAAGCGGGAGAGGTTGTGTTCGGCTGCAAGTAGGTGTGAATGTCCAGCCATAATTACTCACAAACGGGTAAGAAAAGGTACTATTGCCAGACCATATATGATCAAAACAGGGAGCGGAGGTGGTTCAGCTGCAAGAAGGTTTGAATGTCCGACTAAAGTTTGTAAAAAGCGGGTAAGACAAGGTGTGAATGCCCGACAATGTATGATCAAAAGAGGAGCGGAGGTTTTCGGCTGCAAGAAGGTCTGAATGTCCACCCATAATTACTGAAAAATGGGTAAGAAAAGGTGCGAAAGCCCAACCGCACATGATCATAAGTGGATGAGAAGGTGTTCGACTGCAAGTAGGTGTGAATGTAAGATCATAATTTGTAAAAAGCGGGTAAGAAAAGGTAAGAATGCCCAACCATAAACTATCAAAAGCGGCAGCAGAGTTTCGGCTGGTATTTATCAATGTCTAGATAGATTTCAACAGAAAACAACGTTGTACTTTGCAGTAAAAGAAAATGCAAATCAAAAGTTTTAGGAATCCGAGAATAAGCTTATTTTCATGAGTTCTGCACGATTTCGGATTTTATGTATAAAATGAATTTCTTCACGCAAACTAAGTTAACACTGCTTTGTCCTTTATATGTACCCATTTCTACATATATTTCAAGCATAAACTTCCTCATACTACCCTGAATGAGAAAGAGCCACACTTGTGATTAAGCCATACGCCCCCTGAGGAGTTCTGCATGGTTTGGGATTTTATCTATAAAATTAATTCCTTCACTCAAACTATGTTAAAACAGCTTTTACCTTCATATTTATCAATGTCTCGATAGATTTAAACAAAAAAACAACGTTGTACTTTGCAATAAAAGAAAGAGCAAATCAAAAGTTTTAGGAATCCGAGAATAAGCTTATTTTCATGAGTTCTGCACGATTTCGGATTTTATGTATAAAATGAATTCATTCACTCAAACCAAGTTAAAACTGCTTTTTCCTTCATATTTATCAATGTCTAGATCGACTTCAACAAAAAACAACATTGTATTTTGCAGTAGAAGAAAGAGCAAAACTGAAGGATCAGGAATCCGAGAATAAGCTTCTTTTCATACGTTCTGCATGATTTGGGATTTTATGTATAAAATGAATTCCTTCACTCAAACTAAGTTAACACTGCTTTGTCCTTCATATGTACCCATTTCTACATATATTTTAAGC